>NW_012114688.1:7136847-7226607 GCF_000951035.1 Colobus angolensis palliatus | reverse complement strand
TATATATATATATATATATATAGAGAGAGAGAGAGAGAGAGAGAGAGAGACAGAGAGAGACAGAAAGAGAGAGAGAGAGAGTGACTCAGGAGGATGTGACCTTTCTACCAGAGTCTATCTTTACCATCAAATATACTTGGCCAAAGCACAATTCTCTGTGGAATAACGGGAGTTCGGGGAATTGGGTATGCTTCATTTATATTTTTTTCCAAAAAACTCTATTTTAAATGTATACTATATGACATTAGCAAAGTATGTGCCAGTGTAATCTCTATAGGACAGTTAAAAGCTGTACAGGCATATGCCCAGGATATTGGCAGTCATGTCCTGCTACATTAAGGAAGTTCATCTACAGTAAGAGTCTAAAAGAGGAAAGCAAGGAGAAAGATTATTGACCGAATGCTCTATCCTCCCAAATGTATATGTTGAAACCCTATACTCCAGTGTGATGGCATTGGGAAATGGGGCCTTTGAGAGGTAATTAGGTTTAGATGAGGTCATGAGAATAAAGCCGCCATAATGTTAGCATCCTTATAAGCTTCCTCTCTCCATCATGTGAGGATACGGTAAGAAGTTGACCATCTGAAAACTAGGAAGAGGGCCCTCATCAGACACTGAATCAGCTGGCATCTTGATCTTGGACTTCTTAGCCTTCAGAACTGTAAGAAATAAATGTATGTTTTTAAGCCATCTAGTGCATGCTATTTTGTTATAGCAACCGGAGTTAAGACCAGAGGCAAAAGTATAAAGAAGAAATAATGGCAAAGAGAAAAGGTCTTAAAAACCTAATTTGACTATTGTCTGTGACTTGCATACAAGACAGTTCTTTACTGAACTCCATGTGTGATGTGAGCCTATACATACCTTTATTTGCTAAATTAGTTTGAGTGGATGACTGCAAATAATCTTGAGTAATACATGGGATTTAAAGCTTAGGACACGTTTTTATAAAGGTACTTCCAAAACAATAATGATGCAATTTGTAAAATGGTTTACCGAACAAATGATGATGAATCTCAACTATTCTTTTTCCTAACCATATGGCTTATTGGACAATAAATGAAGATCAAGGACACAATAATCCTTCATTTTACATAGCCATGTTCTATGTTATAACAACAGTCCAAAGTGGCAATAGATTTAATTATTGGATTTGAAGGCAGACAATAAATGACAAACCACTTCAACTTCATTAAACATTTAAAACAGCAATTTTCATAGATAAATTGCCATGGAATAGGACAAACTTTATTTAATGAACTGAGGTTTATATTCAGTGGTGAAACTCACAAAACTTGGAATCTGTCCAATTCCTGAATTTCCACTATGCCAGTCCTACTCAGGGAGCAAATCATTGCTGTTTGGAAGGAAGAAAAAAAATCGATTGAGCAGAGCCAGGGACCAAGTCTTCAGAACTTCACATTCACTTTCCAGCCTTTCAGAGAATAGTCTAGAAATCATGCCTTGTCTAGTTGAAAGTGAATGCTCCTCTGAAAGAAATACAAACTGTGCAATTTCGTGTAGTGCCCATCCAGATCTTACATGCATGAGGTGAGGCTCATGATATTGCTCAAGTAACTGCAAATGGCGCCCTAAAATAACCAACACATCAGCTGGTACTTCTTCTTCTTTCAGATAATGGCTTCTTCTAACTTGAATTGCATTTCCGGAAAAATCACACATCAGTTCAACAATCCCCCTTGTAATTGTAGACAACCATCTGAGATTTCCTGGGGAAATACGTAAATTATCACCCATGTAAATTTTTGCCAATTGTTACCAATATCCTCAACTTCAACTAAGTTCTAAAAACCACATAGATTTTTAAGAATATTTCTATAGTAATTTGCGTTGCATCATGTGCCCCAAATTTCCAACGTCCTCCATTGCTGTAAATCTCAGCTATTGGGTTGCCTCATACTTTAGGAAAAAATAGAAAAGCAACAAAACAGGAACTGGTCGATCTTGCCAAAAGCAAATACATCAATGTATTGCAGCTACAACTGTCTTCTCTTATTTCCATTTCCGTTATAATGATGAATTTATCTCTTTCTTAACAATAGCTGTTTTTCCATAAGCACTGAAAGGCATGATTACATACCACCTTTCTTACAAAATTAAACAAACGACAAATGCATAACAGCAAAAAACTTAAAAAGAAACCTTAAAAGCAATAACCTTCTTCAATTATGTTCCTATATGTCTACTTCATTTATTCTGGAGACAAACATCTTAATAGTATTCTTTAAATGCATTATGTCATTTTGTGTGATTTCTTACCTGCCATGTAATCAACTTTCCAATGTTTCAAATTGTTTTTCTTAGAAATAAAACTTTAAAGCCCAAATTGAAAGTCATTTGTATACTTTTCCCAATTTCATTCTTTCTCCACCATTCTCAGAGGCATCAATTATCCTGATATTTTTGTGAATTATTTCCTGCTCATAATTGTTACATTTTTACTACATATCCACTCTATATACAAGCATATGATTTTTCATTTTTATATTATACATTTTCTTCATATATATTACACATAATATAATTTAACTCTCACTATATGAGTATATATGTATATGTATTCATGTTTATATATATATATCTCACTATATGAGGATATATATGTGTATATATATTCATGTTTATATGTGTATATATATCTCACTATATGAGTATCTATATCTATTAGTTTTATCCATGTTGGGGAGTCCCAGGACTACTCAGGTTACATTGATTCCATACATCTTCTCAGCTGGAATCATGACTTTTAAGTACTTACTACATATATTCTAAAAATTCACAAATTTACCTTTCATGTCTGACATTTCCCTGAATTCAACAACAGTGTACACAATTGCCTGCTTGACATCTCCCTTTGGATGTGCAATAAGTTTCTCAAACTCAAATGCAATTCTGAAGTTCCAATGACCCTTTAAATCTCCTCTCTTCTCTATTTCCTATCTTTGTAAATGGTAATTCCATTCTTTCATTAATTCAAGTCAAACATCTTAGAATCTTGGTGGTAGTTTTCCCTGAGTACTTTGTTGCTTTTTATTAATCACACTCAATTTCAATAGACCCTATAGGGGTCTCCCTGATCTCATGACATAAATTTTCTATCTGTTTTCTCCACTTCCATTAATGCCCAGCTGCAAACCTTTTATCAACAAAGTCATCTTTTAAAAATATGTTCAATCATGCCACTTCCCTGCTTCTCACTACATCTGGGCCCTGCCTCTCCAGCCTTTCTGTGACCTTCTCTATGCTTAAGTCACAACAGCTTCTTCTATCATTCTCCAGACACAGGGACTTGACATAGATTTCCAGAGCAACAATAACTGCTCTTCCCTGCACCACCACTTGATTCTAGGAATTCTAATTGTCTGTCTTCATATATCAGCTTAAACACTTAATTGATATTACCTTAAATCTACTGATGAGTTTCTGACCCATATTTTTCCTTTATTCTGCTCTTTGAAGATAATTATTATTATTATTATTATTATTATTATTTTTGACAGAGGCTCGCTCTTTTGCTAGGCTGGAGTGCAGTGGCACAATCTCGGTTCACTGCAACCTCTGCCTCCTAGGTTCCAGCCATTCTCCTGCCTCAGCCTCCCAAGTAGCTGGGACTACAGGCACATATCACCATGCCCAGCTATTTTTTTTTTTTTTTTAAGTAGAGACAGGGTTTCCTCATGTTGGCCAAGATGGTCTCAATCTCTTGACCTTGTGATCCACCTGCCTTGGCTTCCAAAAGTGCTGGGATTACAGGTCTGACCCCATAATTGTCTTAAATTATGTTGTCTGTCATTTCTATTTCTTAAGATTCCCACTTTTAGTTTTGTTTACTTTTGATTTAAGTCAACCTATTATTAAGATGCATCGTATAGTTTGTAGCTATATCTCATTAATTTTAAATTCAGGTAATATTTCAGCATGCCAATTTATAACAGTTTACTTGTATTTTTTTTTTAAGATAAGTTTGAGTTGTTTCCAGATTTTTGTTCTTGCAAACAATGAAGATACATACAAAGATGTTTCAGTCTACACGTGTGTAGACAAAATTTTGGCTTTTGTAATTTGCTCCTTGGAGATAATTTCGTAAATATATTACATGGCTAAAGGGCTTTGCAGATATAATTGAGGTTACCAATCAAATGACCTTAAATTGGAAAGATTATGCTATGTGGACAGGCTATGTGGACTATGTGGATGGGTTTAATATAATCAGAAGCATCCTCAGAAGCAGAGATTTTTCTCATTCTGATAGCAGAAGAGGAAGTCAGAGATTTGAAGCAAAAGAAAAATTCAGTTTGTACTTGTTGGCTTAAAGATGAAGTGGCAAGAAAACAGGGACTTTAGTCATACAACTCCAAGTAATTGAATTCTGAGAACAACCTGAATGAAATTGGAAGTGGAGTCTTAACCAGAGCCTCCAGATAAAAGGCAAGGATAGCAAATAATTTAATTCTGGTCCTGGGAGGACCTCAGCAGAGGACCCAGCTGAGCCGCCTTGTACCTGGACCTCTGACTCACAAACCTGTGATATAATAAATGAGAGTTTTAAGTCACTAAATTTGTAGTAATATGTTTAAAAAGCAATAGAAAACTAATACAACACATCTAAGTGTTTCTCTTGAAGCGTAGTGGCTCTTTCTTTGGGTCCAGAGGGTACATCTGTGATCTTCACTAGTGAATTTCCAGTTTCCAGCATATCTCCTGCTTCCGTTTGAACATTTCATATGTACTCGTGGACCAAATGAGTGAACACAAAACTGAAGTTTATAAATGCTTAAAACTACAGAGCAGAATAGGGTATGAAATAGGAGGACAAATAAGATAAAGTAATTTTAAAAACTTGATTGCATTATAATAAGAAACAGCTAATATTTGTGAAAATATAACATACCAAATAACAACTGTAAGTTATGTATTATCTTCAGTGCCAACTTTATACATACAAACTTGATGGCAAGACCAGGTTTATTATAATTCAAAACATTTTCACAAGGAAATGATATTATAAGGGGACAATGAATTCTCAATATCACTTAAAAGCACCAAATTAACACATAGCTTAATTATGTCTATAAACAATAGATGAGAGAAATAACAATCAAGTCATAATCATAGCAAAAGAGAAGTAATGACAAATCATAATAATAGTAAAACCACATATCAGCAAATGGCAGAAGTATGGTTGGAAAGTAAAGTTGAAAAAAAGATAAGCAGTTATTTTGATACAAGTGGAAATGATGGTAGCTTCATATGGCAAAATGCTACCATAAAATAATAGACTTGTCACAATATGTTTTGTGGTTTAGATGAAGTGGCCAAGAGGCTAAAATCGAGGGCACCAATAAGGCCTTTGTATTTCATTCAACCATCGTTGAAATAAGAGTAAATCTCACTTGTGACAGTTCCAACAAATACACCTCAATGATTATTTGCCTAGTGCTTAATGATTAATTAGATTAAAGCAATGAAAGAAGAGAGATGTTAAGGTTTTTATGAACATTCATTAGGCAGTGAGGATATGTTGAAGACTTGGAAACTTCTTCATCTTAAAGTTATAATTAAAGAAAAAAAAAAACTAGGTCATTCCCTATTCTGTTCCATACGAAGTAATCTGCACAGCTTGATTTTGTGCAAGAATAGTTTCACTGATTGTCTAAACGTATCTTTAGAATTTTCCCATTATCTCCTCATTTTATAGTCTGCAAAATTTTCATCTGTTCTACATCCTTGCAGATCAGGTTCAATTTTTTTGTAGTGAGTATAATTTTCTATGCTAATATACAATTATTTTGACAAATTGATCAGACACCATTCTTTTTGTCTTCCTTTGGTTAGGCAGTACATATTTCAATTTACAGGTGGCTGAGTAGTTTTTGTTGACAAGACCATACTTCTTGCTACATGAACAATGGAGGCAGGATCTAAATCCAAATTTCCTTAAGGCTACTCTATTTGGTTAAGCTAACACTTAACCAAATTGTTGGCTAAGCTATAATTGAGCTAAGACTTAACTACTTAATTATTTTGTTTCAGCATGCTTTGTAGTACTATGAAAATGCTTTATTTATTTTATCTTTCCCTGCTTTATATATTCTATTTTGCATATAAGGTTTTATTTTGCTAACCACCTTTTCTGCATCATTAAGCCAATGCAATATCACTGGAATGTAGCATTGTATATTTACATTTAAGAAGCTAAAAGTTTATATTGTGCCATACTTATATCATAATTAAAAATAATATCAAATTATTCTATTTCTTAATTTATTTTATATTATATAACCATTTGTTTTCTTAAATATTAATCACAGTTTAACATACTATGTTATTTTCAATAAAATATGGGTTTCAAATATATAGAAAAATAGAGCAGAAATTATGCATGTTTTTAAAATGTATATCAAGTTTTTTTGGGGCAAAGGGTTATTTGTTCAAAAAACATTCTGAAAATTACTTTAAAAGCAATCAATTTCCTATATTATGGTTCATTAATTACCTGTAACATTTCTTAAACTTAAATGAAAATCTAAAACAAAACTTTGCATGGTTAAAAAAAGCTATTATATATGGAAAATTAATTAATGATATTTAATTATATTTCATTTTATATAATATATAAATATGTTTGTAATATATCCACAAAACCTAACTGAGCCTGTGCTTTATAAATATTTGTTGAATGAATATATGGGTGAATGTATTAACAAATCCAACTTACAGAAAATGGTCATTACTAAGGGCAGTGCACACTTAGATCTGATAATTAAAATGTAATTATAAATTATTACAATAAGCATATGTTGATAATCTTTAGAGCATATGCAAGCAAGTATTGGTTTTTGAGGCCATAACTATGTCTTTTTTGCTAGAGAAAAGTTTGGTGAACAATCCCTATAAAAGCACATGTTTAATCAGTTTAATGCTATTAGAATTGAAAGAATACAAAGCAATGAATTTAAAACATTATTTAATCTGCTTTTTTTTCCCCTCTTGTGCAGTGGTTCAATAAAACGTGAAAGAAGTTATTTTGAAAGAGTAGATTAAACCAAAGATCTACTATATTGGTAATCCTAATAATTGGGACTATATATTAAAAAAGAAAGGTTGCTGCTATGAAAACATGTTTGAATTGTTAGAATCCCAAAAGTATTTACAATAGCATCCTCAAAAGAAGAGTAGTAGGGAAATTGCTCTTAGATGTTACTCAACTTCAAAAAGTCTTTTGAAATGATATTCGTTTGAAAAAAGAAAGCTAACCTCAAACTGTACTAGAAGCAACATGCTGAAAAATCAATTAGAAATGCATTCTAGAAATAAGGTAAGAGGTAATAGAATAAAACTTCTAGAAATTATCCTAGGTAGGTACTCATAACTTTGAGATTGGCACAGATTCCTTAAACAGGATACAAAAGATCATTAATTATAAAAGAAAAATGAACAGATTAGATTTTATCAGATTTGAAAACTTTCATTTATTAAAATATACTTTAAAGAGATTCAAAAGGCAAGCTTCCAAAAAAGAGAAAATATCTGTCATTCAAATGTCCAGCAAAGGATCTTCATTCAATAAATCTTAGGAATAAATGATAAAACAAATTAACTTTCTTAAAAAATGAAAAACTTGAGTAGGTTTTTCACACACAAAAACAAGATAATTCTAGTGACAACAAGCACAGGAAACAGTGCTCAATGTAATAAAATATTAAGAAAATGCAAATTAAAATCACAATGAGATACTGCTATATAGTCACCAGAATGAATACAACTTAATAAAATTCACAATACCAATTGGGGGCTCATGAATGGATCCATAGCACTCTCATTCACTTCTGATGGTGATGGAAATTGTACAGTCAGTATGTAAAACCGTTATCAGTACCTTCTATACCGAATGACATGCATATCCCATGACCAAGCAATTCAATTCCTGCTTAGGCACCTCATAGAAATTTGTATGTGTGTGTGTGTGTATATATATATATAACATAGACATGTACAGAATGATCATTAAGAATAATTCACAATAATCCCCATCAATAATAAAACAGGAAATAAACATGTTATACAGTATATGCATATAATAAACTATTATACAGTAATGAAATAGAAAAGAGTAATATTTCTAGCAACAGTACATATCAATCTCATAGATTCATGCTGAGCAGAAGAACCTCAAACACAAAATAGTATGTCCCATATAATTTCATGGTAAATGTTAAAATCAATTGAAATCAATCGAGGTGATAGAAGTCATAATAGTGACTACTTTTAAGGTATATGATGACTGAGGAAGAGGCACAGGAGAGGGTTTTGTGGTATAGATTATTTTCTATGCCATGCTCTTGGCACTGTTACCTGGTGTGCTCATGCTATTAAAAAAATTACCAATTTGTAAACTTAATATTTATAACATTATTAAATATATTTTGCACGTCAATAGAAAGCTTATCTATGATCACTTCTATTAAGTGGATAAAGTTACTTCTTAGATGATTGATGCAACATTCAACTTACTAGTGTGCAAATATCTGGTTATATTAGCCAAAATTGTGACTATATTGTAAAGTCATTGCAGTTCATAAATCAGATAATTTGTAAATCTTACCTTCTTAATTTTGTCTCTTGGGTTATAATATTGCAAGATTTATACTTCAAATTAGTCAATTCCTTTTCCATTTTTTGTAAAGAAATCAAGTTTTAATGGAGGTCGAATTAACGTGGTCTTGATTTAGATATTTATGAGTTGATTTGGATTTGTAATATAAAGAAAAATTCTATTCATTACCAAACCATTCTTTTGCACTTACTTATATAAGTGTATATTTTAAACTGATGTGCCTCTTCATACCTGTTAATAATAATAATACATTTATTGGTTATTTACTATGGGCCATGCACTGTAAGTTAAACATTTTATCCAATTAACTCATTTAAAAACCATGGGATTCTATGAGGCGGCGTTATTATTTTGCTTTATATAGAATAAGGGACACTATGATGTAAAGAAGAACCATGCCCAAGATTATAACATCTGCCAGGTGCTAGCACTTGGGTTCAAAGCAAGCTGTCCCAGCAGAAAGTCACAGGCCTAACCATTTAGCTTAACTCTAAGGAACTAGTCCTTAGAGGTATCTGCCCTACTTAATTCTAGAGATGGTAACAGTTAAAGATCAATTGTAGCATCTTCATGCTGTCTTTACATAGCTTTCTCCTTATTTACTTAAGTGGTCTCAATTTGTTTCTTATGCATTTAAGTGTTCAATTATGCTAATGCTGTTCCCCAGGGATTTACTCTTCCCTCGCTCTGCTCTTTGTTTATGTGATCCCAGAGGCTTCCCTCATTGAAGAATAAGTCAAATTTTTCTCCTGATGAATTTATTATACTAAGTTTTCTTGGGCTGCATTCTCTGATATTACAGAGATTCAGGTATGGGCATTCCACCATTTCTGAAATTTTAACAGCTCTTTTCTATAGAATTCTTATTAATTGATACACCTGGATGCAGAGAAGTACTGCAAGTGTTGTTGACATATACTGATGGTTTCACTTTGTTTCTACAGATGTTGCTATGATGCTCAACCTAGTTATCTCTTCAGGGCAACATATATCATCAGTTTTTAAAAAACTGTATTACCATTTAAGAAGTATTTTGTTTCTAAGGTCTCAGAATAAGATTTATGCATCGTTTCCTGTAGTTTAGGCTGATAATGTTTGACTGGATTACGAAACAGATTTTAAATGTTGACTGTATTACACACTGCATAGTTAGTGTAAGCCTTGGGTGTTTTGATTGCTTGCTTGTTTACATATCATATATGTGCCATGTACTCAGTGATGGCACCACTCTCTTTTATATGAGTGTAGTGCTAAGACTGGCAATAGAGATCCCACATAGAACAAAGACGCATGTTTTCTTTTGTTTGGAGTGGACACAGAATGCCATCTGTCGCAAAAAGTAAAACAATTACATATTTTGTTATATTTCAAACATTTTATCTTACCCCTACTGCCATCCTACTTTAATTGTCAAAAATGTTGGTATGTCTTTTTAAAACTGGAGGCAATTTGATTCTAATTGTAGAAAAAAAAAACAAAACAAAACTATTTTATGTCAATAAAAAATGAAAACCTTAAAAAATATTATTCTGTAAGTCTTCTTACTTATACATTTCTCATTTTTCCTGTGCCTCTATACCTAGAATATAACATCCTCAAATAGAATATAACATCCTCAAAGATAGAAACTATACAATTTTTTTCTCTCCACGATTTTTAGTTTAGTCTAATTTCTAATTCTCTCAGGTGGTAGATAATGTTAGTAATAGCATTCCTTAATTAACCTGGCAATTGCATAATACACCCTTGGGTGATGCCTTCTATAGTGAACACAATGGTAGCTGTATGTATATCTGCAGCTACTTCCTTTCTCCATGCCTTTCAAGCCCTTTGATTTCTCACTTACCTGAATATTAGAATGTCACATACTTCGAGCAGTGAACCAGCAGAAAAATCTACACTACAGAGTGAGGGGTCCAACCACTAATTCAATCACAATTATGGGGAATGGGGAATAATTAGCAACAGAACTCTGGGCAGTAAAGCAAACAGTTCGCATTAAAGCTGTCTCTTGGCAGGTGAACAGGTCTTAGCCTCTGGTTTAAGGTTATGAATAGTAAAGGTGGGTAAGAGATGGGAAGAACTCTTCAATTGAAGTGAGTTGCTTATTAAGAGCCATGCTGATTGCTAATCCCAGTTTTGTAAACTAGTTCTGATGGCAATTAGAAATAAACTACTTCGGCAACTTTATTCTTTTGCATAAAAAGCAAAAGAATATTATTTCAATTTATATATGAAAAAAAGAAAAGAGTGAGGAAGCAGGCAAATGATACAGTCAATATGTAAGCAAAGGAAACATGTTTGGAAGAGTAAAGGCCTTAAAGGGGCAGGGGAATTTATAGTCTGGAAAAATCAGAAGCTCGAATATCAGAACAGGGTACGAGTTGAGAGTCAAACCACAGTAAGGCTACACTGATATTCCCTAAGTATTGGCTATAGCTCCTCAAGTAGTTTGCAAATAATAGTCAGAACTGACACCACAAAGGGGCAGGAGTAGGCCTACATACTAAGGCTGTGTGATTTCAGCTCTGGAGAAATCGATTCAGAGACTGGAAAAATAGATAGGGCTTAAAGATGGGAAAAAGAACTAGTTTTATTTTTTTCCAAAGGACATTTTATTTCCCAAAGTTGTATAAATTCCAAGAAGAAAATCTTGGACTTGGAGAAAAATAAAATTTAGGAGCTGTCCACAGATTTATTTTATCATTGATATCAACCTCATTATTTAGCTAGATGAAAAGTTTCTGTGCTGTTTTTTGCCCATTGACATATTTATCCGGGACTGATTTTAATATCAGGGTGGATTCCAGTTAATGCTTTACAACGAATACCTTTAACATCTCCTGACCATTTTTGCTTTTCATCCTGAAATCCAATGGTATATTTTATTCATAAATTCATCATCACTAGAAATTTTCTAGAATAAGGAGTGATGGTAATCTCAAACTTACAAACTGTGACATTGCAAATTTTGTCATATTACCTGGGACTAGATTCTCTATGTTTCAAGGGTTTTGCTTTGAAGTTATACTTATGGGACATTCTCTACATAATTTGCTTTTACCACTTTCAATATTTTGAATGCAATTTAAGTACCCTTTCTTAATCTAACAAACAGTACAATATGTGAGATGCTAACTTCATAAAAATCTTCAAGTTTCCTGTATGAAGGACTGGTACAATTAATGATTTTGCTTAATTTATAGCATTTAATTATATCAATGAATATAATCTAATTCTTGCTTTATTATTTCTATTCATTATGTAATCATTGACAATAATTTAACAAGTGTAATGCTTCATATTCCTCTTATAAGTTTAATTACCTGACAGATCTGCACCTCTCAGTTTCACTAAATTAAACAAACAAGAATGTGACCTTCTGCAGCAGTGTCAAAACTGTAGGTGTTGATGAGCAACTCTCTTAAGTTCATTGTCACATTCAATTAATTTCTGAATTACACCAAATTGATTGAAAAATAATAGAAATTTAATAAATAATTTTACCCTTGTTAACAAAAATATTTTCTGAAGTACACTTACTGAATACATATTCTGTTTTACATATCAGCAGTTTATAATTGAGTTCATCAGCAGAAATTTGACACATGCCACAAATGTAAATTTTATTCAGAATGGTGAATATTACATTAAAAAGTTTTACATGGAATTAATAAATACTTGGTAATTCTAAATCAAGGAATGCACCAAATTTAAATAATTGTGTGACTCTGAATAAATATTAAATTTATATCTATCAAAACAGTGCCTTTTATTGAAGCAATTTAAGTACTTGGAATTGCCTCAAGAGTATTTTAATCAACCTCTGGTATACATTATTGCCACATCAGAAAGATGTGTTTCAAGTAGCTACAAGAAAAGTTTATACTCATGGTCTGGCTGCCTAGCACTAGTCTAGTCAAATAAGGGTAAACAAAAATGTGCTTGTGTTCCTGGGAAGAAACCTCTTTAAATGCTTCTCTAATGGAAGAGGTTTTAACTATAAGGCTTGAGAAGAAATGAGCTGCATATCTAAAAGTCATTTACTTTTGCCTTTTGTACACCTCATTCAAATGATCTCTTGTTTTATAGACATAATCATAGATAGTTTGTCAATTGGTATATCCTCACTGCAGTCTAGTTACCAACTGTGGACAGTTCAGTTTTTCAATGAATGTGAGTTTCTCATTAATAGTGATGCTGATCGTTAACCCTAGTTTTGTAAGCTAGTTCTGATGGCAATTAGAAATAAACTACTTCATGCCTTAACTATAGGCAACCAGAGCACTGAAAAATGCTGACTAATGAAATCAGTTTATTGTCTGATTAGTCTGAATGTAATTCAAGGATTTACATTTACAACAGCACAGGTTGCAGTAACCATAGTCACACTGAAGTAATAGTGTAACTGGTTTATATTTTGTATAGTACACATAGATGTAAACAAATTCTTCAAATAAAATGCTTCTGAGACATGTAGTTCTACTTTTCAAAAAGATAGAAATGTATATTACTGCATTACTTTGGTTTCCACAAGTGTTTGACAGATGCTCCTGATAGCAATAACTTAAGCATACTCTGAGAATAACCCTATGGTCTAAAAAGACTGTGTGTGCAGAGTTCCGAGCTAAGAAATCTGGGAGTGGCCAACCTGGAGACTCATTCCTTATCTATGAGGAATGAACCCTGGTCCATTCCATGGACTGCAGTCCACACAGGGGATCAATACTCTTTCTTTTGGTTTAATGAAGGTTGCCAGGTGGAAGTTGCTAGTGGGAGGGTGCTATGTGAAAATGCTGTATAAACTGTAGGGTTTTTACAAGCAATTGTGGTTCTTCTGTCCAGCCTGCCACCACTGGACCATCAATAAACTCTATTTTGTTTTGCTGGCTCTACTGTGCCATCCCTTATGAAGTCAATAGGGATCAGCACAACAACTGGCATGCCAGCCAAAGGTGAAGAAAACACTGTAAGTGGTGAAACAATGGGATCCATGACATCAGGGAATAGGAAATCCATGGAGGAAATCTCGGGCAGACCATACATGTTTAGGTGGGGCACGATAGCCACTCTCCTTGATGTATGGGGCCTACCATGTGAGTTCAGGGATGCCCCGAAAATGCTGAAGGGTCCAGAAGAGCCATTGCAGCGGACGGGATCTAACTGAAAGTCAACTGTGGCAGCCATGGTTGGATGGTCACTTCTGACTGCACCCTGAGCAGTCACTGAGGCTGAGCTCACAGCATAGGTGAGAGTCCCTTAGTGACAGGATGAACTGTGACTAGAAAGAGATGCTAGATTAGCCCAGGTTGAAACATTGGAGACTTCACTGTCTCACCTGTGGGCATAGGATGATAAAATAGAGACCCTGGTTTGTTGGGTAACCCTTTGAAGGGTTGCTGACTCCCATGCCAACGGGTTAGGGCTATCATGACTGAATTGTCTTGGGATCCTAAGTCTTGAGACCCAGTGGAGAGCCCTAGTGGGGAGGAGAATGAGGAACGAGATGAACCCTGGAGGTTCCTGTCCTCTCTGCCCATCCCATAGTCACTACTATGACGGGAGTAGCCCTGCAAAACTTACCCCCACCTTAAAGATGACCACAATGTGGGACTATACTGCTGTGGAATTGGTCGAGCTGGGAAATAGGTTCAGGCAGAAGGGGAGATAATCAATTGCAGGGTGGTTTATCTGTCTATGGGACATGGGAGCGGAGGGTATAATGCCTTCCAGACTCAAGATGAGTAAAATGACACAAATCACTCAGCCCTGAGGCAGCACCCTTATGACGTCAATAATTAGGATCAGGCCATCCCCTTCCTTAGCTGGATGATTGTAGGCTACAAGGCAGCCTGGCTAAAAGAGGAAGACATGCCCATGTTTCCTTTGAATGGCAGACTATGGAGGAATTGCAGGACATTCTAGAGGAATTAGGGATGAAGCATGTTGTCTAGGCTGAACATTATGAGGTTACAAAAATGATCTTTTTACTGCCAGCATGAAAGATGTTGTCTTACGGTAAGCACTTAACTACTGGTGTGTCACAGTAGTGTGTATCCTGAGCCCCTTGATAAGACAGCCAA
Organism: Colobus angolensis palliatus; assembly: GCF_000951035.1. Taxonomy (NCBI): domain Eukaryota; kingdom Metazoa; phylum Chordata; class Mammalia; order Primates; family Cercopithecidae; genus Colobus; species Colobus angolensis. Next base: position 7,211,886 of record NW_012114688.1, on the reverse strand, counting down.
TGTCTCAGGTAGCCCAAGCAGCTTCCAACTTAGGGGAAACAGAAAAGCTGCATAAGCAAGAGATGTGTACTGCTGGAATGAAAGACAAGGGAGCCAAAGGAAAGGATATGGCTAAAGGGCTCATTAGCGTCACCTGCTGACAAATATGGTGCAACCTGGTAGTGGCAGGGACACCTAGAGTGGAAATAAATAAACAACCTAATGCTGTTCTACTTGGATTGTGGCAGAAGATCAAGCCAGAACAGTGCTTCACTAAGAAGCCTCAGGTTCACTACACACTGCCCCTTCTGCAGAGGGATGGCAGATGCCAACCCCTTTAGACTAGGATATAGGCCAAGACCTGGGAATCTCCATAAGAGCAATGGTAGTCAGGATGTCCGGGGACCAGAGGCCATATGTAGAACTAACTGTATATTAGTCACCTAGGAATAAACAAACTGTGCACGCCCTAGTAGATACTGCAGCCTAATGCACTCTCATATATGTTAACATTCATCTGTTCCAAAGGCCTGTAACAGCAATAGATGGTTTTAGAAAGGGAGCCATGAAAGCCAGATGGGTTGAACCAATAGTAGGAGTTGGGAGACTGCCACCAAAACTCAATGTAGTATACATTGCCCCCATCCCAGAACGCATCTTGGGAAAGGATATCTTATCAGGCTTGACCCTCTGAACAACTGCTGAGAAACTCTCTAAGAGTTAGGGTGGTGAAGCAAGTGATGAAGTGATGAGGGGAACTCAAAACAGACACCAGTGGTACAGCTGTCAGTCCTGCAGGGAGTAGCAGTGGGGTGTGGGCATGATGAAATCACAGGAACTTTTAAGGAGTTAACCCAGGTAGTCATTATAAGGTCAATGCACAGCCCATACAATAGCCCTGTAAAGCCAGTGTGGACGCCTGATGGGACATGGAGAATGACAGTAGGTTATTGGGAATTAAATAAAGTGGTACTCCAACGTATGCAGCAATATCACCTCCCTTCTGACGAGGGTAGAAGCAGTGTTTGGCACATACCATTTTGTTATCAATTTAGCTAAAGCTTTCTTCAGCATCCTGAATGCCCTAAAGAGTCAAGACTAATTTGCATTCACCCAGGAAGGAGAAAAATGAACTATTATCATCTTGCCCCTGGGATATTGCATACTATGGCCCTGCAATGGTCCAGTAGCTGCAGACCTCAGTGGACGGACTGCCCCGGAGTGGGCGCATGTTTTCCATTACATTTGATGATATCATGCTAACTTCTGAGTCTTTTTCCAGCTTACAAACTGCAACCCCCAGTTTTCTGTCTCACTTGGCAAAAGAGTATGGGCAGTCAATGCAAAGTCCAGGGTCCAGGTTTATCAGTTAAATGCTTTGGTGTCATCTTTTTGGGTAAGACTAGTCACTCAGTCTGTGGTCATAGATAAGATGCAGGCCTATTCATGTCCTACCACACTGAAGCAGTTGCAAACCTTCTTAAGTCTTATAGAGCATTGTCATCCTTTTATTTCCATTTGGCCCAACTCCTTAGGCCCTCATACAACTTAGTTAAGAAGAGGACTGTGATGGTTAATACAGTGTCAACTTGATTGGATTGAAGGATGCAAAATATTGTTCCTGGGTGTGTCTGTGAGGGTCTTGCTAAAGGAGATTAACATTTGAGTCAGTAGACTGGGAGAGTCAGACCCACCCTCAATGTGGGTGGGCACCATCTAATCAACTGCCAACATGGATAGAATAAAGCAGACTTGCTGAGTCTTCCGGCCTTCATCTTTCTCCCTTTCTGGATGCTTCCTGCCCTCAAACATCAGACTCCAAGTTCTTCAGCTTTTACACTCTTGGACTTATACCAGTGGTTTGCCAGGGGCTCTTGGGCCTTTGGCCACAGACTGAAGGCTGCACTGTCAGCTTCCCTACTTTTGAGATTTGGGGACCTGGAATGATCCACCACTGGCTTCTTTGTTCCTTAACTTGCAGACAGCCTATCATCAGACTTTACCTTGTGATCATGTGAGTCAATTGTCCTTAATAAACTCCCTTTCATATATATATATATATATATATCTCCCACTAGTTCTGTTCCTCTAGAGAACCCTGACTAACTCAAGGGCCCACTGGGATTGGTCTACAAAAGAGAATGAAGCCTTTGAACAAGATAAAATCACAGTGAAATAAATACAAGCCTTGGGAGTTCTACCACAGTGAGAGCCTTGTTAACTGGCCAGTTACCCTGAGCGGGTTGGGTGGGGCCTATGGGAGAGGAAAGGACATCAAAGTGTACCTCTAGCATTCTGGTCCCAATTATGGGAGGAGCTGAAGTTAGATATAGTGTGAAAAAGCAACAATTCTGTGCTACACATTATACCTTTCAAGTGGAGGACATTACAAAGGGGGCCCTGGTGCACCCAGTACCCCAAAGCAGGTTGGCTAAAGGATACCTTTCAGACACTGAAGTCTGGGAAACAGACACAGACTGTGGCCAAATGGCATGCATACCTGCAAGAGAGGAGCATGTTAACTAAAAGCCTCTTGAGCACAGACATCCTTTTAGTGTTTGGTCCTGTGCCCTATGTGACAACTAACTGAAGGGCAGTCTTTGATTAAAACCACTGAACAGCGACAAATTTCCTCCTTTGTACGGTAGGTGGGGTGGGGGTAAACAGGGCCCAGTTCCTGACCAGGCCTGGTATGCAGATGGCTCATCATGAAGCAGTCCTTGCTCTTGGACAGCCATGGCCACCTACCTGTCCACTGTTGGGATCTGGCTTGATACAGGTAAAAGACATAGTAGCCAATGGGCTGAGTTGGAAGTGGCCTGGATGGTCCTCCTCTATGAGCCAGACCCAATAGTCCTATGTATTGATAGTTGGGCCATCTTTAAAGGACTCATAATATGGCTACTACAACAGGAAGCAAAGGATTGAACAGCAGCGGGCCACCCACTTTGTGGCACTGACATGTGGAAGGACACACATTCAGGGGATGCATACAATGGTGTGCCTTGTGGATACCCACACTGCATCTACACCACCTGGAAATCAACAGGCAGATGAAGGAGCCTGCGTTCATCTCCTTGTGCAAGCCCCCACAGAAGATGTAGCTCACTGGCTACATATAAAAACAGGACATCAGGGACAATATACCCTTTAGGCTATAGCAAAGAATCAGGGCCTGCCACTGTGATATAAAGACACAGTACACATCTGTTAGCAAAGTCTTGCCTGTGTGCAGGAACTCCCCAGGTCCTTGCAGCATGACACTGGACAGAATGCCAGGGGCCGGAGCCCAGTGCAGTGTTGGCATGTAGACAACATCGGACCATTGCCTCTATCTGATGGCTGCCACTATGATTTGACTTGTGCGGACACATGCTCGGGGCGACTACAGGCATATTCCAGCAAACATGCTGCCCAGAAATCCACCATAAAAGGATTAGAGTTGCTGTGTGCAGCCTACAGTGTCCACACTGATATCGACAGTGACCAGTACAGGAACAGGCAGAGGTCCTGGATATCCATTGGCATTTCCACCTGCCATGCAACCCTACATCAGTGGGGCTAATTGAACAGATGAACGGACTGTTGAAGCAACACCTCTGGCAGGAGACACACCCTTTGGCTGTGCAGACATGCTGCTTACCAGCAGCCATCCACACTCTGAATAAACAAGTTCTCTCATCAGACCAGCACATAATCTTCTAATGCAAGGATCTGATACCACAATAAGGATCCAGGTAGAAAGTATAAGGGACAGTACACCTTTACCCTAAGCTGGTACTTTCGGTAATCTGCTATTGCCCTTCCCACAGGACCTACCCACTGGGGAGCACAATAGTATGCGGCCCTGGAAATGGCAAACCAGCCCTCAGTAGTTCAGCTTTGCTGCTCCATGAGAGGAAGGGCCTAGAAAACCACATACAGGTCACACCTATTTTATACCCTATCCTCTCTCGTATTTTTAAAATAATGAATTCTTGTCCTCCCTTGTGCAAGGAGACAATCATTTTATAATGGAACATTTTAACACCCCCATTGTCTTACTCTGGCCTTTTCTAATGCATCACAGATGGGGAGGGGAGGCAATCCATTTGGTATTATAAATCAGACACCAGGACACTGACAGGGGTGGTGATCTCTCAGAATGTCCATAAATGGTGTGCAGCAAACCTCTTCGTCAACTGGGTGCAGACGGTCTCTCTCCAGAAAAAAACAGCCTGTTGGGTCTGTGAGGAGCTGCCTCTCTCTTCCCCTGTGGGCCTGCCATGGCACATCCAAGCAGCTAACCTGAGTATTTGAAACCTCTTCTATATGTGGTATAATGACCCTCACTTGTTTCTCTTTATCAACAACAACACCTCATGCAGTGACTTCCCTACGATTAAGGAGATGAGACCACATATTTTCCACATAGTGTGGGAGCAAATTAATGTTATCCCCACTATGTGGTAGGCTGTATACGACGAGCTAAGGTAAATAAGGGCAGTGCACATACAGGTAGTGGGTTGTGCACCCTTGTTTGCAAAATTGTATGACTTTGGACACCTTAAGTGCTGCCCAGGGTGAAACCTGTGCATTAATTAAAGCTGAGTGTTGTCTAGATATCCCTGATTACTTTCACAATGTAACCCAGGCCACACAGGCCTTAGGTACTCATATTTCTGTTATAGAATCTCTGTCTCACAACTGTGTAACCATGTGGTTTACTCAACTCCAAAGCTCTTAGAAAAACTTTGCATACAGTATGATTGTTATTAAATTTATTATTCATTTTTGTTGTTGTAGTTTATATTATTGCTGTGGCATCTGGAAACAGTGCTCCTCTACATACCTGACTCCAGGTGATATCATAGAAGCATGTTGTGATGAGAGTGTGAGGCCCAGTCAAGGGTATGTTGGTGGGGAGACTGTTTGGCAGATGCACCTGACAGCAATAACTTAAGCATAACCTGAGTATGACCCTGTGTGACAGACACACCTGACAGCACTAACTTAAGCATCCCTTAAAAATGACTCTATGGCCTAAAAACAACGTGTGTACAGAATTCTGAACTGAGGAATCTGGGAGTGGACAATCCAGATTCATTTCTTATCCATGAGGAATGAACACTGGCCCATCTTGTGAAACTCAGGCCATACAGGGAATGGAGGAACTTTGTTTTCAGTAAAATGAAGGTTGCTAGGCGGAGGGCACCAAGTTAAAATGCTATATATACTGCATGCCTTTTATAAGCAGTTGCAGTGCTCCTTCCAGCCCTCTGACAATGGACCACCTTCATGTAAGTTCCCTCAATACACTCTATGTTCTTGTTCCTAGGCTCCAGGTCTCTTCTCCAGCCTCTTGGACATGGTACTATCCTTATTGAAGTCAGTAGGGATCTGGCACAACAAGCCATATCTGTGAGCCTGAGACAGAGATGTTAGTATTCAGGAAAGCTACTAGAACTTGCAGTCTGTGAATTATGCCACAACTGTAGGTTGCCTAAGGCAGTCACCTGGGTCACTTTAATGGTGAGAGTCACTTTGGTCTCTAGAGAATTCTCAAGGTTAGTTTTCAGAAACATGCAGAAAGAGAGAGAATATTAGAAGAAGAAGCAATCACTGTTTGAGCCGGCGACTCCCAAACTTTAATGAGCATAATAATCATGTGGAGGATTTTAAATAAACATTTTTTAATTCCACTCCCAAGAGTTTCTTTTTCAGTAGGTCTGGAATAAGGCCCAGTAATTTGCATTTCTAACAAGTTCTCAGGTGATGTTATGCTGCTATGTAAAGACCACACTTTGAAAAATACTGGTTTAAGCAAATCAAGCTTCATTCTCTTTCAGGACTTAGAGTGTAAAAGGGGAAACAAAAATGTAAAGAAATCAACAATTCATAACCCATGAACAAATAAAAGGCAGATAAAACATAACATTTGGGCTGGATATACCTGGATAAAGTTAATACTAAGCTAATTAATTTTTCTATTTATTATCAATGATTTTCCTGGGATAATCTATTTTCAAATGGTGATAGGCAATAACATACAATGCTACAAATTGAGTAGGGATTGCATTTATAAAAATCATCTCCTTAACTATTTGGAGCCTTTTGCCTTTTCATATAAATTTCAAGATTTCAAAAATTCTGTTTCAGTGAAGAATGTCACTGGTATTTTAATAGGAATTGCATTGAATCTGTAGGTCACTTTGGGTAACTTGGACATTTTAACAATATTAGCTCTTCCAGTGCATGACATGGGCTATCTTTCTATTTATTTGTATCCTCTTCAATTTTTTTCATCAATGTTTTATAGAATTTGTCATAGACATCTTGCACCTCCTTGGTGAAGTTTACCCCGGGATATTTTATTATTTTTTATAGTTATTATAAATGGAATTCTTTTCTTGATTCTTTTTCAGATAGTTCACTATCGATGTATACAAATGCTATTGATTTTTGTATGTTGATTTTGTATCCTGCAGCTTTACCAAATTTATTAGTTCTAATGGAGTTTTTGGTGAATTCTTTAGAGTTTTCTCTATATTGATTATGTCATCTGTGAATAAGGATAATCTTGAGAAAAAAGAACATAGCTGGAAGTATAATACCACCTGACTTCAAAATATACTAGAGAGCCATAGTAACCAAAACAGCATAGTACTGGCATCAAAACAAGCACATAGACCAATGGAACAGAAGAGATAACCCAGAAATGAGTTCAGGCATTTACAACCAACTGATTTTTGACAAAAATACCAACAACACACATGGGACAAAGAACGGTGTGCAATAAATGGTATTGGGAAAACTGGATATGCACATGCAGAAGAATCAGACTAAGATCCCATGTTTCATCACATACAAAAATCAATACTAATGAATGAAATAATTACATGTAAGACCCAAAACTATAAAACAACTAGGGGAAAACATAGGGAAATGGTTCATGAAATTGGATTGGGCAAGAATTTCTTGAATAGTACAAGAAGCAGAAACAAAAATAGACAAATAGGAGTACATGACGTTAAAAATCTTCTGAACAGAAAAAACAATAAGTGAAGACATAATCTACAAAATAGGAGAAAGCATTTGCAAACTATACATCTGACAAGTGGTTAATATTCAGAATATATAAGGAACTCAAACAACTCACTTCTTAAAAGAAGACACACAAATGGTCAACAGATATATGAAAAAATACTTGATATCAAATATCATCATAGAAATTCACATGAAAACCAAAACAATATATCACTTCTCTCCAGTTAGAATGGTTGTTATCAAAAAGACAAAAAATAAATGCTGGTGAGGATATGGAGAAAAGGAAATTCTTATACACTGCGGGTACGAATATAAATTAGTGCAGCCATTTTGGAAAACAGTATGACAATTCCTCAAAAAATTAAAAATAGAACTACTGCATAATCAAGCAATCTCAATAGTTAGTATAAATACAAAGGAAATAAAATGAGTACATTGAAGAGACATGTCTACATCCATGGTTATTGCAGCAGTATTCAAAGTTGCCAAGATAAGGAATTAACCTCAATGCCCATCTAATGATGAATAGACAAAGAACATGTGGTACATATATGCAATGAGTACTATTCAGCCATAAAAAATAATTACATCCTGTCATTTGTGGCAATGTAGATAAAACTGTAGGGCATTATATTAAGTGAAATAAGCCAGGCACAGAAAGACAAAATACTTAATGATCTCACTCATATGTGTAATCATAAAGTTGATATCATATAAGTAGAGAGTAGAATAATCATTGCTAGAGGCTAGGGAGGGGAAGAGAAACGGGGAGGCCAGGAGAAATTGTTCAACAGGTATGAAGGTACAGTTACAGAAGGCAAATCCATTTTGGTGTTCTATTACACAATAAGGTCAGCATAGTAAATAGTAATACAGTGTGTATTTCAAGGTAACTAGAAGAAAAGGATTTGAAAGTTATTTTCACAAATAAATGATGAATATTTAAAGTGATAGACATAGTAATAACCCCAGTTTGATCATTATATAATATATACACGCGTTGAAACATCACATTGTACTCCATAAATATGTATAGTTATGTGCCCATTTTGAATAAAATTAAATAAAAACCAAAACTATAAGTAAGTTTTTAAATCGACCCTATTTTGAAGTGATATTTTTGAAAGGCAACTTTCTACCAAATTGTCTATATAAGTTAAAATTCTTCTTTAATAAAATAATCACTTTTTAACTTTAAAAAAGTGGGATAATTTTAAGCAAAGGAAAAAATATGCAATTTTTGTAACATGACCATATGGGCTTAATCCTTCTCAAAATATCTGTTTAGAATCAGCAGGATTTTTCACTGCATGATGGTAATTATTTCATTGATTTGACAGAGGTTCCCACAGCTACATACCTTTGTCCCTGTGTTGACTTCTCAGCAATCACAGTGAGCTACTGAACACCTGTCGGGAAGGAAAAAGTGTAATGAACTGTGGGAAATAACACGAATAAAACACCCTATAATCTAAAACCTCAATGCCTTATAATGTGTTTTAAGTTTCTCCTCTCTTTTATATTTCTCATCTCTCCTCATCTCTCTCAATATCCTACCCTCTCCTTTCACAAAAAAGATTAACGGATACTGCAATCACAAAATTACACCTGATAAGTTGCACTAAGTATTTCTCTAATTCTCCACCTTTTCAATTTCCCTCTTATTTCCTTATCCTGTTCTCATCTTTGCCTTTCGTAGTGACCAACAGCTGGCTCTGGCAGGTATAGTGGCTTATCTTACTTTCATAATTGGTGCAGTCAATCAAAACAGGCAATTAAAACTCTACTTTGATATTGTATCTGTATGCATCAATCTTTAATGTAAAGGGGCAGCTGAATCTAAAGGTGATGGGAGTATGCGAAAAAATATACACACATATACAGGATGAGCACTGCTTATCTAAAATGCTTGAGACCAGAAGTATTTTGGATTTAAATATTTTTGGATTTTAGGATATTTGCATTTATATTTTAAAATATCTTGGGGATAAGTCTAAACACAAAATTTATATTTTTCATATCCTTCTTACACATATAGCCTGAAGGATAATTTTTACATTTCATAATTTTGTGCATAAAACAAATTTTGACTGCAATTTACAACCTGTCACATGGAACAAGTGTAGAATTTTCCAGTTGTGGTGTCATGTCAGCTCTCAAGAACTTTCAGATTTTGGAGCTATTCAGGTTTCAGATTTTTGCATTAGGGATGCTAAACTCATACAGGCATACCTTAGAGATAGGAGTTTGTTTCAAGACCACCACAATAAAGCAAGCCCCCCAATTTTTTGGTTTCCCAGTGCAAACGAATGTTATGTTTACACTACACTGTAGTCTATTAAGCGTGCAATAGCATTATTGTTAAAAAATAGTGTTCATACCTTAATTAACAAATACTTTATTGCTAAAAAAAAGCTAACCATCATCTAAGCATTCAACAAATCTTGATATTTAGCTGGTGGAGGATCTTGCCTTCATGTTGATGGCTGCTAACTCATCAAGGTGGTGGTTGCTGAAGGGTGGAGTGACTGGAAACTTCTTAAAATAAGGCAGCAGTGAAGTCTGCTGCATCTATTGACTCTGCGTTTCATAAAAGATTTCTCTGTAGCACGAAATGCTATTTGATACCATATTACCCAGAGTAGAATTTCCCTCAAAATTGGAGTTAATGCTCTCAAACCCTGATTCTGTTTATGATTTAAGCCTTTGTAATAAACTTCTACATTCTTTGTTGTCACTTCAACACTTTTCACAGCATCTTCACCAGCAGTAGATTCCTTCACAAGAAACTACTTTCTTTGCGTATTCATAAAAAGCAACTACTCATCCCTTCAAGTTTTATCATTAGGTCATAGCAATTCAGTCACATCTTCAGGCTCCACTTCTAATACTAATTATCTTGCTATTTCTACCATATCTGCAGTGGTAAGGTATGGCTGTGTCCACACCCAAATCTCATCTTGAATTGTAGTTCCCATCATCCCCACATGTGATGGGAGGGAGCCAATGGGAGGTAATTGAATCATGGGGACAGTTACTCCCATGCTGTTCTCATGATATCTCACTCATAATATTGAGTGAGTTTTCACAAGATCTGATATTTTTATACGGGACCTTTCCCTCTTTTCTCAGCATTTCTCCCCCTTTGCTCTGTACTTCTCCTTCCTGGTGCCTTTTGAAGAAGGTACCTTGCTTCCCCTCTGCCTTCCACCATGATTGTAAGTTTCCTGAGGCCTCTCCAGCCATGCTCAACTGTGAGTCAATTAAACATCTTTCCTTTATAAATTACCCAGTCTAGGGTATGTCTTTATCAGCAGCATGAGAATGGACTAATACATGCAGTGACTTCCTCCACTGCAATCGTGAAACTCTCAAAGTCATCCATGAGGTTTCCAATCAGGTTTTTCCAAATTCCTGTTCATATTGATATTTTAACCCCCTCCCATGAATCACAAATGTTCTTAATGGCATCTAAAATGAGGAGTCATTTCCAGAAAGTTTTTATTTTACTTTGGCCAGATACATTAGAAGAATCATTATCTCTGGTAGGTATAGCATTATAAATACATATTTTTAAACAATATGACTTCAAAGTTGAAACTGCTCCTTCATCCATGGAGAAGGATGTTGTGTTAGCAACCATGAAATAACAGTCATCTTCTTGTATATTTCCATTAGAGTTCTTCAGTGACTAAGTGCATTGTCACTGAGCCATAATATTTTGAAAGGAATCTTTTTTTCTAGAGCAGTAGATCTCAACAGTAGGCTTAAAATACTCAATTAGCCATGCTGCAATCAGATGTGCTGTAATCCAGGCTTTGTTTTCCTATTTATAGAACACAGGCAAAGTATATTTAGCATAATTCTTAAGGGCCCTTGGATTTTTAAAATGGTATCTGAGCACTGGTTTCAAGTTAAAGTAACCATCTATATTAGCCCCTAACAAGTAAGTCAGTCTGTCCTTTGAAGCTTTCAAGCCAGACGTTGATTTCTCTACCTGTGAAAGTCCTAGGTGGCATCTTCTTCCAACAGAAGACTGTTTCTTCGACAACGAAAACCTGTTGTTTCGTGAGGCTGCCTTTATTAATTAGCTAGACCTTCTGGATAACTTCCTGTGGCTTCTACATCATCACTTCCTGCTTCACCTTGCCCTTATTATTATGGAGATGATTTATTTACTTAAATCTCATGAGCCAACCTCTGCTAGCTTCCAACTTTTCTTCTGCAGCTTGTTCTCCTTTTTCAGCCTTCATAGGATTGAAGAGGGCTAGGTCTTTGCCCTGGATGAAGGGAATGTTGTGCCTGGTTTGACCTTTTATCTAGACCATTAAAACTTGTCAGTAATAAGGCTTTTTTGGCTTTCTTATTATTTATTGGAATAAGATTACTAATTTACTTTGATAATTTTTTCTTTGCATCCATTACTTGACTATTTAGCTCAAAAGGCCTAGCGTTAGACTTTTCTTGGCTTTCTATCTGTCTTCCTCACTTAGTTTAATCATTTCTAGCCTTTGGTTTAATATAAGGGCTGTGCAGCTCTTCCTTTCAGCTGAACACTTTGAGACCATTTCTGTGTTATTAATTTCAATATTGTTGTGCCTCAGAATAGGGAGGCCCAGGGAGAGAGAGAGGAAAAAGCCTTTAGTTGAATTGGTCAGAACACACACAATATTTATTCAGTTAGGTTCACTGTCTTATGTGGCTGTTTCATGGTTCCCAAAAACAACTAAAATTGTAACATCAAATGTCACAAATCACAGATCACCGTCAGAGAGGTAATAATAATTAACAAGTGTGAAATATTAGGAGAATTAACAAAATGTGATGCAGGGACACAAAATGAGCACATGCTGTTGGAAAATGGCACTGATAAGTTTGCTCAGTGCAGGGTTGCCTAAAACCTTCTATTAGTAAAAAGTCCAGTCTTTGCAAAGTGCAATAACATGAGGTATGCCTAGGCAGTCACAGGTAGCCAATGATAGGGACAGATAGGGCAGTCACAGGTAGCCAATGATAGGGACATGGACTCCAGGGAAGGTAAAGTAAATGTGGGAGAAGTTTGTTTGTTAACTGATTAAAATTTATCCATAATTTAATAGGTAGCATTTAGAGAAATGAGAATTGTTATTGTTCTTTTTATTATTTTTGAAAGAACATAATTATAAGTCAAGAAAATGTGGATTACCTATAGTGCTCACTGTAATTCAGTTATTTCTCCATGAAATCAGGTGGCTTTAAAGACAATGAAAATCTTTAGTAGTTTGAGAGGAATTATCCATGGTAAAATATGGAAAACAAACTTTAACATATGATCTCAACAGAGGCAGGCATAAGAAGAATTATTATATAATTACTTTGGATTTGCATATTACATATGCATAATGATGGGTTAACAAATATGGCAGGGTCAAGTAGAAAAAATGTAAAAAAATCACAACATATAGTTAATACCCTTAATACATAAAGAGAACTTAAAAATCATAGAACAATTCTTTTAAAAATAAGTAAAAAATGCAAGCAGAAAATTTTTAAAATATGTTGTTCGAAAATATAAAGAAATTTAGACTCATTTTCAACTAAAGATATATACAATGATGTAAGAAACCATTTTATTTTTACAATCAAAATATCAATAGGACAATTTTTAAGAAAGATTTAATTCCAGTCCCAGTCATTTTATACAAAACATAGAGCTTCCCTTACTTCTTGTATAATGAGGAAATTAATATTTTCCAGCATAATCAGCTTTGCATAAGCACTCTCATACATTAGAAGCAGAAAGAAAAACTCATACAAAATTTCAATAGGAAAATTTAATAATTTGTGCAACAAACTATAAAATAAAAATTTTTAGTAACTTTCCTCCATCCACACTGTCCTCCTAAAAAAATCCTGTAAAAATTGCTAGCATGCATGTTCAGCATAATTTTATTTATAATAATACAGTTAACTAAAATATGGAATGTCCACATTGTGAAATATGTTCACTATACTTGATATATGTATTACTATATTTGAAATGTCCACTAAAGGAATAAAGTAATTTATAAAGCTAACATAGATATATATTTATTGACATGGTAAAAGAAGCACAGTGTATTTTATTGTGAAAATAATGTCCAAAACAGTATGTCCATTGTTCCCTATTTTATTAAAAAGTTATATATGTTAGAAAATACATTTGAAGACATTATAAGTAATTTTTTTCTATATCTATTTGGTGTGAATTTTCAATGGTTTTGTTAAAAACTAGAACAAGTAAATCTTTTTTTTTTTAATTTAAAAAGAAAGAATCTTCTCTGTCATTTCTATAACACATTCATTGGAGTCTTTTTTTCCTAAGATCAAAACAAAAAACTTATTACATCTTCAATTCACCCAGACCAATACCATCCACTTAAAACAACTAGTTTGGAATTTGTGTGTACAGCAGTGGTTGTGTTATCATGTCACCTACTACCTTTGTTAAGAGATGCATTTATCTATGGTGTTGAGATTTCTTATTGTTAGAGATATGCAGGTTAATATTACTAGAATTAATCATTCTTAATAGAGACTTTAAAATAGGTAAGAAAAAGGTTGAGCCAGCATTGATTTCCTTTAAGGTTTATAATATTTAGATCTGCTTGAGATTACTTTCATCAAGTTTGTGGAAAATTTACTGAAAAATAAATCTTAACAGAGTTCCAGCTTATAAACTATCACATTTTTGTCCAGAATTATGTAAAATATTATTTTATATTAACATTTCACAATGACTTTTTTAGCAGTCTTATTATGGATAGCTCTAAAGCTAAGCTGTCATGTTAATATAAGTATTGCTGGTAAATCATTTAAAAACCTCATTATTTACAAGGTTTGTGCTAGAGCATTTCCTATACATTTGATGACTTTCAAAATGATAAGCTCCCTTGCTAATAGTTAATAAAAGAAGTTAGCAGTAAATATTCTCTTCTTAGACACATTTTTTCATTGAAGAAGAGATTTCTACATAGCTTGCTCCAAAATGGGATTGAAATATACATATCTAGTCCATTCACCTACACTCATTTACTCACTTCTTCCCAGGAGAGGAAGAATGGCTGATTTGATCTTACTATCCATTGGGTCATGTATCTAATGGATACACTTAGGGTTCTATATTATCCTGTTATCATTGCTACTTCCTATATTACTGTCTGCCCTTGAGTCATTGAGATAAGCCAAATACTTGGGCTTTTAATAATTGTTCTTAATTTGCCTAGGGTCCAAGAGAATGAATGAGTGTATAGATTTCAAGGTTTTGACTATCGAAGGAGAAGAAAACCTGATTTCAGTCTCGCTTTTAGCCACGATCTCTACTTTTGTATGTTGCTGGTTAGGTTGCCCTCCTCTTTTCTCTGTGATGTCATCATCTATCACTCTTTTCACCTCTCTCATTCCTTGCTGTGCCACAAACATGCAAAAGCTATTTCCTTTGTCTGGAAATTCCTTACCAAAGTATTCATTTTCTGCCCTTCTCTGTTCTGATGATATCAAGATATCGAAGGTAATAGGTAACATGGTAACACAACCAATGCTCTACACACAAAGTCCAAACAAATCATTGTAACTGGATGCTACTGTTCTGGGTGAAATGAAGATGCAATCATATTTTTTTGACCACTCTATCGAAGAGTTATCCCCATGTCCCATCATGCTCTAGTCTCCTCAATCTGATTTATTAATTTTCCATAGGGATTACCACAATCATACTTTTTAAAATAATTGAGTTAACCTCAATTGAATTGTTTGATAAATGAAAAAAATGAATGGGATGAATTAAAAAAAAATGGGATATTGACTAGTCATTCATATAGCAGGTAGATGGGTTCACGTTTTCTCTCTGGTTTATTTGTTTATTTCTGTGCTTTATTTATAGGTTCCTGAAGCCTGAAACCATAAACAACCAGCATAACCTCATTTGAAATTGGTTCTAGATTCAGAATTATAAAAATCCTTATTATGGTTGTGGGTTTCAGGTACCACAGCCATAAGGGAAGGATAGATTTTATGAATAAATATAAAGAGGATAAATTTCTTTACTTACAAAGGGAACATAGCATCTTATTGAAATTAGGTGGAGAGACAAAAATATATTTAATGGAACTTTGCAAAAAGCAGTGCAAAAGTAAGAACTTAAATGCACAATCCAGGAATTATTGAATCTAAAAGTAAATAAATAAATTTTGCTCAAAATTCAGTAAAAACAAATACTTCAAAGAACAGATATTTTTGAAAGTAAAATGAAATGAAGAAATATGTGTTCATTCAACTGGGATAAGAGAAGCCCACACTTGATAAAAAAATTTTAATATATGGAAGGAAAAGTAAGTATACCTACATGTAACTCATGTTATTGTTTGAACTAGACAAATGGAAAGTTGACACTATCCCAAATTGATGGAAAAAAATGATAAGGGGCACAGTCTCAGAGTTATTTTGAATAAATCTTACAAAGCAGTCCAATGTCAAGAAAATATTGAGAGATACCCCTCAACAGTGGCATAAGTAATTTTAATCCCCGTTTTCATGACTGGAATGACTGCACCCGGGAGTTATTAAAAACTTTTGGACTTGAGAAGTGTCCTCAGCATGGAATATTTCAATCATTTGTAGGTGAATTGAAGGCTACAGATGTATTATAGACAAAAAGCATGTATTTCACATGCCCTGAGGTAACATTTTTGGGAAATATTTGAAGTCTAGACTCAAAGGAATATACACCGAAAATTACACGTATGCCATGAAGGAGAACAAAAAAATAGACTACAGGCTTGAGTTATGAGCTGCCTCCCCAATAGAGATTCCTTCTGTAGAGTATTACCCTACATGAGGAAAATGGGGCTGAGACAATTCCCATACATGATAGGTGCATTTGCATTCAGAAGTCAAAATCTTCATATGTTTTTCCACATAGGGCTCCATAAACATAATTCAAGAGAGGATGCTAAGACACATATATCTGTTCCAAAAGGCAAAGTAGAAAAGAAAACAAAGAATTACACTTTTATTGAGCAAATAGATTTTACTCTATGTTTAGTGGAGAAGAAATGAGACCAACTTACAAAACAAGTAAAATATTGTGAAAGCACAGCCGGGTTGGTTTGAAAAGAGTGGAAATGGCAACTGAACATGAGAGGCGCATCTCTGAATTTCTAAGAAGCTGGGAGTGTCTTAAACGCCATGCACTGAAAGAGGAGGTTGTATGCATACATAAAAAGTTTCCCAGAAATATTGAAAGAATTTTGTAAAACCAAAAATCGTGATTGTAGATTTTTCCCAATGGGAACAAATTAAAAGAAGTTTTCCATGGACACTCTACAAGCTGAACAGTGTCCTGGTGGCACTAAAATATTTCCTTCCTTATATTCTTTCTCTCTTTTCCCGTATAATTCCAGCTAAATGTTCCTGGCATATAACAGCAATATTGATCTAGCTAGTATCTTTAATTTGTTTGGGAATATAATTGGATTTGAGAGAATAGATACAGAAGCTGAAATTTTTCTCACATCTTCTAAATGTTTAGATGGAGAACTTGACATGATGTTCTTATGTTGTATCCTTTTCCTAAAAATTAGAAAATATTAGCACTTGATGGTTGAAGTAACTCAAATACAGAAATTGCTAAGGAAACTCCTTTTGTGCAGGAAAGAACTATGAGGGGGATAAATATGAGGCTACTCATATTTATTCAGCCGTTCATTCTATCAAAAATTATGTTCAAGACTAACAGGGAAGAATAGTATAGGTTCTCAAGGTATATAACATGATTTGTAAATATAATCTGTAGCTCCATGACAAGGTCAGATTTTCATTTCATTGTAGGAAAAAACCTCTTTACTGGTTTTCTAACAAAGGAATTATCAATGGACGAGAATGCCACAAAAATCTAAGAGAGAAAGTGTGACTTTGTCACATCAATATACATTGATTGACATCTACCAAAATTGTTGTTATCCTAGAAGAAACAGCAGCCAAGAGAGATGTATACATTTTCTATAGCTGCTAAAACCAATTACCACAAACTTAGTATGTGAAAACAAATCAATTTGATTATCTTACAGTTTTGTGTTTCCTTAGTCTAAAATGAATCTCACTGGAATAAAATCTAGGTGTTGGAAGGGATAGATTATTTTCTGGATACTGTAGACAAAACAAAACAAAAATCTGCTATCTTACCCTTCCAGCTTCTAGAAGCTACCTGCATTCTTCGGGTCATGTTCCCTTCCACCATCTTCAAAGCTGAAATTGCCTGTCAAGTCTTGCTCACCTCACATTACTCTGACACATTCCATGGTCACATTTCCCTCTGACTCTCTTCCACTCTTGTGATTAAATTAGACCCTCCTGGATAATACAAGATTATCTCTCTGAAGTCAGTTAACTGGTGACCTTAATTCTATCTGTACCCTTAACTCTATTTTGCCAGGCAACATAACATAATCATAGGTTCCTAGGATTATGACATAGACATCTTTGAGTAGTGGGAAGGTTCATTGCTCTGCCTACCATGGGAGGACTTCTACATATGAGGTGAATTTGTATGCCTACAGGCGAGACCAAGTAGGAATGTTTATTCCTGTTCAGAAAGATTCATTAAGAGAATCAGACAGGATCTCACCTTGTCTCCCAGGCTGTGCAGTGGCACAATTATGGCTCACTGCAGCCTCAAACTCCTGGGCTCAATCAATCCTCCCACCTCAGCCTCCTGAGTAGCTGGGACTTCAGGCACATGCCACCACACCTGGCTAAGTTTTTTTGTTTTTTTGTTTTTGAGACAGGGTCTTGTTATGTTGCCCGGGCTCATTTCAAACTCTTAGACTCAAAAAATCCTCCTACCTTAACCTCCCAAAGTGCTGGGATTACAGGGGTGAGCCACCGTACCTGGCCAGTTTAAAAATATACTCTTAAACTTTGTGTCACTATCCCACAATATAGTTTCATAAAACAGCCAAAACTGGCAAATAGATAATAAATGCTACAAAAACAAAGTACAATGTTTCTAAAAAAGGCAAAGATGCTAAAACGTTCTGAAGTATTTAAATGGGAAGATTTTATTTGATTCGTGGGATCAGCATTATTAAGGAGGGTTGTAAAGGGGTACTGCTAAGTAATTTGGTTTTAAGTGTCATTTTTGACTAGTTCATTCAATTAAGAATTGAGAGTCAGCATACTTAAGTAGAAAGAGCAAAGACTTTAGTGTTTTGAGGAACCTCGAGAATTGAAATTCCAGATGTTCTAGTCTTCTCCTATTTCTATAAGTCTTAATCTCTCCAAGCCTAAATTTACTTTCTGCAAAGTAAGGAAAGTAGATCTAATCCACAGAAATGTCTGTAAAATTAAATTAGAGATTAGTATCTAAAGCATCTAGCACACTTCTTGCCATAAAATAAATTCCCAGTGAATAGTAACTATTATTTTAAGCTACTATCTAAAATAAACCCCATTGTATGTAATTTTATTTATTAGACATATACTTTGAAAATATCAGGTCTTCCATAGATACTAATATCTTCTGCTCTAATTTCATTAGATTATATATGCCTGTCATTTTCACTGAGAATATTCTGAAATCAGAATCTTACTTTAGGCATAAACTCTCACAAAGTATCTGATTCTTTTGAGAAGTATATTGATTTAAAGTTATATTGTGTTTCTATTCTCAAGATGCAAGTATTTACAGTAACAGTAGAACTATTACAGTATTGTGACTTTGATATGTTTAACTAGTACAATAATATTAAATATATTAGATGATTATGTGTCTAGGAAATGATGATAGTATGTAAAAATAAAATTATTTACAATAGGAGAGAGGCCAGGTGCAGTGGCTGACACCTGAAATCCCAGCACTTTGGGAGGCTGAGGCGGGCAGATCACTTGAGGTCAGGAGTTCAAGACCAGCCCAGCCAACATGGTGAAACTCTCCGTCTACCAAAAAAAATACAACAATTAGCCGGGCATGGCGGTGTGCACCTGTAGTTCCAGATACTCGGGAAGCTGAGGTGGGAGAATTGCTGGATTCTGATTTATTATTACCTTTTTAAACCATTGTTTTTCAATATATGCCTTTCATTAATATACCTGAAATCTTAATATGAAATCAGACTAACCACCAAAACAAACAAACATTCAGGCCAACATTCATTCAGATCCAGCCTAGCTTCCACATCAACTGTGCTACATAAGAGCATCACAAAAGTAATATTTTATGCTTTTGTGTGTCTTGTGTGTTCAACTAAAGGGACAAGTTTTATAGGGGCACTAGTAGTTTGTTTGTCACGGATACAAAGGAAGCAGGAAATATGTTTTACTGGGATGGCCAGCACCTTGAATTAGGATGTATTATTACCTCCATGACACCTATTGCTCTTTCTGACACACTCATGCATAAAGTGTGTAGATTTCTCTCAGCTCCTCAGAATCCAAACAGACTGCATGAGCAAATTGTCCTTTCATGCAATGTACAGTAGTTTCTATAAATTATAGACATTTTCTAATTATTTTCTTTGGAGTCATGTTTCTTCCTTGGTTGCTTCTGACTAGAGAGCTTCACAATAATTTTCTCTCTCTCTCATCCACTTTTGTTGTTTTCCATTTATCTTCCTATGCAACTTCTAACCATGTAGTACCTACTTTGTAGAAAGGGACAAACAGGTGGCTTGTTTGAGCTGTGGCCTTGAAGTCAGGTTCAGTGAGAAAGGGGACGGGCCAACCAACTTCTATGGAAAGACAGCTGCATTACAGGAAAGTGGTTCAAGCAAGAAATCTATCTGTAAAGTAGTCATTGGCAGCTATCTAAAAAGTTCTTTGCATGAAGAAACTATGTGGTTAGTAGTGTGTAAGATAAAATGAATGTAAACCAGTATCATCAAGGTGAAACATGTTTCAAAGCAGCTAAGTCTTTGAGTTGGTATTCATTCAATCATTCATTTCACAAATGTTTATTTAATGTCTACTACATGCCAGTCACTGTTCTTGTATCTGAGGATATCACAGGAACTTACACAAAACAAAAGCACTTGCGTCAATGAAACCTTTATTCCAGTGGAAGAAGCAGAAAATAAACAGTAATATCTGAAGAAATATAAAACAGATTAAGAGGGAAGAATTTGTGGCTACCATTTTAAATAGTCAGAGAAGCTCACTACCTCTCATATATAACTGAGAAAAAAAGGTATAAATCTAGTCTTTTTTACTTTCCAATAAATATTGATACAATTTTTGAGAAATCTTTCTTTTTCTTTCTTTTCTCTCTCTTTTTTTTCTTTTTTGGACAGTCTCACTTTGTTGCCAGGCTAGAGTTCAGTGGCACGATCTCGGCTCACTGCAACTTCTGCCTCCTGGGTTCAAACGATTCTCCTGCCTCGGTCTCCAGAGTAGCTGGGACTACAGGCACCTGACACCCTGCGCAGCTAATTTTGTATTTTTAGCAGAGATGGGGTTTCACCATATTGGCCAGGATGGTCTCGATCTCTTGACCTCGTGATCCGCCGGCCTCGGCCTCCCAAAGTGCTGGGATTACAGGCGTGAGACACTCTGCCCGGCCAAGAAATCTTAAGGATATTTTGGAACTTAATAATGCCACCCCCTTGATTATGTATTAGCTTACTTAAGACAATCAGCTCTCCCCATTAGGTTATGTGGATAATCTGGTAGAAAGTATTCTATGCTCTCAGTGGTTTGTAGAGTGTGCAATTCAGCATCTGCTTAACAATGAAGACTGGCAGAGATAACAGTTCCTAGGAGGATAGAGGTAGAAAAGTTTTTTTGTTTTGTTTTGTTTGTTTTTGAAAACCTGCAGGAAAAATTGAGACGGATTTTAAACCAAGGAAGTAACCTCATCTTTTGTAGCATCTTCATCCCGCATGTCCTGTTGCACACTCCCTACCTCGACCTTTCAGAAACCCTATCACAGGCAGAAGAAACCCCAATCAGTGAATCAGACCTGCAGTCCTCTAGGTTTTCAGTGTTTTAGAAATGCAGGATTGAGGAGAAAGAACAATTCTGTTAGGTATATAAGGCCAGGATGTGATTCAATAGTTCCAAGTTGGTATTTAGAACTCATTTTCCAATAGTGATGTTATTATGCAAGCTACTTAGGGCTTGTGGTAATACTGTTTATCCACCCTTTTAGTTATTTTCATAATCTTCTATTTAATCTTATATGGTCATATACATACATAATTGTATATATTATGCACATATATTTTATTTATACTTTCTTCGAGTCTCTGAAAATTAAAAAAAATATATAGTGGAGGCTAACTTGGAAAACAGCCTAAAACCACAACACATGACATTATTTATACAGCAAAAAAAGTTCCATATTCCAAACAAATAATAGCAATGTATTCAGAGAATCTACCTGTTTGTTTAGTTGGAAACAGTTTTATAGTAGAGCTTCCGAATAAAATTACACTAAGCTCTATATAAAGAACATTGGTAGACGTAATTACCCATAACATTCAAACAAATACAATATTGTTCTGTACAGAATGAAGAAACCAAAAAATGACTAATTTCCTCCCAATAAGTTCAAATGATACACTATCATATAGCTGCTCCCTTACAGTTTTTCCTTCCAAAATGTCTTTAAAGCTGTAGCATCAGGAATAAAATATCTCATAAAAAATTTAATAACATGAGTTATTTTGTAGAAAGAAAATTAATTCACATATATTACTAAATGAAAGTCCCAAATGGTAAAGCTCTTTCTGGAAAAGGTTATTTGTAATGACCAAATTCGTCACTGTTTGGAAACTTGTAAAGGTCACAATAGAAGGTTTTCACTTGTTTTAAATAAAATTCTATATTTTAAAAATAAATATGCTTTTCTTCCATTTCATAGAAATATCAATGCTGTTTGCACTATAATTTACTTTTTGAGCCTCTGACATTTACCCAGCTGACTGTCTTTGGAGAACAATCTCTTGCCTGAGAAGCACTCTAGGTAAAAAAACTGTCAATTACAAATTACTGTCTGATGCATTGCAAAGTGCAGGAACCCTTCAAATCCAAGTAATGACCTTGTTAAATACTTTTGTGTCTACTATCTCTAACTTACACCTTAAACAGAGGTTTTATATAAATAAAGAGCAATTTGACTAAAAAAAAAAGATTATCAAAGAAGAGGAGTGAAAATAATGAAAATAATTGTGCTATAAAGCTAGTAATGGAGTATTTCTAAGCCCATAAAATATTAAATTAGATTTGAAATATTGTGAAAGCCTCAATATTATAGACTTATCTTGTTATCTTGAGGGAAATATATTTTATTCATAAAATAACTAATTAGAATCTTGACTTTTATGTATGTATATATAATTTGAATTAATTGTAAATTTTACATGTTTAATGATGTAAGGTGAATGGATATATAATTTATTAATGTCCATATTTTATATTTATTCTGAACACATCTTAATACATATACTACATCAACAAGACAGATTCTTCAAAATTAAAGTAAATATTTTTTAAGAGTAATTTAAAGTGATTTTAAAGAGAAAAAAGGAAGCCAATGCAACATAAACTGATTATCAAAGAGAAATGTTTCTCTCTTGTAACTGACATTATAAATTGTATACTTACAAATATGTGGTAAAACACGTGAATCTAGTTTGTGGCTTTAGTATCATGTACATTTACCAAATTTTACTGTAGCATAAACTTGTACCTCCAGTAAATTTATTAAAAATATTACAAATCTATAATTGAAATAATAACTTTTGCTAAAAAAGAATTTCATCTTTCAGTAAAATTTAAAAATGGAATGAATGATCTGTAAATACCTTTATATTCATACAGCAATCCTCTCCAGAGGAAAACAAAAATGAAATTCTCCTTATTATGGCTAACTGTACTTTAAAAGTTTGCTTGGATTTAAACAAATAAGAATTTACATTTTATATATGTACCTTTTAAGATTTATTTCCATGTTTTAAGATAAAGGAAAATATTGTTCAATTATATTTTCATTTTATAGAGCTTATATATATAGATAGATATACATATACACACAGCATATAAACATATCATTAGAGCTGATATATATGTTTGCGTGTGTGTATATATGTGTGTGTGTGTATATATAAAACACGTACAAAATAT
This sequence comes from Colobus angolensis palliatus, assembly GCF_000951035.1. NCBI lineage: Eukaryota > Metazoa > Chordata > Mammalia > Primates > Cercopithecidae > Colobus > Colobus angolensis. The sequence goes on along the minus strand of NW_012114688.1, from coordinate 7,188,747 downwards.
GTGTATTTTTGCACTTACAGTGAGCGTTCAAATGTTTGTTTCTTGATTTGTCACTGTTCTGTATCTAGTGAAAGCACTATGACCAGTTTTTTTATTAGTCAAATAGATCAAATAGATGTTCCACCTCAACTTTATGATAATCTGCAAACACACATGTGTTATTTTGGGTCATACTTCAAAAATGATTTTACAGGCTAGGCACGGTGGCTCACGCCTGTAATCCCAGAACTTTGGGAGGCCGAGGCAGGCAGATCACCTGAGGTCAGGAGTTTGAGGCCAGTCCTGCCAACATGGTGAAACCGCATCTCTACTAAAAATACAAAAATTAGCCAGGCATAGTGGTGCGTGCCTGTAATCCCAGCTCCTTGGGAGCCTGAGGCAGGAGAATCATTTGAACTTAGGAGGCGGAGGTTGCAGTCAGCCGAAATGGAACCATTGCATTCCAGCCTGGACACCACAGGAAGACTTAGTCTCAAAAAAAAAAAAAAAAATTATAATAATTTTACAAATCAGGATTGGTTTGCATAATGAATGCAGACATTCATTTACACCTTCATTAATGCACTCATTCAAAAATACTAGGTCAATTGCTAAACAGAGTTCCAATTCCAAATAAGCCAGCAGTTCTCTCTTTCAGGGCATCATAATCTCATTAAGGCAAACAAGTAAACAGGAAATTTAAATACAATGTAAGAAATGATATAATGAAGGCAAAGTAATGGGGGCACATCAGAGAGTCAGTGGAGGGGTTTAAGACATGCTTCCTAGAGTATCCAAACTCTAAACTAGATTGCAAGGGATTAGCAGGAATTGGCTAAGAAAATGGTATCTACAAGTGACATTAATACTTTTGCATTGAGAATGAAGGTTAAATACAAAGAAGTATGTCATTTGTAGTTTCTCAATTCCCTTAGTTTATTATTACCAAAGTTTTATCTGGACAGTTTTATGGACTTTAGAAAACAATTTTACATATTTAGACTGGCAGTGACTTCTGCAGATTCTGCCTTGGCTTATTGGTTTCTCTTTGAGCAAATGAAACTTTAAGCAGCTCATTTTGTGTTTGGTTTCCTAATTCAATTTAAAGAATTCTCAAGTATTAAAAAATATTATGATAGTTCAGATTATGATTTAAATAAAATAAATTCTCAAAATTAAGATTTTTTTAAAGCAGATTACATTGTGGTGCTATTGCTAGTTATGAGTTACACATCAGACTTTTTCTTTCTCTAGGCCTAAGTCTAAGTATCGCATACTATTGTGGAGCACATGATTATCTATCAGACGCCCACAACGTGTTTCAACGTTATGATCAAAAGTATGCCTTCTCTCATCTGTTCGTTCTTCCTTGTTATTTCCCTTAACTTTGCTAGCATGGAGGGCATCCTTATTAGAATGTTCATTAAACAGAGGTTTCAGCACTGCCTGTGTTAATAAAGTCATCAAGCATTCCTTTACAGGCATGACAGGGAGACTGCTCATCTATCATGAGTGTTTCATTTAGTGCTACACAGCCAAGAGCTCCAGGAATAATGCCAGATTTTTTTTTTTTTTTTATAATAGGATTTCAGTATGTTGGAGTTTCTCTCATTTTAAGATCTGTACAATTTGTAGACTTACTCACCTGTGTATTCTCACAGTAACCCCTGGCACACAGGATACAAACACCTTGATTAGGGTTCTTTTGTAGCTTTCAATGAATAACTTAGAAAAATGTTCTGCTCCATAACCTGTCCTTGTCACCCAAAAATGGACAAAGAGAAAAAAGAACTTCAAAGTTCCAATTAAAATTCCCTCTGCAAAGGACTTCACAAAAGAGTTAATCTCTCTATTATGATTTTATTTTTTGGCAAGTCATCACATGCATTTTTGTAAAACATATCAACAAAAGAAGTTTACTGTTGACCAGTCTCATGAAAATCTATGTCTTAAGTAATATCATGAAACCCATTCAAACATCTATATGCACACTTCGATGAGATGAACAACCTAATGATAGAGTTACCTTAGTCTAATCATGGTATAAAAATACTATTTTGAAACAGATATAGAAAACTGCACATATCTGTTCTTTAGAAATCAATGTGATCAAATATATACATTTTTGTTGTTGTTATTGTTTTTTGAGACGGAGTCTAGCTCCATCACCCAGGCTGGAATACAGTGGCCTGATCTCGGCTCACTGCAAGCTCCACCTCCCGGGTTCAAGTGATTCTCTTGCCTCAGCCTCCTGAGTAGCTGGGATTATAGGCATGCACCACCATGTCCAGCTAACTTTTGCATTTTTAGTAGAGACAGGGTTTCACCATGTTGGTCAGGCTGGTCTTGAACTCTTGACTTTGAGATCTGCCCGCCTCAGCCTCCCAAAGTGCTGAGATTACAGGCATAAGCCACCACACCCGGCCAAATCTATATTCTTTGAGAGAATGTTTTTGGGCTGCGGTGAATCAAATGTTTCCTTCTCCAGCCTTAGGACAGAAAACTGGCCATAATGAATCCCAGGTAATATCCTCAGTGCCTTCCCCATCAGGTTTAGATTGAATAGCAAGATCGCTGCTTGTTGACAACCATACATCGCACGCTGTTTCAGATAGCACCCTGTGGTCCTACAGACAAATATTCAAACTAGGGGTATCCTGTTAGAAAGCTGGTGGCTAAGTGGTAATCCTTCCATTGAAAGAGCAGCTGACACCATACTCTGGGACAAAAGGTTTGTCTTTGAAATTAAGAGACATAGCAAGTATCTATGACTGGTTGTTTGGAAGTTTGGAATGTTCTAGCCTTGGAACTTTGCCAAGAGCAAGTGTTTCATTTTCTTTTGGAGCCAGTCATTAGCCTGGGCAGCATAAAGTTATGTTTGTCCTTACCCAGCACCAACCTGAGTCTCCATCCCTAATCTTAAAATTCTTTATCAAGTTTCCAAGTTAAAAATCAGAAATGCTTTCGTGTCAGTCTTTAACATTTAAACTGTCAGGTTAGGAAGAAGAGGTCAACAACGTGGCTGGGTAGGACCTGATCTTTGAAACCAAAGCTCCCAATAAACAAAACACTTAAAATGCCATATTTGATAGGAATTAATATTAGATAAAGAAAGGGAGGAGCTGAATTTCAATTTTTGTCCATGAAGTTAAAGTAAAGCTATAAAACAGTCACAAATTTAGATTGCATGCATTTAATAGTTTTTCATTATGGGCACCACTTTGTGATTATGGTGCTTCGCTTTCTTTTTAGGCAGCTTTCAAAATTGAGATTTCTTTATTATTTCAATTAGCAACTAAGTGTTGAACATCTACTATTTGTTTGTTTATGGATAATCCCCTCCTCAAGTACGGGGGCTATGTGTCTTTAGCATTTGTGTCCACAGCTCCAAGCTAAAGTACTGGCACATAAAACTGGATGGGTAAATATTTGACAAATGAATGCAGTATGCTAGGGGAGAAAAGATACTAAAGAAGATGTAGTCCTCAAAGAATATATATACTTTTGCCCTGAGAACGACACATAAATAGATACTTACAGTTACACTCTATGACTGAGGTCTACTGCCAAGTGCGCTGCAGTCCTAAAAAAACCTGGAACTTAGGCTGGGTGTGGTGGCTTGGTGGCTCAAGCCTATAATCCCAGCACTTTGGGAGGACAGATCATTTGAGGTCAGGAGTTCGAGGCAAGCCTGGCCAACATGGTGAAACCCTGTGTCTACTACAAATACAAAAATTAGCCAGGTGTGGTGGCACACACCTGTAGTTCCAGCAACTTGGGAGGCTGACACAGAGAATGGTTTGAGCCCGGGAGGCAGAGGTTGCAGTGAGCTGAGATCGTGCCATTGCACTCAGCCTGGGTGACAGAGTGGGACTCTGTCTCAAAAAAACAAACAAAAATACAAACAAACAAATACAAATCTGGAACCTAGAAACCAGCATCCTGGAGTAGGTGATATTTGAACTAAATAACATTCATTTTAACTTGGAAAATGTTTTGAAAATAAGCAGAAATCAGATCAAGAAAAAGAGAGGCTTAACTATGGAGTGACAGCAGGAAAAGAACACAACATAAAGCATTTGGAAATGGTATACAGTTGTATGTGGTTAGAGAAAGAGGCTGCATGTATTTATGTAAATGATTTTAACTAATGCTAGAGTGATAGGCAAGATCTATCTAGATCATGAAGTGCTGTCATTTTTAATTGAAGAAAATTGACTTCTTCCTGAATACCAGGGAAAAATCAAAGAACTTTAACAAAGTAAAAGACACGATTTTTTTTGCACTTAAGAAGACTACTCTGGCTTCAGGGAGGTGTGGAGCTTTGATAATGGCCAGGCAGGAGACAGCAAGAACAGTCAGGAGACTAAATGTTACTTTATAATTACACAGAGTAATGTGCTTTCTGCTCATTATCCATTTGTAATTGTTTAACATAATTTCCTTGATGTTTGTATTAAAATATTTATTTCAAAATCAACCTACAATTTTTAAAAGAATTTTCCATAACTCCATCCTGTGATAATAAGTTTATTTTTAATTAATGGGAGTTGACACTTATTTTTGTTTAATAAGGCAATTTTATGTTTTAAAATTTTAATTAGAAATAGTGATTTATATAGTGCACAATTTGGGTATCAGCTAGCCTGGGGCAGATAAAATTTGTTACCTTAACCTGAGCACTGCCATACTTTTGAATTTTCTTCCAAAGCAAATGTAAACAGTGCTTCTCTCAAATTTCTCCCATCAATGACTTTAATTAGTGATTAGTAGTTACTGCTTGTGGTTTCTGCATCTCCTCTATTAATGAAAAGTCACAAGCTAATGATTACTTTAAAATGTGCAGAAATGAATCATCCTTACAAAATAACTTTTTTTGTTACTACTCTATGCATGCTGCTCTCAAAAACAAGATATGGGATAAACTGGGAAAAATAAATAATGCTATATTGAATTTTTATAACCATTTTTCTTTCTGGGAAGTGAAAAAATTATATTCATCAAAACCGCACTCCAAAAGGGTGACAGCATTGGTTTTTCCATCCCAAAAACTTAGAGTTTTATATAATGTAAATGTAAGTGATTAGTCAATTCAGGTCAGTCTAAAAGGGACAACAAAGTGACATTTCAATTTAAACAGAAACTACTATAGCCAACCTTAATCAGATTTTCTAATAAATGAGTTGAGGAAGAATATTTTATATTTCTTAATCCAAAAATACCAATTGTCATGACTCTGTTCAAATGCCACATGACACAATATGAAAATAATCATGAACTGAATTGAATATAAATGTGTTATTCTAAATTGCAGATTCTACTCTATTTTTGTTTTCTTTCAAACATTATTCAATCATTCAAAATGTACATTACTTAATAAAATTCAACAACCATTCATAGGACTGTTACTATAGTTAAAGTGTTATATTTTGATAAGTGGCATAGACAGAAAGAGGAATTCATCATGTATAAAGTCATTCATTTACCAAACTTATTGCACTACTGCTCTGCATTAGACTCTGTAGTAGAGATTGGGGATGTATTTCCAAGAAAAGAAAGACCTTGTATCTGACCTTAGGAAGGAACAGAGATGTTAATCAAATAATCTCACTAACAAAGACACATTGACAACTTTGCTAAGTGGTATGAAGGAGAGATATACCAGACGTATGTGAAGGGATTGTCTAGTCAAAAAGGTTAGGGCAATCTGACACCTGAAGGATGAGTTGCACTTACTAAGTTACTGGGGAAACGGGGAGCAGCCAAGAAAGGAAATAGCATATGTAAACTCATTGCTTAGGATAAATAGGAGGAATCATAGTGACTACTATGAATAAAAAAGATCTGGGTGATTGGGATGGAAGGTGCTTAGGATAGGAGATTCCAATGGGAACCTACTGAAGAATTTTTAGCAGGAGTGGGAGAATTTGAGGAGAGAGCTTCAAAAAACAATCTAAAATTTTTGTTGAAAATATCTCCTAGTTATTGTGTGAAAAATAGATGGATAAAACTCAGAGCAGTAGGTCCAGTTATGAGGAAAAGTGTGAGGTAGAGATGAGCATAGGTGTTGATTAGTCCCTGGGTATGGTTGAGATTACCTAGGAAAAGGAAGTGAAGTCAGAGGGGAGAGGACTTTGGATTGAGTTGCTCAACTCCAGATTTATTAGCTACATTAAGGAAGGTGAGCTTACCAAACACAAGGAAGGAGTAGCCAGAGGGTAAGGAGAAAACTAAGAGAAAGTCATGTCAAGAAAACGGAGGAGGAAAAGTGTTTAGGATGACAGTGGTTAACTATATTAAATGCAACAGAGATTAGAAACAAAATAAGTACTTTTTAAAGTACATGTAAGACTTATCAACATGAAGTCATTGGTAACATTGGTGAAATTATTTCATGGGAATTTGCTGATGAAATCCATGTTAGCATGGGTCAAACAGTAAGCAGGAGCAAAGGAAATCAAGACTGTGGAATAGGCCACTACCTAATTGTCTGGCTGTAAAGGGAAGAACAGAGATGAAACTAACTGGAGAGGAAGGAAAGGGAGAATAAAGTTTGCATTTGGGTTTTTGTTTTTGCTTTTTGTTGGTTTAACTACATGAATTTGGCTAATTTTAGGATTTCTGGGATGATGAGAAAGAGAAGTGGAATACACAACAGAAAGAAAGGATAAGCTTGTCCGAGAAGGATAAACAGCCTATGAGTACAGGAATAGATGGAATCCAAAGAAAGGTTGGGAGATTTTCTCGAGACAGGAGCATGGAGAGCAACAACACTAGCAGAATGGGATTTATGGATATGCAGGAATAATCTGGAAGATTCCATCTGATTGCTTCTACTTTTGTTTTCATAGTGTAGATGATGAGGCACAGGTCAGATGGATTGTTGATTCATCCAAGGTTGGGTTTGAAATAAAGACAAAGCTCTAGGAGGCATAAACAATATTAAGAGTGTCACAAAGTGCAAACTAGTGGAGAGAAAATACAGCTGAAAATATTGACAGAAAGTAGAGGGGTCAGTAAAAGGAATAAAGTCAATGGTTACATTGCAGAATGATTGTAGTGACAGTATTTGATTAAGTACTCTGAAAGGAGAGATGCAGTCCATAGCCTATAGTTTATCAACAAAACATTGTCCTAGGAGATAAAGGAATACTTCTAGAGTTCGAAGAAGGGAAAAAGAAGTTTGCAAAAGATGTCACTGCAGCCCTTAGGGAGTTGAAGGTTTGAACATATAATACTTAAATTGGTGGTAAGGGTGCTTAAAATAGGAGATAGAATGTGCTGTTGGACAGGAGGAGAATTCCAGGTAAGATAAGCCCAAGAATGAAGAAACAGTGACAGATTTCCCTGTAGTATTATAATCAGCTCAGGTTAGCTGAAGCAAAGGGCATATGAAGGAAGTACTAAGATGATGTTTGGAAAGGTAGTTTGGGATGCAGATTGGGTAGGGCTTTCAAGAAAGGTAGAGAGTAAATGAAATACATTTCATTTTTAAAGTTTCCATAGCGAAAAGCAAAATCAGCAGAGATTTCCAAAGAAGATGTGAACAACAAGTAGATAAAAAAATGGAATGTGTTTGGCCAGATTTTTCTGGATTAAAAAGGCCAAATGTTGGTCTGCCAACAAAAGAACGATCAAGTGTTGCAAGAAAAAACATCAACACAGCTACACTTTGCTTCGTTAAACACTGATTACCATCAACAAGTTAACCGAAATATTGGTCTTTTCCAATTGGCATGTTGTATACATTTCTGAAGCCAAAATCAGAAAATTGATCTTTAATGCAAAACCAGATACATAAGAGGCATCTGCTAATTTTAATAAGTTCTGGCACAAGGCTTCAAATAAGGGGCAGGCTTTGAAATAGACAACTGAGGTTTTCGTAGTAAATTTACCATGGATACTATCAAAGCTCTTGATGGAACCAGTGATTCTATTTCTCTTTTTCATGTTCAGAGGATGCTGGTAATAAGGAAATTGTGAAGAGGCTGACAGTAATTAAAGGTCTTCCAGATTTTGTCCTTAATCTGGATGTAAAGAAAGAGAAAGAGATTCAAGTTGGAAGTCAAATCAGGACTTTAATATTTCTGTTTTCCATGGAAAACTGCTTCTGGGGAAAGAAATTGAAATTAAAATGATTCCTTGATAATCCTGAATTGATCATTTGTTGCAGGTTAGAGAAAATGAATTGGCAGAATAAATGCAAGCCATATTTTTGTTCCCACCTACCAAGAAAGAATAGACCTGCCTTTATTTCAGGCACGTTTGGGAAGACTTTGAAAGTCATTCCTCTGCTCATATGATGTGATAATGAAAGGTGAATTGATCTATATTCCATTCTCTCTCATTTGAAATAGTTTCCATTTAAATAGGCATTTAAACGTGACCATGCTATAATATCTTTACAATGGGATTCATTTCCTTTTTATGATAAATGTATTATTTATGTAGATATTACGATATACACAAAAAAAGAAATGTAACTTTTGTAAAATTTTTAGAATACATGATAAAATTTATCTTTGAATAGTCTTTGAATAAAATATCTACTTAATAAATTCAAATACATGAGATTATTTGGATTGTCAAACGTATTTAAGACAAGTATCTTCTTGCTTGCCATTTAGAATAATCGTTTACTTATAAATAGAAAAAGTGCTCAGTTCAAATGATTCTTCTGCATGCACTGAAGTAGTTTGAAGTATTTTAAATTAGCGAATCTTTGTTAACCATTGGCTTGTATTACAATAGATGCTTAAGAAGATATCTACTCTTTCAAATGTATTTTTGAAATTTAAATCTCTTTAAAATGTTCTAGAGTTTATAAACTTCATGAATTTATTTTTACTGTACTTTCAAATTAAATGATTTGATTCAGTCTTGCTATATATTCAGTTTTGCTATATACTTTTATGCACTAAAATTGCTTTAATATTCTGCTATTCTTTTGAAATTGCATATATAATGACAGCATTGAAATGGTCATTTCACATAAAGTAACAGTAACTATTAATTTCATAATTATACAAAGCCAAATAACAAAATGCTTGAAATTATTTTATTGCTTTGAACACACAAATTTAACAGATTAAAAATCAAAGTTATAGTTTAATAAAGGAAGCCATTTAGATGTCAACACTAACTTAATTCTGATGCCTCCAGGTCTGAGCCGTCAGTCCATCTTACAAAGCCAAGGAACCTCTGAAAACCAACATGGCTGACAGTGGCCTCAAGTAGCAGAAAAAAATACAGAAACTTGACAGGGAACCCTGCTGCCCCAAGTTGCCAGCAGAAAACATGCAAAGTCATTTTATTTTATAGCACTATCAAACTTCTGAATGTGTCCTCATGATGACCAGTTGTTTCTGACAACTTTGAGAAGAAAAACTGTAAAATCTCATTAACAATTTTATAAATATATAAGTATTCAGAAAATGATTAACAATCTCAACTTGTTTACCCACTGGGCATGTTTATGTTTGAGTAGGCCAATCAAAGAATTACGTTCACATCTTCAACATATGGAAGTTCCTGTCAGAATAGAGCAATTACTGCACTACGCTTCTCAAAAGCCTGCTTTGGGCAACAAAAATAGCATTAGTTGATAGAGAAAGAGTCATTAAAAACAAACATACTGAGATTTCCTTGAAAATTTACTTAATTTAAAGCAAAATGTGGGAAGAAATTATCTACTTTGCATTTTATATATTCTAAAAATATCAGTCATTTAAAATGTCATAAACATAAGAAGTTCTTTAAAATATTTATCAATTATTTTCCACTTTTTATTTCTTTTCTTGGCTTCTAAGAGATGAATTGCTTGGTAAAACCCAGTACTGATTTGAATACCACAGAAAATCTTTTTTGATTAGCAAAAGGAAGCTGAAGCAGGGAGAAGACTTGCTTCAGAAAATTATGGAAGGGCCAGGTGTGATGGCTCATGCCTGTATTCCCAGCAATTTGGGAGGTGAAGACCAGAGAATTGTTTGAAGCCAGGAGTTCAAGACTAACCTGGGCAACATAACGAGACCCACCCATCTCTACAAAAAATTTTAAAATATTTAAATATTAGTTAGGCGTGGTGGCACATGCCTATATCCTAGCTACTTGGGAGGCTAAACCAGGAAGATTGCTTGAGCCGAGGAGTTTGAGATTGCAGTGAGCTATGATCATGCCATTTCACTTCAGCCTGGGTGAGAGAATGGGACCCCATGTCAAAAGAAAAAAAAAAAAAAACAGGAAAAGAATAAAAATTATGAAAGAAACATTTCTGTATATAATACTGAGAGATTAACATCATAAGTATACAGACATACAAATATTCATCACTTATGCATAACACAAGCTTTGTTACATATGTACATCTTATATATACATGTTATATATACATGTTATGTATGTACATCTTAGAAGAAAGATATACATATAGACATTTATTATATTATATAGTGTGGTATTTCAAAATATACATTTATTCGGTGCCATGATTAAGATTTTGTACTTTTCAACATGGGGCCTTACTTGACCAATCAGAGAATTAACAACCAAAAGCAAGACTCATAGAGTTCTTGGTTATTATAAAATTGATACAGAGATATTGATGGGGTGTATTTGAGAGAACTGGAGGAGATAAATTTTCCTTTGGTTATTTTGCTATGTAGTGCTCACTTCTGTAGAATGTTTTTGAGAGGTTAAGATGGAGATGACAAAAATCCTTTAAAATGGAACCATGGAGACCGTTAATAATTTTGTGGCAAATATTAATATATTAGGTGGTATGGTGAGGTGGCAGCTCAAGAAGAGAGATTTAGAGGGTGATGGTGGAGGGGGATAAAGAATAATTTTTATTTTGAATTTGGGAGCTATTACCATGTTTTAATGATGAAACGATATAATGGAGATGAAGATATTAATGACATTAGATACTGATATTATACTTGCAGAATGGAAGCCTCCTTGAAGAAAGTGTGGGAGGGGCAGATCCAGACCACAGGTGAAGGAAATGGGATACAACAACCAGGAGAGGATGAAAACATGAGATGAAAAATATGGTAAGCTTATAGGTGGAGAATCAAGAAAGCTATTTTGTATTTGATGATTTGTATTTTCCAAATATCATATGGAGACATTAGCTTGTAAATGACAGGAAAAGATTATAGGTGTTTGAGGAAGGAAGGTGGATAATTGCTGCCTTCATAGCTACCTACGAAAGGGCAAAAAGTATCACAGTTGAAATAATTATAGCCTGGGTCCTTTCCTACCTCTCCAATCTCAACTTACATCAATCTTTCTCTGGGCCACAAAGTTTCAGCCATGCTCATTTTATTTCAGTACATTCTTTCTGTCTATGTACAAGTCATATTTTTACCAATTTGGGGCTTTAGAAGACCAATCTTTTCCATAAAATACCTTTGTATCCAACCTCCACAATTTAGATCTCAGCAAAAATGTTTCCTCATGAGGGAGGCATCATAGGGTGTGTATAAAGTCCCCTCTCAGGATTTTCTATGTATCATTAGTGTATTTTATTATTTTTCTAATAATATGCCTGACAGTAGTTCTCAATATGCATTTGTTCAGTCAAGAAATAGCACTTAGAACTATCCTATGTTTTCCTAATGCTTATTTCTTTATTCAGTTTTTGTCTGTCCTTCTCTTCACCCCTTAAAATTATAAGCCACATAAAAGCAAGGTCTGTTTTAGATTTTTCACTCATAAATCTAGCACCTAGAACAGCTCTTGTACATACAACATTACCAATGCACATCTGTTGATTAAAATATTAAAACATAAAAGAATGCAAGTTCATTTTACAAGAATTTTGTTAAATTTAAAGGGATAACAGTCATCTTAAAGCAATCATGTGATTTTCTCCAAAAAGGTATAGATCAGGAGGGTTGGTTATTCAGGGTTAGAAAACTCATAAGTGAGACAGAGGTAGGGAGTCAAGCAAGTTCATGGTGTTTGTGATGGATGGATTATAATGACTGGGATATAGAAGTTCAAGACAGAAGGGGCTAGTAGAAAGTGAAAGACAAGTATGGCTAATGAATAGGTAAGGTCAATATAATCATATCATTTTGTTGTTAAAGGTAGTTAAACATGATAGCTAAAAGAACAGAAAAACATGATTGGAGAGGAAAATACTTGAAATAAAAAACCCAGAAGTGGCACAGTTTCTGGTAACGACAGGTCTGATGATAGCTTGTATCATAGGAAGTGAATGGCTGAAAACGAGTGAAAGAAATGTTTACTGGAGGTGAAGAAGTAAAGGAGCCAAGAGTACAGGAAGTTACATGTTTCACTTCCAAGAATATTGAACTCATGAAAATAAAGTCAGGAGTAATGATGCAAAGACTATGATTTATACATTGAATTTATCAGTTAATAAGAAGAATACCTAAGAGATCAGGGGGTAAGAACAAGGAGGAAGGTGTAGTGGGTAACCTAATTGAATGGCATCAGCTTAAAAAGAATAAGGATTTTCTGTGTTTATCTTGATTTTTATGTTTGCAAACTTTAAAGGAGGAGGGAATAATTGGGAAGTTGCAACTGCGAGCAAGGAGGACAAATTGCTTGTCTCTTTGACTTGACATACAGGAGCTAGAAAACTAGAGCAAAAACAAAACAAAGAAACCTCCACAGATAGGACATCAGTAGAAATGGAAAGAAGGAGTCCATTGAAGAGAATACTCAAGGAGAGGTGCTGGAGTTAAGGTGGCTGTGGTACATCATAGCATGAGAACTGTGGTTTGAGGACTGTCTCCACACATCCTTTGCTGGAGGTAAATTAATTTGTTTTACTGATGAAAGCATTAAAAATCACACAGAAACTCAATTCCTATCAGTGTTCATAGTGGCCTCAAATCTAGCATTACAAGTAATCAAAGGTGAATAACTGGCATTGCTGAGTCAAAAGTTGGTTACTTTGTTCTTGTTTGCTACCTATCTATATCCTATTCAACACAGAGAATATTAATATTAGGTAAAAGGCCAGGCCTCAATAAGCATTTGTTCAATAAACAAATATGATTTACTATTGCCTATTTATTGATTACTTATTCCTTTACTTGTTAATTCCACTGGTTGGGGGCAGAAATCACCCCAACTAGTCTCAAAATAGACGTTTTCAGCAAATTTAACATGCCAATAACTCCTTTTTATATAACAGATGCGCTTTTTGCTTTTGCATATCTGTGCCTAATTTTACTAAAATTGCTATCCATCATCAATTCTAGAAGCCCATGGCATCTTGTGACATTTGGAGATCAATTGCTAGGAGAGACAATTACGAAAAGCTTTGCTTTAATGGTCCTGTAATTGGTATTGGTATTTTCTACTTTTATAATTTACCCAGGATAATCAAATAATTGTTTTCAATTACAACACATAGAAACATCTATACCTATTTTCAGAAAATTGTTTAAATATTTCTCTGTAAAAGAACCATTTTTAAGGTTTTGAAAATCTGAAATTTGAGAACTATTTACTTCTCTGAGTACCAATGGGAAAAAGTCTACTTGACTTCTTTCTAATGCTTTCTCTAATATGAAAAGTCTTCTGTATTATTAAAATAAGCTTTAAAAAAGGATAGTCCACACTATTAGACACTTTTCTTGTGTAGCTGAGAAAACTAGCCTAGTAGAGCTTTGGGTTCACAGATTCTTTAAATTATATTTGTTGTAGAAGGGTAGATTACATTCAAAGTATAATTGTTTATAGACTTTGTTGTGATATGAAATCCTTGCTTCTGTTAAAAATCAAATTTTAAAAAATACGTCTAAACAGTATGCACACTTACCATATGGAAACTTTCTGTTGCTGTGATTTAGAAGCAATAAGGTATAGTGGAACAAACAGAAGTGGTGAGGTTTTAACATTGAGTACATCATGCCACTCTTTTTTTCAAACGAGTTTTGATTGCCAGGCACTACCCAAAGAGTATAGCAACATAATTTAGGAAAATGGAGACATAGTTTACATCTTTGAGGAATTTCCAGTTTATTAAGGGGTACAAGCAGAAAGCAAGCAAGCAAGCAAAAGAAAGAAAGAGGGAAAGAGGGAGAAGAAGAGAGGGGAGGGAGGGAGGGAGGAAGGAAGAAGGAAGAAGGAAGGAAGGAAGGAATGAAGGAAGGAAGGAAGGAAGGAAGGAAAGAAGGAAGGAAGGAAGGAAGGAAAAAAGAAAGAATAGAAGTAAAATTTTGGTGTGATACATCATAGGGTTGTTGCTTGTTTGGGTTGCAGACACAACACAGGTTGCTCAGTTAAATTTTAATTGCAACATAAACAGTTTTTTACTCTAAGTGTGTCTCAAATATTGTATGGAAAATATATAAATATGCTAAATCAGGCAATCCTAGCACATGTAGGAAAGGGATCCAAGCTAAACTTCTTATGTTTAAGTGAAGGGAGCCTTAGTGAAGGCTAGTGAAGGGAGCCTTCACTAAGGACATAATATCTAGTTGAAGAGGAGGTTAGCCAAGTGATAAGTGGGGAATGTACTGTATATTACAGTAGGGAACAGTACATTAAAATATAATATCATGCTGTGATCTGTGTGTTTGTCCCCCCAGACCCCAATATATTGAAATCCTAACCTCAAGGAGGTGGGGCCTTTAGGAAGTGGTTAGGTCATGAGGGCTCCACCTTTATGAATGAAATTAGTGTTCTTATAAAAGAATCCCCAAAGAAACCCCTCACCACTTCCACCATGTGAACATACAAGAAGGTGCAATTTCTGATGCAGAAAGTGGGCCCTCACCAGACACCATACCTGCCAGTGCCGTGATCTTGAAGTTTATAACCTCCAAAACTGTGAGAAATAGATTTTTGGAATTTATAACTTCCTAGTATGTTATTAAAGCAGTTGAAATGAACTAAGGCAGACCAGAAGGGAAGAAAGGGTAGAATGCATTTGGAGGGTGACAGCATGTGCAGTAGGTGTATCAGGAAAGGGGCAAAACAGGATATTGGAGTTATGCTGGGGCTCAGCCATGTGTGGAGTCATAACTATGGTGAGGACATTTTAATTTATCCACATGTAATTTTTTTCTGATTTGTTGCCTGTGTTATTACTTGGGTTACAGTTCAGAGTGTAGGTTTAATTTGAGAGGGTCAAAACTTGAAAAAGTTTTGGAGACAACGTAGAAAATATAACTGAGAAATGGTGATTGTGTAAACAGGAGAGGTGGCAGCAGAGACAGAATAGTGCAAATTCAGGATCTATTTAAGGTTTAATATCAATAGAATTTTGTAATAGAACAGATGGGAGTAATAAAGGAGAGGGAAGAGTCAAGGATAACACCTGAATTTCTATAGGATAGGCAAGTTTGAAATTCTCTTAGCCAGGCAATATGCAGTTGATTCTTAAACAATTCGAAGGTTAGGGGTGCAAACCTCCCCTTACAGTTGAAAATTCATGCATAACGTTTGACTCCCCCAAAATTTAACCTACTGTTGATCAAAGGTCTTACAGTAAACATGAACAGTAATGAACATATTTGGTATATGTTATATGTGTCGTATACTGTATTCTTAAAGTAAGAAAAAGAAAATGTTGTGAAGAAAATCACAAGGAAGAGAAAATATATTTACTCTTCATTAAGTGGAAGTGGATCTTCAGGAAGGTCTTCATCCTTGTCTTCATGTTGAGTAGGCTGAGGAGGAGAAAGAAGAGGAGGTGTCGGTCTTGCCGTCTCAGGCGTGGCAGAGGCAGAAGAAGTGATGGAAGTGGAAGGGGAGGGAGAAGAGGGAGACATACTTAGTAAAACTTATGTTGAAAAAAAAAACCACATGTAAGTGGACCTGTGCAGTTGAAATTCGTGTTGTTTAGGATAAACTGTATATGAAAAATATGCTGGAGGCAGTGGCAGTGTGATGGGGAGAGATTTATAGAGTATGAGGAACATAAGCAACATCCAAGAGCAAATTTTTAGCAGGGAGTTAGTTATATGCCAGTGAAGCCCAGAAGAGAGATCTAAGCTTTAGCAATAGATTGGGAGTACTGGTTGTTCAAAAATAAATGTTTCTCAAAGTGTTATTCCTGAAGGCATGCATCAAAATCACTGTGGGTTCTTGTTAAAATTCCTGAACCCCAACTAAAAGTACTACATTTAACAAACACCCAGATGGTTCTTGGCATATTGAAGTTTGATTATTCCTGGTAGAGATGATAGATGAAGGGTTGTACCTGGATAGCGTCACTCCGGGAAAGTATAGTGCGACAAACATATATAGTTCAGATGATGTGGAGTACTACCAAAAGACATTGAGTCCCCAGGGAAACTTAGAAGAAGCTACCAATGAAATCTCACACATACACACACACACAAAGATAAGGATGGTATCAGGGAAACTAAGGTTATAGGGTTTCAGATTTACACGTTTTAAATGAAAGCTCATAGAATAACTATACTGAATGTTTGTGTCCTTACGATGTTCTAGACGATATGATTCAGCGACTGATAGTTTAACCCCTATATCTCCAGTACCTAACACATAAGATATATTCCTCAATTTTTGGTTTAATGAATAAATGTAAATGTTTAAGCCGTGGTAATTGCAAACTGTGCAATTTGCCATAATGATATTATTTCAACTAGAATTTATTTTGAGGGAGAGTATACATTTTAAAAATAACTGCAAACCGTTCAATTAAATATCTGAGGTAAATATTTTCCACTTCACATTTCGTTCACCCATAAGTATTATCCAAGAAAAAGTTGTTACTTTATATATGCATATTTAGACTTAGATTCTGATAGCATTTGGACTGGCTAAAATTGTTGTATGTTCTCACTAATATGGAACTATTTAGCTTTTATTCAATACAATAAGAAATTATTTAATAAGATGCTAATACTACACTTTCACAATGATTTATCTCCACTTTTTTATTTCCTCTGTTTTATAAATCTCTACATTGGCGATAAGTGTAGCAGCATTTCAGGTATGCATTAGATGAGTTGGCATATATAACACAAGGCTCT
Organism: Colobus angolensis palliatus; assembly: GCF_000951035.1. Lineage (NCBI taxonomy): Eukaryota > Metazoa > Chordata > Mammalia > Primates > Cercopithecidae > Colobus > Colobus angolensis. The sequence goes on along the minus strand of NW_012114688.1, from coordinate 7,171,780 downwards.
ATATTTTAAAACACTTACAGGATTCAATTTTTAAAGGACAAAAAAGATGAAAGAAAAAGGCATAAAATGGCTCTACATATTATATCTGTCAGTATATCAATGTACTTAGCTTTTCAGCATTCCCCATTGCAATTTTGATTTGGTGACTCAGTGCTGTTTAATTCACCACTTCCATTTTTAAATTCCCTCTTGCTTTTCCATTGCCCAGTGAAAGTTTAATTTGTATTTATCCCCCTTATTTAGCACATAAAATTGTAGCCTACAACAATGACATAAGTATAAGGAGGCTATAAAAATATTGCAATAAATATCCTGGATATGGCAAGAAAACACCTCCTGTCCTGAGAATGAATATTCATGTAAATGAAACTTCCCTATATATTAGAATTCTAGTCGAAAGAAATGACTTTTCCCCTTCAGGTGAAAAGTCTGAATCTGCATTTAAATGGAAGGAAGAATTCTAATTCAGATTTCCGCTATTGGAATCAACAAAAAAGGAATCAGGTAGAGGCTGAAAGTCTCCTTAATGTTGCATTGAACCATACATACCAGAAAATTTAGATCTAATCAAGTATATCACATTAATTCTCTCAATGAAATTTCTACTTCATCTTTAGTTCAGTCTTACACACTCCTAAGAATACAGTGCTTAAAATATTCATTCTAATCTCATTTTTATACACTTATTTTAGATTTCAGTATACAAAGAAAAATAATGTGTCTTTTAAAGTAATCTTAAGTATGAATGTTGATTTCATGAATAATTTTTCCTAACACTGTAAAATCTTCTAGAAACCCGTAAAATAATAATTAAAAAACTCATGTGAAGAGCCTTATATAATAAGATGCCATTTCTGTGTATGCTATCAAGATGCTTACTTCTAACCCAAACCAGCTATCAATCAATTTAGAAATTATCCCTAACTCATGAAACTTCTACAGGTATATAAGCTCCATAAAAGTTGGGCTATTTTCTGTCTTTTTTTACCGCCTTGTATCCTGTCCCAATAAGAGAATTCAGCATACCATAAGCACTCTGTATGATGGGATAAATGAATCAATTAAATTGCTCAGCATTTTTTTCAGAAAACTCCCAGAAAGTCTAGCCCAGAATGTTCCCAGAATTCAAAATTTTAAAACTAACATCATGTATCAGAATGTAGAAATAGAAAGGACCTTAAAAAAATAGGTGATAGGCTGTGTGTCTTTCTCGCAGAGAAGGATTGGAAGCGCTTTCCTGGCAGAGGCTACATTTTGTTGAACTCCATATTTTCCACTTCTTGTACAATTTGCTGAGCACATAGCATAGTGCTCAGTATTTCTTGATTGAATCACATTTGACGTTAGTGACTGCCTCTTCTGGGGTCCCACTTTTATGATAATATCCATGATTACGCTTTCACAATCTTTGGACACGCTGTCCCTTCTCCCTGAAATACCTGCCCTGCTGTTCTTCACTTGGTTAATGCCTAATCAAGCCACATTAACACCGCATCCTTTGGGAGAGAGTATCTTTAACTGTCATTCTCTATTTTTACAATGTAGACTTGCTAGGAAGTGTAGACTTGTGCGGAAGAGGATTCCCATCTAGCTACTGTATTTCCTAGCCTCACTTGCATCTGTGAGGCACTGTGGTTTGTTCAGACGGACAGTAGCTCAACTTTCATGAAGCTCAGATACTTCTAGAAGTTTTATGAGTTAGGGATAATTTCTAATAGATTAATAGATGGTGTGAGTTAGAAGTAAGCATGTTGACAACATAAATAGGTAAGTCATTTCTCAGAGGAAGTGATTATAAGTGGGTGTCTTCCCACTCTTCTTTCCCTATCCATAGGCTGGATTCAGGGGATTTGAGCTTTTAGGACATAGCCTGGCCATAAGGCAGAAGGAGCTTGGATTTCATCTGAGTATGATCCACCAGTCAGAAAATACTAATTATATTTTATGCATTCAAAAGATAAATGTTTATTGTGTAAAGTCATTATGTATTTTGCTGTTGTCATTATAGCAGTTAGTGTTTTCTTAACAGATACACATCCCATCTGAGGAACATCTTCTAAGCCCCTCCTATCAAAGGAGATTTAAGTATGTGAAACAAACTCCTGACCAGAGTGTTAATCTAGAAGCGCATTGTGCATAACTAGAATAATACCAATTGGAAGGAAATTTCCTCTCGGGGGAGTATTATAGGTAAGTGGAAGGAATTCTTCTTAAGAGCTGCTTTGTGTGGGGGCAAAGGGAGGCTACAGACATTGTGCACAACTAGTAAATGTTTTTAAAGTGGCCTGTAAAATAGTCTGATTAATCACATTTTTCTGTTTTGTTGAGAAATGCAGATTTGGGGTGGAACTGAATTGCTCAACAATTGCAAAACAATGCAAAACAATGCTCCTCTAAGCAGCCCTTTCCAAACTAACCCTGTATAGCACTCAGTCTTAATGCAGATTATATACCAAGTAAATATTTTACAATCATGTTGGAACATGTGCCAAATTTTTGGCCTGCCAAAGCATTCATTCATCTAAGTTTGGCCTCAGTTCAGATATTCCATATGCTACATATATCATAATACTATTATATGTATAGATATGTGCATCTTCTGTGTGAAAACAAATTTACAATCAGCATATAGCATAATTTATGGAACACAATTTGTCCTGAAATATTTGTTCATTGATTAATGAAACAATGGGGATCATCTGTTCTACTATTGTAAAGGTGTATATACTGTCATGATCTTGGAGTCTCCTAACCCATGTTTTGTCAATTATAACAATAGTCATCATATTACATATCTGAAAAGGCCTATATAAGCATCAAAATTATTTTTGTATATGAATTTAGAACACACATTCTTCAACCTAGAGAGTAACTATGGTTCATTTTAGTGTCATCACAACACTAAAGGATATCTATCTATCTATCTATCTATCTATTTATCTATCTATCTATCTATCATTTACCTATATAGCTGTCTAGCTATTTAGAGACAGGGTATTGTTATGTTGCCCAGGCAGGACTGCAATTCCTGGGCTCAAGTGATCCTCCCACCTCAGCATCAAATGTAGCTGGGACTACAGCTGTGTGCCATTGCGCCCAGGTTACTATACGTTAGTTAATTAATAAAAAGGGACTTGAGTACACATGTTCATAACTAAAGAAATAAAGCAAAGAAAGGATACAAATTGGAATTAGAGTAAATAGAAAGTGTTATTTACTTAAAAAAGTAGACTGCAGTGGGAATGTCCTATAGGGCTTAATCATATGGACTTTATAGCAATGGGTAGACATTTCATGGTGCCCTGGCTCTTGTTTTCTGTAGCCTTTAGAAAATTGTATACTTCCTCAGTTTACTCACTTTAAAATAAGAATAATAGTACTTGTTTCCTAGTGCTTAATGAGATTAAAATGAGATAATTTAAGTTCTTAGCATACTGCATGCTACCCTATAAATTATCAATACTTTGTATCCATAATTAATCTCATTTACTGAAGACAATTTACGGACTTCCTATTAAACTCTATGTTTAAACAGTTTGTGTATTTGAAATACGTATATAAAACCCTTGGTCTTTTCTTCATAGTTATCATATATGAATACGTGTGTGTGTGTGTATATATATATATAAATCAACATGATATAAGTTTGTGCAATGGATTTTTCTTGACCCTCACAATATATAAACTCATTTCCATAAACTTGCAAGATGCTTTCAAATTTCTGTTCTGGAGAAAATGAGAAATTAAGATAGCACATCTGTTATAGTGACCTATGCTAAAATAGATGGACTACAGACTAGATTGCTAGCTCCACTTCTGCCACCAAGTGCTAACCATATTTGAGCAAGTTATTTAACCTTCCTAAGCCAGTTTGCTCCTCTAAAAATGGCAATCAAAGAAATAACTCCTCAAAATCTGGCTTAAAGCAAACACTGATATGAATGTTTTTAAAGTGTTTTCTGAATATAAAATGTCACATAATCCTCAGTCATCAAGAACAGCCTCAAATTTAAGGGCGTATGTTTCTAATTGCTATCTGCTACCATGATTATCAGAAAAAGCAAGTTGATTGATTAATTGATTGATTGATCATTTTGTTACATTAATCTAGAAGTGGGAAAAATATAATTTTATATCTCACCTGAAAGACATCTACATCAAATCCTTTTCCACTTTACAGTGTAAAAGTGTGCTTATGTTAAAGTGCCTCATTTACAGGAAAAAAAATAGCTCCCTGCCAAAAAAGAGCAATGTAACATAATTACTCTTGGCTTGGAAGCCTACTATTAGTTTATTCAATGACATTCCCAAATAGGGCTGGGAGAATTTGACATGAAACATTTTTGTTAGAAAAAAAATCTTTCAGTTTTATGCATAATAGAGACACAGGAAAAAAAATGAATGGTGGAAATAAGTCTTTATTTAACAGTGACTACTTGCCACATAAAGTCCTTAGATTTCAAGCCTTTGATTCTATTTTGGGTTACAAATGAGTGGTACACAATATAAAAATATTTTGCAAAATAAAATCAGAAACTGGCAGATTATATAGCCAGCTACTGACCCATCCCTATGGGGCAACAGAATAGTGCCTCATTTAAGGGAGGAACAGGTGAGACTTGTAAGGCTCAGGATCTGGAAATGACCCAACATCTAGAGTGTAGTATAAGATAACAATAAGCTACTAAAGAATATGGTGACAATGCTCAAAGGTAGCAAAATAATAAATGCAGCAACATGAAGTTCTTATAGCATTTCTGGTAAGCACATTGGACTGTCAACATAGAGGTTTGTGGTTCAAGCATGTAAAGGGACAATACCTCTTTATGGAAGCAGTACACCCAATTTAAATTTTTAGATTTGGAGGTCACAGAGCCATTGATTTAAATCTGGTTTAATGACTTGCTAATTATGACTTTGGGCAATTAAATTAACTTTTCCAAGTCTCCTTTCCTCATATGTAAAAAAGAAAATAATAATAGCACCTAACTCTCGAGTTATGGAAATTAAATGACTGCATGATAAAATCTTCTCACATGGTTCAATGCATCATGTTCATTGATACTATTGTTGGTTTCAGGGTAGATGTGCACAGGGCACAGCTCGGTGGTTGCTAATGAAAGCAAATTATGAGGTACAATGTTACCCCAAAGGGATCCCACAGTAACATGCTAAGAATTGGCAAATGCAAAAGATAACTCTTTATCTCATCATACATGGGACTTAAATTTGAGGGAACTCAGCAGAAGGCCAATTTATGGGAAATAGAGTCACGTGTTTATAGTATGAGCAATTGCAAAATTGATTTAGAAACATGAGATTCTGGTAGTATAAGAGGTGCCAGCCAAATCTTTATTTCCTTACCTTCACGGTACAGATGAAGAAATAATATGGTACAGAATTAGTAATTGACTTATCCAAAATTATACAGTAAGTATTAGGGTCAGGTTTTCAAACAATTTCAAGAAGAATTTTTATTTTTATTATGCTGCTATACTGGTCATTGCAATAAAAAAGCAAATGTAAGGGAGCTCAGTGATGGAAATTATAAGGATGTCATGCATAAAGCCAATAGCACATGTTTAACATGGGAACAAATGTGGCTATACAGAAATTCTTTCTTGAATTGGAAGACACTTAAGAATTTTAGGGCCCAGCACAGTGGCTCATGCCTGTAATCCCAGCACTTTGGGAGGCCGAGGCAGGCAAATGACCTGAGGTCAGGAGTTCAAGACCAGTCTGACCAACATGGAGAAACCTTGTCTCTACAGAAAATACAAAATGAGCCAGGTGTGGTGGTGCATGCCTGTAATCCCAGCTACTTGGGAGGCTGAGGCAGGAGAATCATTTGAATCCGGGAGGTGGAGGTTGTGGTGAGCCGAGATCGCACCTTTGCACTCCAGATTGGGCAACAAGAGCAAAATTCCATCTCAAAAAACAAAAAGAGAGAATTTTACTCATCCATGAGCTCAAAATAATACAAACAGTGATCAAATATTCAACCTGAAAATGATAAAAAATAAAACCTTCCTTAACTAGTAGTATTACATTTGCAGCAACAGTTGTTACTGCCAATCGTCATGTTATCATTATCACTATTATCATCATCATTATCCAGTGGCTGATAGCATCAATAGAAGTTTATTGCCCAAAAAAGGGAGGGCATATGTTAGCACTACTTGCCTTTATTCTCCATTTTCATAGTCAGATTTAAAAGATAAAATTGAAAAATCATATGATGACCAAAAGCCAGTTACCATAAAAGTGTGTCACATATTGCTTAGAGAAGACAATGCGAATACAATTTTTGAAGGGTTGTCATAATGAACAATAATTTATCCTATTCTGTATCACTTCAGGAAGGAAATCTAGGACAAAAGGGCAAAAGCTAACAAAACAATGGATTGGAATTAACCTAAATAAGAATGTTCTTTTAACAAAGGATTTCAGAAAACTATTAATAATAATTAAAAAGTCATTAGCTGTGAGAATACTTTGATTTCAGTTATTTAAGTTGACAATATACTATCACCTCGCATGCTAGAGATAGAATTTAGGGGATTACGGTGGGATGACATAAGATTCAAGGAGATCTCAATTTGTTGCCTATTTCTAATTTTGAAATGTCATTCCTTAATTTAATTGAGCAACCTTATTTCTCCACCTAAAGCTCTGATATTATGAAAGCATAAAATAGTTCAATTTTTGTGTCATCAAATTTAAATGAACATGACTAGAAAATATAATACATACAATACATATAATAAATTGGTAACACAATGGTATTATTTTGCTTGCGTAGAGAAACACTTTGAGGGCATCCACAAAGGGCTTTACAGCAGCTGAGAGAAACACTGGTGTCTCAGTTGCTCACTCCCTCAGCCACAATCACTGTTTTGAACTTGCACTCAGGAAATCACATTCTCTGGATTATCTTATACCTTACTACTCCTCCATCTTGTACCTTACTACTCCTCCATCTTGTGTCTTTTGCTGGAACCTTCCCTTTTTTTGAATTCTAAATTTTGGAGTGCCCCAGAACTTAGTACTCTTTTGGTCTATTTACCCTAATTCCCTAGTTGATCTTCTCTGTTCAGGGTTTTAACACTGTTCTCATCCACATATTGATGGCTCCCAATGTATCCCCAGTTCCTCCCTTTCCCTTGAGTTTATTTGATAGCTACATATAGATTTCCAAGAAGCATTTTGAACATAGCACTTCCAAAACAAAGCTCTTGATTTCCTTCCAACCCCACGCCCTGTTTTGTTTCCCCCATTCTAAAATGGCTCCACTATTACTCAGTTTCTTTGTCTCAAAACTCAGGAATCATCCTTGTGACCCTAGCTTCAAGTCACATCCTTTCTACAAGCACACCAAAGGAACTCTATCATCATCCTAGTCAAGTCACTGTCACCTCTCATGTTGATTATCACAGCAGATTCTTATTCCTTGCTTTCACTCATACCACCAATTTCTAACTTTACACAGAGAAGGCAGAATAATCTACTAAAATCTTAAATCATATTATGTCAATATTCTATTCAAAAACTCCTATGGCCTCCCATAACCTCTCATGACTAAAAAGCAAAATCCAAACTCTTTATCATGCTCTACAGACCCCATGTGATCTAGGCCCTGCTTATCTCTCTGTCTTCATCTCATAAGACTCTCCATCTTATTCTGCTCTAGCCACACTGGCCTTTATCCTGTTCTCCGGGCTTGCAAGACTATCTATTCCCTTAGATCTTCAAAAGGCTTACTCCTCTCCTTCATTCAGACCTTTGCTCAAAGTCACCAAGTCAGAGAAAACACCTCTACCGAGTCTTCAAAATAACACATCACTCCCAAACCCCACTCTGAAGCCCTCAATCAACTAACTCTTCTTTATTTTCCTCATAGAACTTATTATTATCCAAAGTATATTTAGTTATTAATTGCTTGTTTTTTTATGATTTTTGCTAGAACACCAGAAGATAAGCTGCATTAGAACAGCTAGAATCTTTGTTTGTTGGCTTTATTTGTTTTAAACACTATTATACTTCTTAAGGTTAAAACAAGTACTTGGAACATGGTAAGAGTTAATAAAGGAATTAAAAAGCAATAAGAAATTTGGTGTTATATAAACTCATATTGGATACTACAAATAGATTTTATCTTAATGAAAAATTGGGATAAAGTATTGTCTTCTCCTATAATAAAGTTCTATATCCTAATTTGAAGAATGACATTACAGTGTGATAATTTGAAAATTTACCTTTCTGACACTCAGAGAAAATGAAGAGCACCCTTGCTGACATTCATACCATGATATACCTGACAGAACAGGAGCAATACTCAGAATAGGACAAGGGTCACTCTGCAACCACAAAAAGGTTTAAATACTCCCTTTCAATAACATGAATGATTGATTGCTAGTTTCCTTTGTTGTTGTTGTTGTTGTTGTTGTTGTTGTTGAGACAGGATATCACTCTGTTGCCCAGGCTAGAGTGCAGTGCTGTGATCATAGCTCACAGCATTCTCAACATCTCAGGCTCAGGTGATCCTCCCACCTCAGTCTCCCAGGTAGCTGGGATTTCAGGTATGTGCCACCATGCCTATCTAATTTTTTAAAAATTTTTATAGAGATAGGGTCTCACTATGCTGTCCAGGTTGTTGCCAGTTTCCTTTAAATCTTCCAACTCCTCTGGGTATAATTTTTTAACTTTAAAAAATAGACTTTACTTTTTAAACATTTTTAAAGTTCACAGTAGAATTGAGCAGAAGGTATAGATTTACCACATACTCCCTGCCCTCACAAAAGCGTAGCCTCCTTCATGATCAACATCCCCCATCAGAGCTGTACATTTTTTCAAACTGATGAACCTACATTGACAATCAGAACCACCCAAAGTTGATAGCTTACATTAGAATTCACTCTTGGTGTTATGCATTCTATTAGTTTGGACAAATGCATACTGACATATATTTCACCAGTAATATAGTATTATACAGAGTATTTTCTCTACCCTAAAAATCATCTGTGTTCTGCCTATTCATCCCTCTCACTCCCCTAATTACTGGCAACAACTGATATTTTTTATGTCTCCAGTGTTTTGCCTTTTCTAGAATGTGATACAGTTGGAATCACAAAGTATATAGCCTTCTTAGATTGGCTTGTTTCACTTAGTAACATACACTTAAGTTTCTTCCATTTTTTAAAAATGATATAGTGAGCTCATTTCTTTTTAGTGCTGAATAGTATTCCATTACCTGGATGTACCACAGCTTATTTATCTATTCACCTACCGAAAGGAAACTTGGTTACTTCAGATATAAGTTCTTAAGATGCCAAACCACTGTATTGCACTCACTTTTTGATATCATCAAATTCAGAACGGATTCTTGCTTCCTCAAGCTTTAGAATCTTCTAGTCTAATGAATTGAGGCTTAAACTTTACTGTTAATGATACTAGTTCATTTTAATGTGCTTGTTGGTATGTTGCTATTTGTCATTTCATAGCTTTCAAAAATCATGCTAATTGTATACTTGTCTAGTTTAAGGCTATTTTAAAATATGTACAATACTATTCACAGCAATTAGTTCACTTAATTTTTATTATAGATCAATCTACTAAAATAGTACAAGTATATTTGAACTTTTCAATAGATGGTTGTGAGCTATGAAAATTAAAAATCATTAAAGTCTTTTTTAACAAAAAAAAGAATCTTCCAGTCCAAGCTCAAAGCTTCCAAGGCCATTCCTACACCTCTCTGAGAGACTCCTGATGTTCCTCTGTGGTTCGTTCTTTCTTGATGCAGCTAATTTTGTTCCTGGTAGTCAGTAGCTGGTAGGCATCAACAGAGTCAAAATTCCACCAAAATTCAGTTATAACATCTATTGCTGCAGAACAAGTCCTCTAACTCAGTAATAGTGGGCACATGTGACACTCCCTAAACATCCACCTGTTCAAGAGCAAATATTCTGAGACACAAGATAAATTTGTATTGAATCTGATCTCTAAATATTTCATTCAGTCCGGTCATTTTAAATTTATGTTTGATGTCTAGGCTTTTGACTTTTTACCACATTATATGTTTTACCTTATAAAATTTGACTTTTGGCATTTATTCTACCATCTGTTTGTACAGTTTCTTGAGTCTTGTCTATAAAAGGAAGTCAACAGTGAGAAGACAGACATATGGCCTGTAAGCTCATATTAGAGCCAGCTCCAAGTTCAGAAGATCTCATTAGATTAGCGCACTGTAAACAAACAGCCCTTGAGCCACTTTCAAAATCTTATAAGAGCTTTCTTCTATTTCGCCTATGCCTCCATTAGTATTACTGTGATTTCTATTTTGCTAATTGATGCATACCTGTCACTAAATAAGGTAATTTCACTTTGGAGAAAGTTTCAAATTATAATGGACAATTTTTGGAACTTACTTCCTTCTTTCCCCACAAATTTAATTCATCCTCCATGGACTTCTTAGTCATTCTTTTTCTCTTTCTCCTGAAATATTCATTAGAATTTTAAGCTTCCTATGAAGAAGATTCCTAGTCCACGAACTTAAAACCCTAATCATATGTATATCCCTGTGGCATTGTTAAGACCTTCACAGATTCCAGGACAGAAAGGAAAAAAAGATTCACTGAAACATTCAGATTTGTCTTGTATATGTAAACTTAAGGCCTCCCTGACCTCTATCGATTAGTGCATTTTCAGGTGCGGCCAGGAGATGCAAAACTTGCTTGGAAAAGCCTAATTGCAGGGTTCTGAGGAGGACTTAAAATGTAATGCAATAAACCTTAATGAAATGGAATATATTAGGGTACAGAAGTTGGGACAATCTATTTTAAAGAATATACCTCAGGAAATTGTGTATTGGGTCACTCTTGCAAACAGCAAAATTGTAAAACCATAGAACTCAGAGACAGACTAATTAGTGCCTTTAGATAATATTCAGCATTAGGCCCCAGTGCTAACATTTCCACTACCCTCTCCAACATTGTTGTAGATGGTCTAAAACCAGAAATTGTAGATTTGGTATCTAAACAAAATGTTGAATGGTAGATCACTCTACAATACAAACTTCAGCCTTTGGCTGAATACACTGAAGATAATTTAGATGGAAAAAAATAAAAACAACCCTCAAACTAAACTTACAGATTTCAAAATAAAGCAGATGAATGTAGAATTCCCACAGCCTTAAGAAACAATAACAGTCATCTGTTCAACAAAACCTTTGCTGGGTTTGTAAGCAAAAAGACAACTGAAATATTAATTGCTTCATCTTCATAAAAAGGAGAAAAGAACTAAATAAAAATTTCTAAATGTTATGAAAGGGACTCCAAGGGAGACTGTAGCACACGATTGCCAATGATTCTGTTAAACCATAAAAGAGAACCACTTCTAACAATAGAGAGGCAGAAGCAAAACTTTCTAAATAGCATGGGTACTATTCTGTCCTACCACTATTTTTGTGACTTTCTTAGGAATCTTCTGACTACTGGAGTGCTAGCATTTTCAAATACTCCTCAGATTGTCCCTATTTTTCAGCGTGTGACAATACCTCTCAATCTTCCCATGAGCCAACATTCATTCTTCCTTTGTGATAACATTCAAACAAATTTATTATTGAGAGATTCCTTTGTGGTAGCTTTCAAATCGAGTGTCTTCTAGATGGACTGTTTCCTGAAATACTTGAAATCTCTTGTACGTGACCCATGCACCATACACTAATAGTTCAAGGGGAAGTTTATTTTTTCATTCTTGGATACTTAACCCAGTCACAACTTGAGGGACTACTTGAGGCTCCTGGTACCTTCTAAGCCAAGGAATATACTGACATCTTGAAAGTATTAGGCACTGATCCCATCTAAGTAATAAATGATTTATCTCATCCTCTACCCAGTCTTGCCCAATATCCTTTGAAGGTTAAAACAAAAGAAGGTCTGGATTGACTGTGGTAGGTTTAGCAAAAAGTTATCCTTCTATTCCTTCTACTAGCCTTTGTAACACAACTGTGTTGCTCATAGAAAAAAAAATCTAGTATGCATAGATACCTGTTTCTGCAAGATTTTAGTATTATAAACAAAATTGTGATCTACTGTTTTTCAGTGGTATTAAAATCAAATATTAGTTTGTTCTGAGTACTGCCTAAATAGATTTACTTTGCTGTTGTGTACTTGTGCTATGTCCTTTTATTGTCCCTCTAGATTTGAACAGTCACTATCTGTTTGCCCTGTCATAGAAAAATCAACACTTGCCAGGTCTATTATATATCAATTTTTTACAGAAGCCCCCTTCTACTTCTCTTAATCAAGACCTAAAGAGTACAAAATTTCATCGCGACATCCTTCTTTTACAATATATAGATGATCTTCATTTAAACCCCAAAAGACAAAGATCTAAGATCATTTCCATCTATTTATCAAAAGCATGAATCCAAAAGAGGCATAAAGCCTCTAAGGAGAAATTGCCATTCTACCACTGAAAGTTTCTTTATCACATGATATATTCTAAGAAAGGAAATCTCTAATCTCTGACAGAATACACATATCTGGAATTTTTCTAGATCAACTCCAAAAGGCAAATCTGGAAATTTTTATGACTAGCTGGATATTGTAGGTACTGTGTGTAATTTTTTTCTGAGCTTGCATATCATTTGTATAATTAATTTTTGAATCTTCTCTAGGGAAAAAAAATTCAAATGCCTTTAGTAAGTTAAATTATACCAATGGTCAACAACTACCAACTTTAGGATTGCCTAATTATCATGTATCCTTTTCCTTTTTGACCATTGATATACTAATCAGACACTGGATGTATACTGAAAAGCATATTTTCCTTAACCAAAAACTAGACTAGCAGCTATAGTAGATTTAGTTCTCGGGTCCCTATATAATTTGTTGGCTTTCCTTGCTGTGCAGACTGCCATTAGCAGAAAATAAGAAATTCTCAGTTAATTGGTTTACCTCCTATGAAATTTTGTTGCCTTCCTTTTTTATGTATCACTATGCAGTATTATTATTCTAAACACAGCAATTCTCCTTCCTCTATCTAAGGAGGTATTTTTACTCTAGGTAACTATCAAAGTCTTTTCTAAGCTTTTGAAAAATTATTATAAAAACCTTGATATAATTTTATTTGTTGATGCTACATACTTGAAAACAGATTCTGAATATGTCAAACATGCAATGGTGGCTCATATCTATTAATTCAGCCCAAATGACTGAGTTGATCATTGTCACATGGGTTTACCATCCGTTTGTTAAAACATTTATAAGCACACCATTACCCTACCCTCTCACTACACCCAGGAGAAATCCTCAGCTTTAAAAGTTAGATCATTTTAAATTAGAAAACTGAAGTTTGGCCCAACATCCCCATACTCATTTTACCCACTCATTAACATTTTTATTCAGTTGAGAATTATTTTCTGAGCATCTACTTTGTATCATTGTTGAAAGCTTCAGAATATCTATGAAGGGGGACTTAGGTCTAAAGGACTATTTTTAAGTCCTTTGCTTGGCAAGAAGACTAGTATTACACAGGCAGCTGTTTATTCGAGATGGCTCAAAGTGTATAATATCAGTCATGGAGGAGATTCTGGAGGTAATAAATTTTACCTCCTTTTCACTCATCTTTGCCAACACTACATGTAGTACTGAACTAGGTTTAGAAAGGGGAGTGCAACAGAAATGTTCCAGGCCCATGTGGAGTTTTCCGTAGTGTTTTCAAGGCCCCCGGTTAGTTGCCACACCTGGAGACTTCCAAGATTTCCCTAATTCCCTTACCTGATACTGTCAACAAAGGGCTAGTCAATATGTAATCTTCAACCAGTCTCAGCCTTACTTAACATACCGTGCCCTATCATGAGAGTCTGTGTATAGCTGCATTTATTTTTCCTTAAACTGCTCAGGATAAATTTTAGGAAAAATGCCAAGATTTGCTAATCTCTTGCTGCTATCCTTGGAAATATGTCCCCTATAACACCTTGGCTGCTTTCCACCAAGCCTTTCCTATGCCGAGAACCTACACATCTCTAAGAACATTTTCATGAAGATATGTTGATAAATTAAAATCTTCTACTACTCTCTACTCTGTAGACTTGTTACTGATTTCTTTCTTTTTTTTTTTTTTTTTTTTTTTTTTTTTTTTTTGAGACAGAGTCTAGCTTTGTTGCCCAGGCTGGAGTGCAGTGGCGCTATCTCGGGTCACTGCAAGCTCCGCCTCCCAGGTTCACGCCATTCTCCTGCCTCAGCCTCCCGAGTAGCTGGGACTACAGGCGCTCGCCACCACACCTAGCTAATTTTTTGTATTTTTAGTAGAGACGGGATTTCACCGTGTTAGCCAAGATGGTCTCGATTTCGTGACCTCGTGATCCACCCACCTCCGCCTCCCAAAGGGCTGGGATTACAGGCGTGAACCACCGCGCCCGGCCCCCTTGTTACTGATTTTTAAACTTAATTTTAGCTAACAAGAAATATTACTCACTGTATGTTAGAAGCCAACTGTAGGAAAGTAATTAGAAAGTCGTTTTGACTTTAAAAAGTAGTACATTATTGGCCAGGCGCGGTGGCTCACGCCTGTAATCCCAGCACTTTGGGAGGCCGAGGCGGGTGGATCGCGAGTTCAGGAGATGGAGACTACCCAGGCTAACACCGTGAAACCCCGTCTCTACTAAAAAAAAAAAAAAAAAAAAAAAAATAGCCGGGTGTGGTGGCAGGCACCTGTAGTCCCAGCTACTTTGGGGCAGAAGCCAGAGAATGGCGTGAACCTGGGAGGCGGAGCTTGCAGTAAGCAGAGATTGCACCACTGCACTCCAGCCTGGGAGACAGCGAGACTCCGTCTTAAAAAAAAAAAAGTAGTACATTATTTTACAGATTCTAAATGAAATGGAATGAAAGAGCTTTTTATGAATCAAACAGTAGTTTAGAAAACTCTGCATGTGCTTAAATAATAGTTTACAAGTGTTTGATTTCAATCAATGACAATCCAAACAAAGCCCTCATTTGAAACTGAGAGGTGAGATCTGAGGCCTAAAATATTTATTTATAAGATACATCCTAAAAATCATCTGATGAAAGGAGCTGAAGAACATCATGAACTAAGCCTACAGTTGGATATATGACATCACAGGAACATAGTAGGAACTTATAAAAAGTAACTTAGTCATGTGGTTGGTATAGTTTTAAAGGATCCCTATTAATTCTAATATATAATAAAGGGGAACATCTATCCATTTCAGCTCTAAATCCATATAATCAGGAAATAATTGAGGCTACATTTCGTTTTAGGCTGACAAAGCATCTCTACCAAGTATTCCACATCATAGGAATATTTTTGCGGTCATTTACTGAGTGATTAAATTGCTACGCAGCTCAAATATGATCTCCATTCACCACCCAAAGTGTTACTAAAATCATTATTGTAAGCATACATGTAGGAATTTAATGTTGTCCTTTGAAGGTTAAAACAAAAGAAGGTCTTGGCCGGGCGCGGTGGCTCAAGCCTGTAATCCCAGCACTTTGGGAGGCCGAGACGGGTGGATCACGAGGTCAGGAGATCGAGACCATCCTGAGCTACACGGTGAAACCCAGTCTCTACTAAAAAATACAAAAAACTAGCCGGGCGAGATGGCAGGTGCCTGTAGTCCCAGCTACTCGGGAGGCTTAGGCAGGAGAATGGCGTAAACTCGGGAGGCGGAGCTTGCAGTGAGCCGAGATCGCACCACTGCACTCCAGCCTGGGCAACAGAGCTAGACTCTGTCTCCAAAAAAAAACAAAAAAACAAAAAAACAAAAGAAGATCTGGATGTTTCCTACTAAAAAAAAAAATGGAGGGACTTCAGTTATCTCAGAATATAAGACAGTAGAGACCATCAGTTTATTCTTTAGTCTTCTGGGACAGTCAGGCAAAATAATAAGGGAATGAGGGAAAGGAAAATTCTGTTTAATTGTGGTTTGGGAGTTCAGTATATAAAGTTACATGCCAAAGTGAGTAAAAGCATTTTAAACCAGTATGGTGTTTGATAGAAGTAAATTGCCTTATTTTTCCTACTTTTTCTGACAGATCATTGAGCTGGATTTTCATAGTTTTTTTTTTTTTTTTCTCTAGTTCAGAATAAAATTCATATGTAAATTATTCTGATTAAAAAAAACAAAAACAAAGAGATTAGAAAAGACCCATGTTTTTGCACTAGGGCATAGGATAACTCTGAATGTTTATATTTGATTCTATTTATTCTCTTTTATTTCAAAACTAGGGAGTAGCTGCATTGGTATTTAGTCATCCAATTATATTGGTCATGTGGTTGGTATAGTTTTAAAGGATCCCTATTAATTCTAATATATAATAAAGGAAATAGATAGTTTAAAATATTCGTCATGTATAAATACATTTTCACCTACAGATATATTTACAAAAATGCATATTTACAATCAATGATCTTAACTCTGCACATGACTAAATTCCACAGTTGCCTACAGTATCTGTTTTCTCATTTACATACATATCTATATTCAATAATAAATCCATAAGAACCAATGTATAAACTATTTTTCTAGTAGATGCTACATAATTTTTAAAAAAATGTATGCTGGACTATTATTGCCTTTCATTTGAGAAGGAAGATTCCTTTTACTCTAAGAAAATGGGCTTCTTTAGGCTGAACATTATCATTATTTTCTGTTCATTTAGATTTAACTGAAAGCGACTTTACACAAACACATGCCTGTTTGCTCCTAAAGATCACTGTCATATTATAATTCTAAAGAAATCTTCCCTCCCTGATGGATTACTCCAGATGTGTCCCAAACCTGTCACAAACTAGAAAAGGTTAAAGATCATGTAATTTCTGTGTTGGACACTCTGTCAAGTCATGTTTACTGTCACCAAAAGGTTAGGCTAGAGAAGAAAAAATCAGGTTGATGAATGGTGCAGAATGCATGTCAATGAAATGAAAGAGATGGTGTGCACCTGTTTTCACCAGTGATAAGCCATCCAGATTTTGCCCTGTTACTTTTAGTGTTCAAAAGCACATTGCATTTAGATCTTGATCTTGAACACACTTAAGGCACTGGAACCATAGAAACAACTCATTAATATGTGTCCTGCCAGTTGTTTGAAGATGTGGATATTTTGTTGAGGTCTATCTCACTTCACTAGATATTACCATCTCCAAACCTTTTTAAATGAACAGCCATAATTATGTTGGGCTCTGTTGTAAGAAAATGGTAGTAGGAGGAAAAAGTAAAAAAACAGAAACAATGAAATTTATTTTATTATTATTTATGTATATAATAAATGTGCTCTAATATAGAGATTTTCAAATACAGACCAAAATAATATTTCATCTCTTTGTAACTTGGTTAAGAATTTTTGCAAAACAATGGAAAAAATACCCACAATATGCAAACACTTTTTTTTTTTTAACAATCATAACTATACAGTGAAATGATGGATTTTAAACTACAGGTCTCTAAGCTGAGCCTATTCTTGTGTGATAGAAGATAAACAAGTTTATGATGTTGATAATCTTCACAGTCTTAAAAAAATCTTAGACTTTCTCAAAATAGTTGCAGGTAAATTGGGCCAGAGATAAAGTCTACTTTTTAAAAATTTTAGAAGTGATTTGAATTCTGTCTGAATGACTAACCAGAACAACAATTAATAGTATAGTGTAGCAAAGTGCACTTCTTTCTTTCTTCCTTCTAAAGACATGTGGTTTCCTTTTATGTGTCTGTCCTGAAGGGCATTTTGCTTTTTCTCTTTACACTCTTCCTGGAATTTCAAAGACTCTCCTCATGTCAAATATCATTGTATAGATAACACTCAGTTTCATTTACTTAAGCTTTGACCTTTCTCTTGAATTCACTAGACTGTATACTTTTCAAAAAGGTGTTGTATTTACCAAAGTACAGTACCTTTCACAGTTCCAGGGATAAGATGACCTCTGAGTGGGAAACAAATTTTGAGCCAGGGTTATGTTAAGAATTAAATGCAAATTGAAAAAGAAGGCATAGATATGATGAAAATTTCATCCAGGAACAGGGGATGGTTAGAACAGAGCAGGCATTTGGGCTGTCTGGGTATAATGAGCAGGACTTCTAGTTATATATGGGCAGTCAGGAGGAGGACAGAGGAGGAACAGGGTCTTTCAAAGTTACTACTGACAGGAGTGGAATGCAGTTATCTCATGTCACCCAATCTTAGGACACGGATAGTATAGCTAATTTGTTAGGACTATGAGAAAACTGGGTTTAATACTGAATGTACACTTTCTTTCTTGTAGGCAAGGAGTGGTACTACAAAAATAATTAAGTGACTTACAAAGTTTAAAAATACTACCAAGTATTATGGTGAAGTTTTAATACATATTTGACTTGAATGCCAATTTAATTTCTTGCCACATGTAAGTGATCCTCAAATTACAGTTGCCAGACCAGTAGCAGCAACATCACTGAGGAAATTGTGAGACATACAAATTGCCAGGCCTCAACACAGACCTGATTAGAAGGTCTAGGAGTACAACCTAGGAATCTATTTATTTAACAAGCTAATCTGGTGAATCTGATGCATGCTAAGGTCTAAACTGACTGCTATATACCATGCTGCAGCAAATATTCATGGACAGCCTCAAGATACTTAGGGTACAGAGATAAATAAAACAGGGGCTCTGCCCTCATGCTACAACGTATGGGGATTCAAAGGAATAAAATACAAAATAATACTTTTAACAATTTCTTCCATTACAGAGTGGTTATGATAGAGACAGAAGACAGGGAAATTCTGGGCAGAAGAGGGTGAGTCTGCAGCGAGGGCCCCACCCTCAGGCCTGGAACCTCGGCCCAAAGTGAGAACATACATTCCTCTTTTCCCATTCAAATGTTTCCTTTTCCAAAACTACCCATGGCCTACCCTGAACCCCCAACCTGTGCCCATAAAAACCCCAGGCTCTGCTGCCAGAGGGAGGAGAAGAAGAGGAGCAGCTGGACATTAAAGACTACAATTGGATGTCACAGAGAAGTAGCTTGACTTCACAGGGATGGCTTAATGGCATAGCTTCAGAAGATTACCTCACAGCTCCATCCCCTTTCCAGCTCCCTTTCCCTCTCACTCCTAAAGCCACTTTCTTTGACAATAAAAGCCCCTGCATTTACCATCTCCAATTTGTTCATGTGACCTCATTCCTCCTAGACACCAGACAAGAACTTGGGTGCAGGTGCAAAAGGCTGTCACGCTAACATTCCATTGAGCTGTCAACACTTAAGCCATCCGCGGATGGCAAAGCTAAAAGAGCACTGACTGTAACACTGCTTCTGGGGCTTCAGGGAATGCAGGTAATGCCCTAAATGCTGCTGTGGGGTTGGTACAAAATTTGTTCCTGCCAGCACCCAAAAGCGATCGTCTAGGCTTCTGTGCCCGCTTACCTGCATGGTCCCTCCTGTGAAGGGTTGAGTGCAGCAGTTTTGAGCAAGTGTAGTTCACCCCTGTTAGTGCCCATGCACTCCAGTTCCTGCCCGTGAAGGGGTCAGGGAAAATTTCTGGCTTTAGGTATTATGTACCAATCCTATTTGGAAAGTAATCCTATTTTTCCATTTGGTAGATGAGGAGGTGCAGTGATAAAGTAAAAGTTACCCAAATTTATGTAACTGACTAATAAAAGGAATCAGAATTTTTCCTCTTTGTTTCATACTAAAATGGGCTTAGGTAATGATATGGTTTGGCTGTGCCCCCACCCAAATCTCATCTTGAATTGTAATTCCCACAATTCCCACATGTCATGGGAGGAACCTGGTGGGAGGTGATTAAATTATGGGGGTGTATCTTTCCTGCACTGTTCTTGTAATAGTGAATGGGCCTTGTGAGATCCAATGGTTTTAAGAATGGGAATTTTCCCTGCACAAGCTCTCTTTGCCTGCTGCCATCCACATAAGATGTGACTTGCTCCTCCTTGCCTTCCACCATGATTGTGAGGCTTCCCAGGCCATGTGGAACTGTAAGTCCAATAAACCTCTTTCTTTTGTAAATTGCCCAATTTTGGGTATATCTTTATCAGCAGTAGGAAAATGGAATAACACAGTAAATCGATACCAGTAGAGGGGGACACTGGCTGAAAAGATACCCAAAAATGTGAAAGTGACTTTGGAACTAGGTAACAGGCAGAGTTTGGACCAATTTGGAGGGCTCAGAAGAAAATGTAGGAAAGTTGGGAATTTCCTAGAGACTTGCTGAATGGCTTTGACAAAAATACTGATAGTGATATGAACAATAAGGTCCAGGATGAAGTGGGAAGAGACAGAGATGAGGAACTTGATGGGAACTGGACCAAACTGGAGTCTTGTTACGTTTTATCAAAGAGACTGGTGGCATTTTGCCCCTGCCCTAGAGATCTGTGGAACTTTGAACTTGAGAGAGATGATTTAGGGCATCTAGTGGAAGAAATTTCTAAGCAGCAAAGCATTCAAAAGGTGGCTTAGGTGCTATTAAAGGCATTCTGTTTTATAAGGGGAGACAGCATAAACATTTGGAAAACTTGTGGCCTGACAATGTGATAGAAAAGAAAATCCCATTTTCTGAGGAGAAATTCGAGCCCTCTGCAGAAATTTGCATAGGTAACGAGGAGCTAAATGTCAATCCCCAAGACAATGCAGAAAATGTTTCCAGGCCATGTCAGAGGTCTTCAAGGCAGCCCTCCGCATCACAGGCCCAGAGGCCTATGAGGAAAAAGTGGTTTTGTTGACTGGGCCCGGGTACCTGTGCTATGTGTAGCCTAGGGATTTAGTGCCCTGTGTCCCAGCCACTCCAGCCATGGCTGAAAGGGTCTAACATAGAGCTCAGGTTGTGGCATCAGAGGGTGCAAGCCCTAAACCTTGGCAGCTTCCATATGATGTTGAGCCTGTGGTTGCACAGAACTCAATAATTGAGGTTTGGGAACCTATACCCAGATTTCAGAGGATGTATGGAAATGCATGGATGTCCAGGCAGAAGTTTGCCACGGGGGTGGGGGGGGGCTCTCATGGAGGATCTCTGCTAGGCAGTGCAGAAGGGAAACGTGGGTTCAGAGCTCCCACACAGAGTCCCTACTGGGGTATACCGTAGTGGAGCTGTGAGAAGAAGTCCATCATCTTCCAGACCCCAGAATGGTAAATATACTGACAGCTAGCATTGTGCACCTAGAAAAGCCACAGACACTCAACAGCAGCCCTTGAAAGCAGCCAAGAGGGAGGCTGTACCCTGCAGAGCCTCAGAAGTGGAAATGCCCAAGACCATGGGAACCCACCTCTTGTATCAGTGTGATCCAGATGTGAGAAATGTAGTCAAAGGAAATCATTTTGGAGCTTTAGGATTTGACTATCCTGGATTTTGAACTTGAATGGGGCCTCTAGACCTTTGTTTTGGCTGTATTTACCCAATTCCAGTACCCCCATTGTATCTAGTAGGTAACTAACTTGTTTTAGATTTTACAGGATCATAAGTGGAAAGGACTTGCCTTGTTTCAGATGAGGCATTGGACTGTGGACTTTTGAGTTAATGGTGCAATGAGTTAAGAATGTGGGGGACTGTTGGGAAGGAATGATTGGTTTTGAAATGTGAGGACATGAGATTTGGGAGGGGCCAAGGGTGGAATGATGCCGTTTGACTCTGTGTCCCCACACAAATCTCATCTTGAATTGTAATTCCCACAATTTTCACATGTCATGGGATTAACTCAGTGGGAGGTGATTGAATTACGGGGGCTGGTCTTTCCTGTGCTATTCTCATGATGGTGAATGAGTCTAATGAGATCTAATAGTTCTAAAAACAGGAGTTTCCCTGCACAAGCTCTCTTTGCTTGCTGTCATCCATGTAAGATGTGACTTGCTCCTCCTTGCCTTCCACCATGATTGTGAGGTCTCCCAGTCCACGTGGAACTGTAAGTCCAATAAACCCCTTTCTTTTATAAATTGCCCAGTTTCAGGTACGTCTTTATCAGCAGTGTGAAAACAGGCTAATACAGGTAGACTCTCTCTTCAGTTCAGGGCACAATTCTAAGCATCTTCATTATAAGTGATAGCTTAAGGCTATGCAGCAATAAAGACAGCACATATTTTATTGTGTTTTTCACTCCCCCACCCTCCTTTTTTGATTGTGAGGCAATCTTTAGGTAAATAATTATAAAATAGAAACTTCAGCTGAATTAAATGTAAAGGATTTTAATTGAGCAATGAATGATTTGTGAACTAGGAAACCCCCCAAATCACAGAAGATTCTCAGAGACTCCAGTGCAGCCACATAGCGGAAGAAGATTTAAAGATAAAAAAAGAGAAATGACATACAGAAATTGGAAGTGAGGTGTAGAAGGGTTGGATTGGTTGCAGCTCAGCACCTGCATTATTTGAGCCTAGTCTGAACACTCAGCAATTGATGAGCAGTTGAACTATGGCCACTGGGATGGGCCAGCACTCAGCTATTATTACGGGTCCATACTACTAAGTTAAGTTTTCAATTTTTTCTGCCTATTAAGCTAGTTTATGGTTCATCCACAAGGACTCAAATATAGAAGTATGGAGTCTTTCTCAGGCCATATTTAGTTTACTTTAACAGGACTCATGTATGTCAGCGCATGACATTGTCTTTTTTTTTTTTTAACATTATTCTTCTTCTTTTTTTTTCTTTAATCCTTGGCAGCAGGAAGTCATTTTTTTTACGTTATTAAATATCCTCAAAGAATGATAGCTCAAGGTCAAACTATTTAATTACTTTATGGTGAATATAATATGAGCTGCTTAATAAATTATAACTCATGATTTAGATTAGACATAATATATTCAGTCCATAATATCATAGTACTGTAGCTACAGAAGAGATTTTTTAGATTTTAGCCAAATTTCCAAATTTACACATTTGAGCTTATACATTCCTCTCTTTCCAAAGTCTTATTACAAATGGTACATCATTTATTATCAGTGTGAAAATACATAGTTGTTACAATAAATAATGCTTTTCTGGAATAAACTAATTCAAAGGGAAACTGTTATACACTTTTAAGATGCAGGGTACCACTCCTAGAGAAGAGCCTCTTCTTCAGAATAGTCATTCTATAACAGCTATTGCACTCACCGATACCACCTATCTTAAAAAATAACAATTTTGAGAGAAGTAAATCAAGCCATTTTAGCTTTTCAGAGTTACACCAGAATTAGCATTAAGATAATTCAACTGGGGACTATAGAGAGAACATGCTGCTTCTCCTTTCTCTTAAGTCTACAATATACAATAAGCTCCATGAAATATTATGACTTTAAAAAAATGACCAAAGGCTTTGGAGACACACAGCCCTGGGATCAAATCCTGATCCTACCATTTACTAGCTGGATAAACTTAAGCAAGTTACTCAGCTTCTATGAGTTTCATTGTCCTCACTTGTCAAATAGAAATATTGCAAATTGTGAAGATTCACTGAGGTAACCAATGTATAATGCCTACCTATAAACCTCATAATTCCTCTTAACTCTCCCTATTTCCATTGTTTCAACTTTATACAGAGATGATATAAGACCCCTGGAGAGTGACTTTGCAAAATCTACATATCTGGAATCAAATGTCTGCATCTGAATCCTGGGTTCAAGTTCCATTGACCCTGAGCGCTGTGTGATTCTGTCTCACCTCCTAGGACTGCATGAGGGTTAAGGAAGATTATGCAGAATTAAGATGCTCAGTACAAAACTGGTACACACAAACACTAATTCAATTATTATTATTATTATAATTGCTATTGTTATCATTCCATTCCTCCAGGCTGGGTGGAAATGTTCCACCTATCATGGCAATAGGGAAATAGATACAGTTGTTCTATTGTTAGGCACAGTGCAGCCTCATTCACAATGTTGATTCTCAGAAGTAATTTATAATAGTCATTGGTAGTGAAAATAGCTGCACCAGTTAAGAGCATTATTTTCACCTGAAACTTACTTGACAAGTCTTTCAATCCCTCATTCTCAGAACTCACAGTTTAAAAAGACAGATTATTCAAGTCATTAGGTATTTGGTCTGAATCCATTAAAAAAACATGGTTTGCCAAGTTATCCACTAGTATAAGCAGCATGTCTTTCTTTCCTTCTTTCTTTCCCTTCCTGCCTTCTTTCCTTCCTTTCTACTTCTCTCCTTCATTCACACATCCATTTAACAACCATTCATTTATTTAACAACTACTTTCACATGGGCTCGGATATTGGATGGCCAAAGTGTGAATCGTGGCACCAACTTGATTAATTTTGTCACCCTACATAAGTGGCTTAACTTCCCTAAGCCTCAAATTCTCTTCTACCAACCTTAGGTAATAGTTGCACCTACCTCCAAGAACTGTTTTAACAACTAAATAAGATAATGAAAATCCTCTGGCACAGTGCCTGGTTCATAGAGAGCTCAGAACATTTGAACTATTTAGCTATTAAAAGCGTTATTTTTATTTTTAAGTAATTTTATTATTTCTTCCCTTCATCCTCCTTCTATCACTACTACCTCCACAACTACCCTCCAGCATTCTACCAAATGCTGGATCTGCACTGTCAGAAAAACAAAAACAAACCAAGCAAATAAAAACTCATGATCTCTGTCCTGATGAAACTCATATTTTGTAGGCAAACATATAACGTATAAAGAAACAACATTTTAAATATATTGTTATTGTTGATAATTCATTGAGGAAAAATGTTTTTGGGGGATGATTAACAATAACTGAAGGGGGCCAATTTATGATGTTTGGAAAGAACTTCTGTGCCTTTCATGGATGTGTCATTTGAGTCAAGATCTGAAGAGAAACCACACATGTGAAAAACAGAAGAGCTGAGATGTGTGAGACTGTGCAAGAAAATTTAGGGAGTGGAATGAGAGATGGAGTGTTAGGTCTTAGACTGTGCAGGTTTCCTAGGTAGGGAAGACAGTTAGATTTCATTTGAAGCATTTATTTGAAGCATTTGCCCTTATTCTTAAAAGGATTGCGTGTCTGCTGTTGATGTTATAAATTTTTTTCTTTTTCTTTTTAGTCTTTAAGTCTATTGAAGTGTTTATAGGGCATTCTGCTGTGCTGAACATGTACAAGATATGATACCTGCCATAAGAAAAGAAAGATAAATACACCAAACATCAAATAAACAATGTTAAAATCTTCAAATTATGCATCAGTTAAGATTTTAATTTACCAAAGCTGTTTTCTTAATTCCGTAGGCTTTGTTCACAGATGGCAATATTTAAATCATAGAGTTAACATAAAGTGATAAAAGAAAAAGATCTTGGTGTGTGATGTATCCAGTAAACCAGAACTGTGCAAACTCGCCAATTAAATTTGACAACTTCTTAAAACATTTAATCCCGCAGATGCAATATGACAATCCCGAAGTGGGAATAGTACATGAAATACCGCATCCTGCTCATTCACTTAGCTGTTATTTCTTAAGGCTGCACAATCAGAATTGCATTTAAGGAGTAGACAGTGAAAAATTCAGTTAGTATACAGACACCAGATGCAAAACCTTGTCTTTGTCACTTAGAGGATGCAAATGGAAATCTTTGGATCTTAAACATTTCAAACTGGACTGTTTTGTTTATTCTTGCCATTTTCTTTTTCATGTTAAAATGTGACAGCAGTAAGTTTCCATCCTCTTCTAAATGATTTTTTTCTCGGAAAAACTTTCCAAAAATAAAGGAAAACACATAATTATGTTTTGCTGTTACTGGACAATCATCTCTGCATTTTAAAAGCTCTTTAACTTAGCCCTATGGTTTAAATCACACTTTCCAATAGCAGTGGTTTTACATTCTCTTCAGGTAGACATGTTGTTCAGTGCAGTGATTAATTGGGTAAGCCTGATCCCTTATATTCAGAGCCCACTTGTAAGTGGAAGTGAGAAATGAATTGTGCCAAGAGCCTTCAGTTCTATATTTGTTAATATAGTAGATTACACAGATCATGAAAACAATCTTCTAATTTATAAGAGTCAATCTAATATCTTGTTAAACAAGAGTTATTATTATTGAGCTTAAACTACTGAAGTGTGTTATACCAAAGGGCCACTTCCCACATTGAAGAATACTGCCGTGAACACTAGCATTTTAACCACATGCTAATGGGCTCTCAGCAGCCTGATAAGTTATTGATTATCTCAGCTGGCATAATTCGTATCAGGAGAAGACAGTGTAGTTAACTGGAATGTAAGTCCTTCTCTTTTGCAACTTGAAACAGACTCACATCTGATCGGTCACTTTAGTCAGGACTATGGAAACAGACAGACGGCTTTGTCCACAGGTGAATGGGCCCTTTCTGAAAGGAGCAGTGCTGAGCCCCATTAAACTCTGGCCCAGAAAATTTCAACTCCTTTTGTACCTATTAATCTAAACAGTAACTGAAATGCCAGATGGAGAAGCAGTTCAAAGCCACTTGCTATTGTTCTCTTGCTAATATGAATGGTAAAATTAAACTGAATTCTCTATTTTGCTCATTTTTACCAAGACAGAACTGAAATGGAAAAGGATGAAGAGTATATGTGATTATAAAAGGCTATGTTTTTTTTTAAAGAAAACATTTGCACAGTAACAGCCAGCCATATTATTTTAAAGCATTTCTATAGAAAAGATTTTCCCATTGTGAATAATATTTAAACACATGCAAAAAATAATTTTACAAAGAATTTTCCCCATACAAAGTTGTGATCAGTGTGGTCTGTTATGTTCACTGGAGATTGGAACGCTTGCAATCTGTGCTTCAGCTGACACCTTTCTCCTCACATTACTGCTTTTTATAATGGGAAGAGAAATGTATGTTGAAAATTGTAAAGAAGTAATAAAATAGCTTTTAAATAAAGGAATATATTATTGTGAGAAAAATGTAGGCATTGTACATTGGCAAGATTTCATGACACATTGCTATGCCTATTCATTTGTGGAAATGTTTGAAATTGCTCAAAAGGGCTTAGTTTCATGTTTTGGAGGAATGGTGAAGTTGAGTGTGACAGTTTGCTAAAAAACGAAAAGTAAGAGGAAAAAAAAGAATGTTCTCTCGGTGAATAACTCACCTTTAAAAGGCCTCTTCAAGACATATTTAAATTATGTAATATTTTGCCAGATAGAGGATCAAATCTCAGTTGCAGCCACCTATGCTACCTAGTGTAAAAGTCTCACCTGATGTGGCTCATTAATATAAGCCTAGAGGGGCTTGCTGAATTGTTTTATCAGAAACTTTTTTTTTCTTTTGTCTGCCTAACTAGGATAGTAGCCACAGAAATTCTCATGGAATACAAAAATTGTTAAAGTGGCAGCATGTCTGAAATAATGAGCACCTTAAACCAATATAGTATGATGGTTAAGAGTTTGGGGTTGGCAATCAGAATGCCTGTGCTTTAACACTAGCAGCGTGGCAGCAGGCAAGGAAATTCAGTTCCATAACCCTCAGTTGGTTCAACAAAAAAGAGGGGTAATTAAGGCATATATGTGATGCCAGTTGTTTTAATAAGTAAAAGGAGATAATGCATGTCAAGTGTTTAACAAGGCTTTTAGTATTGATTAAACACACAACTATATGAATATTACTTAGTTCAAATTTCTTAGTTAACAGTGCTCAAGACAAAGTACTTATACTTAATCACAATTATCCAAATAAATAAAACCATATAACTAATAGCAATGCCAAGATTACAAACAAATCTCTTTGAACTAGGTTTCATTTTACACTGTATTAGCTAGCAAATGTGAAATCAAGGTCTCACTTATATGAGTATATGGCAAAATTTCATTGCACTTAAATATTTGGCTATATATTATACATGTATAATATATGAATATATTTATTCAATTATCTGTGACTGGTTAGGTCAGTCTACATAGCCCATTACTTCTATTAATATAACGTTGCGGTAGTTCATCATTAACATTGCTCTTTCTCCTGACCACAGGCTTTACTCTTAACCCAGTTTTTCTCATTAGTTGCAAAAATAGTATAATGTAGTGTCTCTATCCTCAACTATATTCTGATTCATGTGAAGATTCATCCTCTCCACCTCCCAGCCAACTTGGTCATAGTGTTATGTTCATATACCAATATCTCATTTTTTTTTTTTTTTTTACTGATGAAGCTATTGATTCTGTTTATAAAGCTTTGCTCCAAAGACTTCAGCACAGTATGTGAAATTTTGTTATCACCTGCCAGTCAGCTTACGTCATTAGTAATTAATGTACTATGGTCTTTAGCCAAAATCAAACTGATGGACAAACATAAAAAATTTACCTTCTTTAATATACCTAGAAAATGATGGAATTAGTGGATTCAGCTGATATTGCTATTCTAACAGCATTTGAACATCACAACCTGTAACTGTTCCTTTTTCATAGATTAGGAAAACAAAATTTAGAGTAAATTAATTGTCCAAATCCTAAATATAGTAACGGGAAGATTCAGTCCTAAGACTTTTAAAAGTTTGATGACTCAAGTTCAACACATCCAGGTCCTTACAAGTTCCTAGAGTACTTGTTCATTATATTGGATTACTAAGCTGTTGATTTCAACACCTTTTCACTTTTACAAATTGATGGGTGTCATGTCAGTAGAACCTGAAAGACATTGAGTAAAATTTATAGCAATAAGTTTAGCACAAATTCTATTTTGATACTGTTTAGCTTTATTATTCAGTGCCTATCCATTCTTTTTTTATTCACTGGCATGGACACATAATTCCAATTAAAAATGTATACTCTTCCTCTAGATTCTGTCCTCACAAATATAAGATCTCCGTACTTATGCATGAGTGATAAAATGTATGTTCTTGCTTTCTGCTTGTTTGTCTTCCTGAATGCTAGGTAATATGGCTATATTTTGCAAAAATATTCAAGTTAAGCAATATTTATTGGTAACCTAGTTTCCTGTAATCATTAAATTATTAATTTATTTGGTATTTTCTATTAAAAGGACCAAAAGGAAGAACAATAGGAGATAAGTTGAATTTTTGAATTGTTATGAAAGCTTCTTCAGATCAACAATTTTTAAAATAGCAGGAAATTCAGGAATAATAGATTTTAACTCAATAAAATCTGCATGTGCCAACAAGAACTTGAGATCTTCAGTAAATAGGAACTAAGTTTAAGTACTATATATAGGAACTGGAGCAAATTTTGCTATCCTGAAGCTTTCTAATTTGTAACAAAGATATAACAAAAGTAGATATTCCATTGTACTCTGACTCATTTTCTCTACTTTCTTCTCTATAGCAGTAAGGTAACCTAGGACTTCATCACTGAGTGGCTGTGGCTTTGGACAAATTACATTCTCTTCTTGAATTCATTGTTCTCAAAAAGTTATTGCTAGAATTAATTAAAACATTATAAATAAAGCCCCTAATGTAAACCAGGGCTCTCAGGCCAAATCCATCCTGCTACATATTTTTGTAAATACAGTTTTATAGGAATATGACATACTTTTGTGCCATAATGGCAGAGTTGAATAGTTGGGACAGAGATCTTGTGGCCCACCAAATCGACAATATTTACTCTAAACATTTAGAGAAAGTTTGTCAACTACTGCCTTAATGCATTCCTAGCATGTTTCTTCCTTTCCTTTTTTGTGTCTTCCTCTCTCCCTCCCTGGCTACTTTCCTGCCTCCTTCCCTCACTCCTCTCCTTCCTCCCTCCATGTCTCTTTCTTTTCTCTCACTCCTCTGTTCCATCCTTCTTTTCTTCCTTCCTTTCCTCCTCCTTCCCTTCCTTTCTTCCTCCCTTCTTTTCTCCTTCTGGAAAACTGTATTGTCTACTATGTGAACTAAGCTCTAAGCTAAACTCTGAGAATATTGCAATAAGATCCAACAGCTATAACGTAGTGGTGGATATAGGCAAGTAAAAGACAACTAAAATATGGCAAGTGCTCTGTAAAGACAATTAATAGATGGATGTCCTAATCAGGTTTTGGAGATTCAGAGAAGGCTTTCTGAAGGAAAAGATCTGTAAGGAGAAATCTGGAAAATAAGTGGAATTTAGCTATGTAAGAAGTATAGAAGGAGAGAA
The DNA here is from genome assembly GCF_000951035.1 of Colobus angolensis palliatus. Taxonomy (NCBI): domain Eukaryota; kingdom Metazoa; phylum Chordata; class Mammalia; order Primates; family Cercopithecidae; genus Colobus; species Colobus angolensis. The sequence continues at coordinate 7,141,769 of NW_012114688.1, read as the reverse complement.
AAGTTCCAGTAATGGGAATAACATTTGCAAAAGCATGGTAATCACAAAGAACACTGCGGTTTTCAGAAATTCGAACAGTTCAGGGTGTTGGGAGGTTTATGCAGAAGAGTGCAGCACAGATGTGAAGCTGGACAGTTGAGCAAGAACTATACCATGCAGGGCATTGTAAGCCATGGTCCAGATAATTGAATTTACTATACCACAAGAAATGCAAATGGAATCAGAGGGAGGAAGTTTGTTGCATAGAAGTAACATATCCAAACTAGTCATTTAAAAATTTTATCTGGCAGCAGTTTTAGAAAGTGGATTTGTATAAATGTTGTTTTCATGAAGACAAGTAAGATGACTTGAAATACTCTGAAAAACATAAACAAATGTAAGAGTAGGTATCTGGTTAGAATTAAGGATAAGTTTAGGTGTGTTTGTTTGTTTGTTTTAGGAATTTGATGACATTGCCCAAAAGATCCAGGGATTAGTAAATCCTGCATTTCTAAGGAAAGTATCTATAGAAGAAACAATGTCTAAATAGAAAAAAAAAAAATACTGTATTCCTATTGTTGTTTACAAAGCTCTTATAAACCCAGGGCATATCATTCTTTATTCTCATATATATTTTTTCAACACGTATTTACTGAATAGTTACTAGGCTTCAGAAACCATTCTAAGGATTGGGTACATAGCAATGAATAAAACATTGAGCCTCCTTTCATGAAAATTATGTTGTCATAGAGATGTAGCCATAAATAAATAAATAAATAAATAAATAAATAAGCATTGTGAGCTCTGATATAATGCTATGCAGAAAAATAAACAGGTACAGGATAGAACAAACATAATGGGAGGTTACCTGCTACAGAAAGGGGAATCAGAAATGAAATCTTAATGAAATGACATTTTAACTTATCCCTAAAAGAATAAATGTGGCACCCATGGAAAGGGACAGTATTTTAGGCAGAGTAAATGCCATATGTATGAAGGTTCAAACGAAGAAATGTGCCTGGCATAATAAAGAATTAAAAAGTATTAGTGTCACTGGAGTAAAGTGATTAAGAGAAATAATTCAATGAGAAACAGGATAGAAGGGTATGACAGACATATTAAGGGGCAACAGGAATTGGTGTCATGCTTGAGAGCAATGTAAACCTATGGAATCACTTGAAACAGGCATTCAAATGATTATGATTTATAGTTTGATTGTTTTTACAAAAATATCTTGGGCAGATTTTATTAGATTTGTTTTTAAGTATCTAATATTCAACAGCTATTATGAATTACTTTTTGAAGATATTAATTTTGATTGTTACTTGTGTAAAGAAATGCAAGTGATTTTTATATTAGTTTCCAATATTATGCCAGGCTCTCTCAATTATCTCATTAATTGTAATAATTTGTACACAATAGTCTTTTCTTTCCTGTTTTCTCTTTCCTTTTTTCCCTTTCCCTTTCCTGTTTCCTTTCCTTTCTCTCTTTCTCTTTCTTTCTTTCTTTCTTTCTTTCTTTCTTTCTTTCTTTCTTTCTTTCTTTCTTTCTTTCTTTCTCTCTCTCCCTTCCTTCCTTCTTCCCTTCCCTTCCTCTTCTCTTCCTCTTCTCTTCTCCTCTCCTCTCCTCCTCTCCCCTCCCCTCCCCTGCCCTTTCCTGCCCTCTCCTCCCTTCCCCTCCTCCTCTCCTCTCCTCTCCTCTCCACTTCTTTCCTTTTTTTTTTTTTTTTTCCAAGACAGTGTTTCTCTCTGTTGCCCAGACTGGAGTTTAGTGGCACAGTCATTGCTCACTACAGCCTCCAACACCTACCCTCAAGAGATTCTACTGCCTCCTCCTCCCAAGTAGCTGGGATTACAGGTGGGTGCCACCATGCCCAGTTAATTTGTTTTTCTTAATTTTTTTGTAGAGATGGGGTCTTGCTAGGTTGTCAGAGCTGGTCTCAAACTCTTGGGTTCAAGCAATCCTCCCACCTCTGCCTCCCAAAGGGTTGGAATTATAGGCTTGAGCCACCACCGTGCCTGGACCCTGTACATTAATTTTTTATGTTCATAATCATATTATCTGTACATATTGACAATTTAGTTTCTTCATTTCTAATCCTTTTACCATTCTCTTATGTTATTTTATGAGATAGGTAAAAGGATACATTTGTATTGTTCTCTATTTTAAAGAAAATGTATTCTGCATTTCCACATTGAGATGTTTGTTGTAGGCTTTCTATAGTCACCTTTCATTAGACTAATAACTTTTTTTATATTCTAATCTTTATTCCTAGTTGATAGTAATTGGATTATTTGTATTTTACATTTCTTCTTATGTCAATTTTGGTAGACTTATTGCAATAATATTTATTTCAATTAAAATATTATCAATTTAAATAAAATTAGAAAGAGGTTTCTAATTTATTGGCATAAATTTATACATAGTTTTCTTTTTATTTCATTTTATTTGTGGAGTATTTACTTTTGTAACTTCAAATATTGATTATTTGTTCATTTTCCCTTTATTGTTATTGGTCTTGCCATAAGTTTATCAACACTTTATCTTTTCAAGTCTAACTATTTGCTGCTGAATCACTTTAGTACATTTTTTGTGTTTGATAAATTTCCCTCTTAAACTTAAAATTTTATGAATAATGTTATTATTTTATTACATTATTTTTGGAGGATCATGTTGCTTTTTCTTCTTTTATTATTACTTTAGAAAATTAATGTTTATCTCATTAAGTTTTCAGGCTTATTTTCTAATAATTTCATTCAAGGCTAAAAATTACCTTGAATACAATTTAAAAATGTATTCACATATCTTTATTATAACTAAGTATACAGTATTTTCTAATTCCCTTTATGATTGTTTTAATGCTACATGAGTTATTGAGAACTTCATCTCAAAATAAAAATTTCCAAATACATGAAAATTTTCGTTATATTTTAATATTTATATATCAAATATGTAATCATATTTGAGAATGGGTATAATTTAGATCTTTTGAAATTATTTGAGATTATCTTTTGTTCTAGTATATAACCCTTTTTAAATGATCTATATGGACTTTAACTAATGGGCATTCTTCACTTGTGGAGTACATTATTTCAAATATGTCCTTCAATTAAAGCCTGTATAATACTATTAAAATATTACTTATTTATAGTTTTAAATATTTTTGTCTGGTTATAAATTTAAATTGAAAAGCATAGAATTATGCATTTATCCCTCAAATTTCCTATTTGTAAATATGCTTTCACTGTAATATTCTTTTTTTAGTATTAAAATAGATATGACAGCTCTCTTTTGCTATTTCAGTTTCATATTACTTTTATCTTGTTTTGTTTTCAACTTTTCTGTATCTTTAGGTTTTAGGTGTGATTGCTCCTAACAGCTTATAATTTGATTGGGATGTGTGTGTGTGTGTGTGTCTGTGTGTGTGTCTATGTGTTGTGTATTTATGTTTATCCAGTCATATAAACTTGTCTTTTAATTGGAAAATTTTGTACAATTAGATTTACTGTAACGGCTGATATATTCAGATTTAATATATCTTTTCATGCTTCATATTTTTCCTATCTTCTCATGTTTTACTTTCTCTTCTTTCTTGATGATTTTTGTTGTTATATTAATCCCCCTGGCAGGATGTCTTCCCTATATTAGAATTTAATTATAAAATTGCATTTTTAACTTTTAGAAATTACATTATACCTTTATTGTTTATGTGATTACTAGCCTTTTCAAACTAAAACTTCACTTTTTCGAAGCAGAGTGATCACTTATGGCCAGGAGTTTGAGACCAGCCTGGTCAACATGGTGAAACCCTCTCTCTACTAAAAGTTCAAAAAATTAACCAGGTGTACACCTGTAACCCCAGCTGTAATCCCAGCTACCCAGGAGGTGGAAGCAGGAGAATTGCTTGAACCTGGAAGGTGGAGGTTGCAGTGAGCCTAGATTGTACCACTGTACTCCAGCCTGGACGACAGAGCTAGACTCCATCTCAAAAAAAAAAAAAAAAAAAAACAGAAAAAAAAAATACCAACATCTTTACTTATTCTTTTTTAACCCCTCCTTTCATTTGGCACTGAGTGACTGTACATATTCAAGACACACTTGCTGTAGTTGAGATCATGAGGCTGAGTTTCCTTCAGTGGAGTGTGAGTTGAAATCATGTGTAACTTTTCTAGACCAAGGCTGGTAATTAGATGTGATGCTATATATCTTTCTTGTTGTGCTATCTAGTTCAGATTATAACTTCTCAGAGGATGAACAATCCTCAAAAAATGAAAGAAAGATCTGAGTCCCTGAAGCAGCTGGTAGATGAAATCCTCACATACTAGGAACTCCCTCCGTTGACTTTTATGTTATTGAGAAATAAACTTTTATATGATTTCAGTCATTATCTGTTTTTAGTTTATTTGTTACAAACATTAGTGTTATTCTTACTAATATAAAAATTGAATTTTGAACTTAGTTATTGCCATAACAAAATATAGTATTTGTGGCACTGGTTTAGCAGTCCAGTGGAAGACAATGAGGAAACAGATATAGCTGATTGGGACACTGAATATCTCTTTTATTTTTTAGCAAAACATTTGGAATATAAATTGGAATTGCTTCAAAGACAGACAAAGCGCCTCAAAGCTTCAGGAAAAAAGCCAAAATGTTAGCATATATTGATTGTTATTTCCTGTGTATAGCAAAATTTTGAAGGAAGGAGAGTAGGTTGGGAGAAAAATATTGGCAAGTGTGCAAGCAGAAATAAAAGCAAATATATGGTGTACTGATTTTTCCATTTATTCTCCCTATGCCTCTTACTTATTTTCTTTTCACTTTTACAAGTAGCATGATGTAATTTCATTTGTTAAGGAATCTCATTCTGACTAATACATGGAGAGTGGACTGGAGGAGGCCAGAATGGAAGTAGAGACCAATTGAAAAGGTATTACGGGGGGGGG
>NW_012114688.1:7136205-7136772 GCF_000951035.1 Colobus angolensis palliatus | reverse complement strand
GGTACTGGGTTCATCTCACTAGGGAGTGCCGGACAATCAATGCTGGTCAGCTGCTGCAGCCCGACCAGCGAGAGCTGAAGCAGGGCCAGGCATCTCCTCACCTGGGAAGTGCAAGGGGGAAGGGAACCCTTTTCCTAGCCAGGGGAACTGAGACACACAACACCTGGAAAATCGGGTAACTCCCACCCCAATACTGTGCTGTACCAAGGGTCTTAGCAAACGGGCACACCAGGAGATTATATCCCACACCTGGCCGGGAGTGTCCCACGCCTGCCCATGGAGCCTCCCTCATTGCTAGCACAGCAGCCTGTCATCTAACTGCAAGGCAGCAGAGAGGCTGGGGGAGGGGCAGCCGCCATTGCTGAGGCTTAAGTAGGTAAACAAAGCCGCTGGGAAGCTCAAACTGGGTGGAGCTCACAGCAGCTGAAGGAGCCCTGCCTGTCTCTGTACACTCCACCTCTGGGGACAGGGCACAGCTAATCAACAACAACAACAAAGCAGCAGAAACCTCTGCAGACACAAACGACTCTGTCTGACAGCTTTGAAGAGAGCAGTGGATCTCCCAAC
>NW_012114688.1:7125395-7132330 GCF_000951035.1 Colobus angolensis palliatus | reverse complement strand
ACTATCGCAAGAACAGAAAACCAAACACCGCGTGTTCTCACTCATAGGTGGGAACTGAACAATGAGATCACCTGGACTCGGGAAGGGGAAAATCACACATTGGGGCCTATCATGGGGAGGGGGAGGGGGGAAGGATTGCATCGGGCGATATACCTGATGTAAATGACGAGTTGATGGGTGCTGACGAGTTGATGGGTGTAGCACACCAACATGGCACAAGTATACATATGTAACAAACCTGTACGTTATGCACATGTACCCTACAATTTAAAGTATAATAATAAAAAATAATAATAATAATAAATGAAAAAAAAGAAAAGGTATTACAATGATAAAGATTAGAGAAGATGACCATTTGGAATAAGGGGAAGCAGATGTAAGTAAATTCATTGATTTGACATATATTAAAGGAGTGTATGCTACACTGTAAGGCCCATAGGCAAATTGAAAATGAAAAAATAGAAAGGGTGAAGGGATTATTGCCAAGATTCACAGAAACTACTGGATGATTGATGGTGACATTTCCTGAGAAGGAAAGATAGGGAGATGCAAAGTATTGAGGAAGAAAATTTAGAGTTCCGTTTTAGTTTCCATGTATCATGTGAAGCTAGAAACAGGTTTATATGTCTGGGAATGCAACCTAGTCTCTGTATTGAAATATATTCATTCAGAATATAAATAATGATTGGGATTTAGTATATTTTATGAGGTGGGAAGAGGGGAAAGAATCTGCAAAACATGTAAAGTCTGGTATTTAGGAAAGTATAACAGGAGCATGTAGTGCTATGAAAACAGAGGAATCAAGAATTTTAGGAGGAATAAACAACATTTATAAATAGATAGCATAAAAGGGGGAGGTTAAAATATAAATCATTTTGATATTCTGAATATGACAGACACTATGTAGTGCACCCAGGTTTTAGCAGCAAGTAGAATCATAGTGATTTTAACAAAAACAACTTTAATGAGGAGTTGGGGGTTATCATCAGATTTTTAATGGCTTAGTGATTTTTTGAGCTTGAAGGATAATGTAAACATAAAGAGATTCAAAAAATGCTAGTTCTCTTTGATTTATTTTTTCTTCTCCTAGGCAATAACAATGCTTGGAGTTGGTCGGAGAACCTTTTCCATTCTCTTTTGCTCCAGACCTTCCCAAAACCCAACCACTCAAGTTTTACAGGTGAGAACAAAATATTGAAAGGGAAATCGCACCTGGCTAAGTTTTTCTTGAAATTTGAGAAAGTCTTAACAAAATGATAATTTAAAAATCTCATAACAGATTGAAATTTATTTAAAGTATGATACTTTAATCACGAAATTGTATTCCTTCCCTTGATATCATTTGTAAAATTATTTTGATTCATTTTAGAAATTGCATGAGTTAGATTTATATATCTGTTTATTTCTTTCCCACACAAACACAAAAATAACCCAGCCATGATTACATATTACTGACTGTTTATAAGTTGCAAATCTGTTCCTTAAAAATTCTTGGCATTTTGCTGTAAACTTAAAAACTTATCTAAGAAATAACATATTAAAAAATTTCTTGACATAACTCCAGGAAGGCATATATACACATAATTTTTGTTTTTACAGAAGATATTTTGTATTATGTATATACATATACAGTCTATACTAGTGTAGGTTGAGGACATAAAATTTAAAGTCACTACAAAATATGGATACAACTGTAAAACCTTTATAGAAGTTATTAGCTCAAACCACCTTATGCTATCCCATGAACAATTTTCTTTAGGATACATTTTTTAAACCATCATGCTTTCTTGTAGGCACTTAACATCTATCTGACAAATCATACATCTTCCTTTATGCTTCATCTGAATCTGTATAATTTAGTTTTAAGATGCAGTTCTTACAGCAGATGTTTTTCAGGAAGTGATTTATAAGGTTGAACTAGCTCAAATTAACACTTCCTATCATCAATTTAATGGCATTTTTAATGTTTTAATAATTTATGTTTTCTTTAACTGATTAAGTAGATATAGCCCAAAATGTATCTTCTCTTCTTTTTAAATATGAATAACAATTACCCATTTCAATGAGTTCCTTCCCTGAAAGGTATATAACGTGTTATATTTTTATCCTTTCACCCTATCAATACCCAGTCATTTTGTAGCTTTTATTATGTACACAGCATTTCAGTTAAAGATGATGATAAGTGGGGAGATATACTCCTTCAGAACAGAGTATAGAATTTATTTTTACCTATAGAACAAGTCTCTAATCTATTTTCAAATAACTCGTAACATTTGTCTTTCCAGCTATCTGACTATATAACAAATTTGAATGTAACATTTACATCGTGACCTCAAACCTTTTATGCTTTGTTTCATTCACTTATTTTTTTTCTATTGCTATGCACACTTTGTTACCATTCACTGAAAATCTGAGAACTCTTAGATATATTGAAAATTAATTACTCTTTCTTGGCATCTATTAATTCTTTATATGCCAACCGACATCTCTAAACTGGTATTTTTAATTATCATTTTGTGAATTCCAACAAAATATACAGGTTATATGATCTCTTTTGTTAGTTATTATGACTTTTCTTATGGGTTATAGGTATATCTTAAGGCATTAATAATCAAATGTCCTTTTAGAAATCCTTATCATTTTGACCACCTTGAAAACTAAAAATATTGATAAATCTTATTCAAAACTTCTTTCCTGATTATCACTTACTACCTTTACCTTCTTCGTCTTCTAACCCTCTAACCAGTTTGTTTCGGTTTTCTTCTGTTTTGTTTTCCCCCCAAAAAATTGTAGATGCATTACCGTAAATTCTGTCTCATCCCCTTTCTTCCTACAGCAATGCAAATATTAGATAGTAACCACTTCAAGCTTCAAAGCTTACACAGTAAATTATAAAATCTGGATCCTTCTCAAAAAACAAAGGTCAAGTTGTATAATTAATTATAATTTGGTGAGAGAGGCTTCAGAGGACTTTTCTTAACTGTGGTGTAAAATCTATCCTAAATTTTAGGATATAGGAACAAGAATCATATATGGACATTTATGCATTTTTATAAAATTTTTGCACAGTAATTTTTTAAAACAAATTTTGATGTTTTATTCAGAAACACTAACAGAAGCAAGAAAATGTTTCCTAATTAAAATTGAGTTTCTTCATTTGTGGGCACAACAATGATTAATCATTGGAACTTTACTTTAAAAAGTGACAAGTCAATTAAGTGGAAGTACACGTCTTCTTTCCTTTTGAGCAAGAATAGATAAATATCAACAATTTCTAATTCCTTGTATTTCTCATGTAGAATAAACTACAATTTTTAACCATTTCTCAGCAATTTCTTTACTTAAATGCTATTTTTTCCATTGCACCTTATAAGAAATCTTCTTGGTAAATTTTAGACCACAAGCTTTCCGCTTACCTATTATGCAAAACACGGTTGTATTTCTTAAAGCCATTCATTATAGATTTATTACCACTGGCCTCTATTTGTCCAGACAGTTAAATACTCCTGCCTTCTTCTGCTGCATTTTGCAAGAACTCATTATGTTTATTTTATTTGGCACATGATCTCAGTTTTGGTTTTCACTTCCAGGGTCTGCCCTTTTATTACCCAATCTAGCTAAAACAGAAGGAAGACTGACAACTTTCATTTAACTGTCAGGTCCTTTTGGGGTCCACTAGCTGCAGTAAAATGACTCTATGTTGTACTTAACGAACCATGAAGATAGTGAGACCAATAAAAAAGTTTTCATGCCCTTAGAGCAAGAGGCTGGTCTCATCTTCTATTAAAGCTGTTTAACAGCCCACAACAACTGCCAGACATGGGGAAAAAGGTGAAATGGCAATGTAACTGAGTTACTCACCTCCTATAATGAAGCATCTGTTCAAAACTACAGAGTGTTTTCTCCTTCTAAGGAACTCATAAGGCAAAGGTGAACCAAGCAGTAAAGTAGACTCAATTAAACAATATGTGTTCTAACGGTAATAAGAGGAAAAGTAGATTAGAAATAAACAGGAAAATGACAGGAGCTATTTCAGCAATTTAAATATTGGTCATTAGTGAGAATGAAAAGAAGTACACAGCGTACCTACTCTTACAACAATTAAGTTCCATCCAATTTGGTAAGGATAATATTAAGCAGTAGATGAATTTTGTTTGGTTTGTAAACATAATAAAATTTCTGTATCATTTCTACATATTGCTGGAATTTGACCCCTCACTTAGGAATTGTTTCTCCTCTCTATGTTTGGAAACATTGGTTATTAGTTTAAGGAAACAGAAAAAAAAAAAAAAAAAGCATGAAAGCAGTTAGGATGGTCATACTTTATGCTTTATTAACACAGATATATTATTTTTCCTTGGAAGAATTTAAACATCTCAGTTTATTTTAATTTTTCATGATTTTATTCCCTTTATTCACCCCGCCTTTTTTTTTTTTTTTTTGAGACAGAGTTTCACTCTGTCGCCCAGGCTAGAGTGCAGTGGCACGATCTCAGCTCACTGCAACTTCCGCTCCCCGCCCCGCCCCCCGGGTTCAAGTGATTCAAGTGATTCTCCTGCCTCAGCCTCCAGAGTTGCTAGGATGCACAGCATCCGGCCTTTATTTCTTTTATCTTAAAGCTAAAATAAAGAGTTTAGTAATTTTCTTTCATACTAAATGAAATAATTAATATATGTTCAGTCTATGTCTATATATGTTTAAATAGTAACCTATAGCCAGTAACTCTACAGTATCCACAGCTATATAAAAGTGGCCATGGTAGTTTACTTAAAATTTTAAGTAAAATTTTATTTAAATTTTACTATTTGTAGGTTTGATTCTCTGGATTATTAAAGTAAGTTTTCAGAAGTTACTATTAAAATGCTGCTGCTTTCAGCAGGGTCATAGCTTAAGTGATCACAAAACATGGTTACTTTATAGAAATTAAATTTCAGAAAAGTATGAGAGATATTACTTAGAAAAAAAGAAGTAGGAAACAGAAGGAGGATGAAAACAGGGCACCACGGACTTGGCACTGGAAGCTTGGATGGATTTCTGCCCATAATTGACCTCTTCGCTGACTGCCCGATTCAAGGGACAATCTATACAACCTAGAACCAGATTCAGTGACCTCATGTGAAGGGATTGGTCTAGAGACTGAAGTGCTTCATAATAGGCCAATTTTCAGTGGAAGTGCTACAAATAGGACTGCTAGGATGTCAGGCCTTCCTAACAATAGGGAATTGATCTTAAAAAAATTGTATTCTATGTGTGAAAAATGGGAAAATAAATGGGAGAACCAATTGGTAAATAGGAAGGCAGCGAAGCCTGATTTAAAAAAAAAAAATTATCCTTTTTTTTTTTTTTTTGAGACGGAGTCTTGCTCTGTTGCCCGGGCTGGAGTGCAGTGGCCAGATCTCAGCTCACTGCAAGCTCCGCCTCCCGGGTTTACGCCATTCTCCTGCCTCAGCCTCCCGAGTAGCTGGGACTACAGGGGCCCGCCACCTCGCCCGGCTAGTTTTTTGTATTTTTTAGTAGAGACGGGGTTTCACCGTGTTAGCCAGGATGGTCTCGATCTCCTGACCTCGTGATCCGCCCGTCTCGGCCTCCCAAAGTGCTGGGATTACAGGCTTGAGCCACCGCGCCCGGCCTTTTTTTTTTTTTTTTTTTTTTTTTTTAGTGTATGTCATAGTTTTTCATAGGGCCGACTCTGTGGATTAATGTGTGCTTTTCCTGTGAAGTTTTTACTAGTAAGATTTCCTTAAGAGAATTTTAAAGCACGTTAAAATCCTTCAAAATGGTAAGGATTTTATAATCAAAAGAGAATGCAGGGCATATAAATGTTAACAATAATTTGTTATTAGGTTGAGTTAATACATTTTAATCAAAGCTTTCAACATTTTTATTTTTCTCTTTACAAAGAAAGTGTCTGTAAAGCATTTGTCTTTAGTTGTCAAAACAAATGAAAAACATTTCTATTATTTTGCCTATAAGGAAACTTCAATGCTTGTGGTTGCATATATTACTCCATTTATGTTATAAGTTTTGTTTGTTTTTCATCTTTTTTTTTTTTCTTTGTTTAAAAAATGGTTTATTCGGGTGCCTAAGTCCATTTAAGCTGCTATAACAAAATACCATAAACTGGGTGGATTATAAGCAACAAACATTTCTTTCTCACAGTTCTGCAGCCTGGAAAGTCCAAGTTTAAGGTGCGAGCAGATTTGGTGTACAGCGAGGGCCTGATCCTCAGAGATGGCCGTCCTCGCTGCATCCTCACATGGTGGAAGCAGTGAACAAGCTCCCGTGGGCCTTTTTTTTTGGAATGAAGGAAACTAATCCCATTCATGAGGCCTCTGCAGTTACGACCTAATCACTTCTTAGAGGCCCCACATCTTAATAACATTGGAAATTCGGTTCCAGCGTATGAGTTTTTTGGGGACACAATGCTGGCCTGAGACCTCCAGACACAGTTCTTGCAGAGTACTGTGCCCTCTGGTACCCTTCTCCTCTGGTACGGAGCCCTCTCATCTTTTGACAGGCCCTGCACCTTTTGTTTGTTTGTTTGTTTTTGTTTTTCTATTTTTATTTATTTATTTATTTATTTATTTTTATTATACTTTAAGTTCTAGGGTACATGTGCATAACGTGCAGGTTTGTTATATATGTATACTTGTGCCATGTTGGTGTGCTGCACCCATCAACTCGTCAGCACCCATCAAGTCGTCATTTACATCAGGTATATCTCCCGATGCAATCCTTCCCCCCTCCCCCCTCCCCATGATAGGCCCTGATGTGTGATGTTCCCCTTCCCGAGTCCAAGTGATGTCATTGTTCTGTTCCCACCTATGAGTGAGAACACGCAGTGTTTGGTTTTCTGTTCTTGTGATAGTTTGCTAAGAATGATGGTTTCCAGCTGCATCCATGTCCCTACAAAGGACGCAAACTCATCCTTTTTT
>NW_012114688.1:7060877-7120516 GCF_000951035.1 Colobus angolensis palliatus | reverse complement strand
TTCTCAGATCTCAACCTCCGTGTTGGGAGATCCACTGCTCTCTTCAAAGCTGTCAGACAGAGTCGTTCACATCTGCACAGGTCTCTGCTGCTTCCCCTGTTGTTATTTAGCTGTGCCCTGTCCCCAGAGGCGGAGTCTACAGAGACAGGCAGGTTTCCTTGAGCTGCTGTGAGCTCCACCCAATTCGAGCTTCTGAGCAGCTTTGTTTACCCACTTCAGCCTCAGCAATGGTGGGCGCTCCTCCCCTAGCCTCGCTGCTGCCTTGTGATAGATCGTAGACTGCTATGCTAGCAATGAGGGCGGCTCCGCAGCCGTGGGACCCTCCCGGCCAGGTATGGGTATAATCTCCTGGTGTCCCCATTTGCTTAAAGTGCAGTATTGGGGTGGGAATTCCCCGATATTCCAGGTGCTGTGTGTCTCAGTTCCCCTGGCTAGGAAAAGGGATTCCCTTCCCCCTTGCGCTTCCCAGGTGAGGCAATGCCTCGCCCTGCTTCAGCTCTCACTGGTCGGGCTGCAGCAGCTGACCAGCACTGATTGTCCGGCACTCCCCAGTGAGATGACCCAAGTACCTCAGTTGAAAATGCAGAAATCATCGGTCTTCTGTGTCGTTCGCACCAGGAGTTGGAGACTGGAGCTGTTCCTATTCGGCCATCTTGCTCCACCCAGCTGTTTTTTATCTTTGGGACAGAGTCTCACTCTGTTACCCAGACTGGAGGGCAGTAGTGCAATCTTGGCTCACTGCAACCTCTGCCTCCAGTGTTCAAGTGATTCTCGTGCCTCAGCTTCCAAAGTAGCTGGGATCACAAGCGTGCACCACCACGCCTGCATGTGTATTTTTAGTAGAGACGGGATTTCACCACGTTGGCCAGATTGGTTTGTTGTAAGTTTATATTAAGGAACATTTCCTTGGAGGATAAGAGAAGACTATCACTTAAAAAAATGAAAATGGAAAGGTATTTTGTAGGTTTGTATAGCACATGCCTGACCTATTAAATATGTATATAGAGATTTTGTGAGTTCTGTTGTTTATGACAGAAATATATCATGCCATAAAAGTTAAGTCTACTGGTGCCTTAATGAAAGGAGATTCGACCGCAAATTTGCACGTTCATCTAAAAATGCAGTGCATTTAAAATATCTTTTTAGCTTTTGGTTTGAATAACAAAAAATATCTGTTTTATTGGCCTCTAGCTATATAAATATAATCAATGTTATTTGCCCTTTAAAATTCTTAACAAGAAAACCATCTAGTTTATACTGAAGCATTCTACAATATGCTTAGTATGTAATCATCTGCTAGCACCACAATAAATAGCTACTATGTATTCATCAGAAGCTGGTATTAATCATCAGCTTCTTATAATGGCTATGCTTATGTCTTTCTAACAGCTCCACTCTGTCAATGAAGCTATTGTGGACTAAGCTAAGAATTCCATTAAGTGCCTATTTTTCTAGAAGAAACACTTTTGTGAAGAACATGTAGACATATGCACACAGCCAATGTATAATTGCTTTATTATTTCATTGCCATAATTCTATTTTAGAGCTGGCTTCAGATATCCATCTTTAAAATTAACCACTTTAGAGTAGGCTTGAGATTCACTCTTTTAAAGTGCATCAAAATATCATATAAAATAGGAAAAGCTTTATCAGAATATGAATTCTTTCTTAATTTGAGTCTCAGTCTTTCTCCCTTTTAGTGGTGGCCAAGAAGCCGTTTGAATGGAAGGTTGTGAATGGTAACCAAGACATTTTTATCCAGTGAATTAATTGACTCAATGGACATAAATTTAAAAAAGAAATAATGCTTTGTTTATACTGATCGAGTAAATTTGGACAAGTAAAAATAATTTTAATCCATTGATTTAAGTTATACATTTTGGTAAATATATAAATGACACTTCTTTTTTAACTTTTATTTTACACTGGGGGGTACACGTACTTTTTGGTACATGGGTATTATATATGTAGTGGTGGGGGTTGGATTTCTAGTGTACCATCACCAAATATTGGAAACTGAACCTAGTAAGTAATTTCTCAACCTGCACCCTGCTCAACCACCCCCATTTTCGAGTCCCCAGTGATTATTACTTTCATCTGTATGTCCATGTGCACCCAAGTATATATATACATAGACCAAGAAGATCAATTCTATATCCATATACACACATGCATACACATACATATTTCTATATTTCTATGTATGTGTATACATATATACATACATATATATACATACATATTTATATATACATGAAAGCACACAAGAAAGTTTCTAAGCAATTCCTAAATTTAAAAAATAAATACAATGTTATTAGAGTTTGAAAACATAATAAGGTCAGTGAGGTATGAAACATTAGGAATGGTGCATGAGATAGATGGCAATGAATTAATTAAAAGCGTTTAGATAGCTGAAAACAAAAGTCCTGTCCAGGACCAGAGACTCAAATGTAGGAATCTTGATGTGAAGTAGTGCTGTAAGAGACAATAAGGTGATTGGCTAAGCCTGTCTGCAAGAATGTACACTGGGGGAAGGGCACCATCTTTAACAAACGGTGCTGGGAAAACTCGATAGCTGTATGCAGAAGAATAAATGTATACCTCTATCTCTCATCATATACAGACATCGACTTAAAATAGATTTAAGACTTATATGTAAGACCAAACTTATAAAAATACTCAAAGAAAACATTGGGGAAATGCTTTAGGACATTGGTCTGGGCAAAAATTTGATTGGGTAAAACTCCAAATGCACAGGTAACCAATATAAAAATAGACAAACAGTATTATATCACGGTAAAAGTTTCCGCACAGCAAAGGGAACAACCAAAAATAAAAAGGCAACCTGTTGAAAGAGAGAAAATATTAACAGACTATCCATTCAAAAGATGATTAATAATCAGAATATATAAGAAACTCAAAAAAATCAACAGTCAAAAAATGAATAATCCCATTAAAAAGTGAGCAAAGAATCTAAATAGACACTCCTCAAAAGAAGACATATAAATGGCAAACTGGTATATGATAAAACGCTCAACATCACTAACCACCAGGGAGATGCAAATCAAAAGCACCACGAGAAAAGTAGTTGTAAGAAACATGGCACAAATGGAAAGAAGATAATACCATCAGAGAGAGAGAGAGAGAGAGAGAGGAAGGGAGAGGAAGGGAGAGGGAGGGAGAGGGAGGGAGGAAGGGAAGAATAAAGGACAAACTCTCTATTCATTTCTTTATAGCCTTATTTAAAAAAAAACACACAAGATTTAAAACAAAGAAAGAAAATAGAGAGGCATTACTAAAGAAGATATCCGAATTCTATTTCACTTCTAGCAATACATTATTTAAGTTATTTTCCTATTTAACCAATGACTTCCACATCAGTTTCTGTTTTTCTTCTCTAATAATCTGAAGGGTTTTTTTTAAAAAAGCCTGATTCTTTATGCTCTTTCTTTTTAGATGTGCATGGCTTTCCTAAGACATTCCAAGAATTCTAATTCTTTAAATATTTATTTGTATTCTCTTTCTCTCAATTTTTAAAAATGAATCTGTAATTCCACATCTGCATTCAAGTTCTAGTCTAAATGCCTGCTCAATCAATGTTTTCATTGAATAGACTATTCCTATGCTGATAGGGTGTCTTTGCCTCCAATTCATAAGGCACAAAATGAAACTTATTAGATTTTCCTAAACCCCATTCAATAACCCAACTTATATATGTTAGTCACTATTTTGACATTTTGGTTTTCTTTCCTATTGTATTACATGGATCATGTTTTCCTATACAATGTATTACCAATAAATCACCATCCTAGTCTAACCCTGTCCACCTTTAGTCCTATACCCACAACCATGCACTCACACCACTGATATGATACTGAAAATATGACACTTATTAAAATGTTTCAATCAAATTTCTTATAAAAGAAGAAAATCTGGAAAGAAAATAAAATAGCAATACATTTCAAGATAACTATTTTATATTAATAGATAGTTTGATTACAAATTGTAATAAATTGAACATCTTTGAAGAACTCAAAGGCCCTAATAGACAATACCACATTTATAAAAACTGCCAGTTAAAGATATTCTTTTCTAAACAATTTTTATTGATGCATAGAAATTTATTTATGAGGCGCATGTGATATTTTGAAACATGAATACCATGTGTAATACTCAAATCACAGTATTTAGGATTCCACACTACAAACATTTATTACTTCTTAGTGTTGGGAAGATTTCAAACCTTCTCTACTTACTATTTTGAAACATACAATATATTGTTGATAACTATAGTGCCTCTACTCTGCTACTGAACACTAGAACTTATTCCTTCTGTCTGACTGTATGTGTGTAGCCATTGACAAACCTCGCTTCACCTTCCTATCCCCAGCAGTCTCAGCCTCTGGTAAGTATCCTTCTATTCTCTACCTCCATGAGATCATTTTTTCTAGCTTTCGCATACGAGTGAGAACATACAATATTTTCTTTCTGTGCCTGGCTTATTTCACTTAACATAATGACTTCTAGTTCCACCCATGTTGCTGCAAATGGCAAAATTTCATTCTTTATTATGTCTGAATAATATTTCATTGTGTATATATACCACATTTTATTTATCCATTCATGCATTGACAGACTTTTAGTTGATTCCATACCTTAGCTATTGTGAATATACTGATTTGATTTCCTTTAGATAAATATACAGTAGTGAGATTGCTGGATCATATGATAATTACATTTTTAGTTTTTTGAGAAACCTACATACTGTTTTCCATAAAGGCTCTACTAATTTACATTCCTACCAACAGTATACAAGAGTTATCTTTTTTCTACATCATTGCCAGCATTTATTTTTGTCTTTTTGATAAGAGACATTTTAACTGGGGTAAAATTACATCTAATTGTGGTTTTGACTTGCATTTCCCTGATGATTACTGATATATAGCTTTTTTTCCATATACTTACTGGCCATTTGTATGCCTTCTTTCAAGAAATGTCTACTCATATTATTTGCTCACTTTAAACTTATTGTTATTATTTTGTTGTTATTAACTTCCTTCTGTATTCTGAATATTAGTCCCTTGTCAGATGAATAGTTTGCAAATGTTTTCTCCCATCCTACAAGTTTTATCATGACTCTGTTCTTTCCTTTTGCTGTGAAGAAACTTTGTATACATTTTAAAATGGCCTCATTTGTCTATTTCTGTTTCTGTTGCCTATGATTTTGAGGTCTTAGCCATAAAATCTCTAGCTTAATGTTCTGAGGTATTTACCCTATGATACTATCTTGTAATTTTATAGTTCTGGATTTTACATTGCAGTGTTTAATCCATTTTAAGTTGATTTTTGTATTCAGTGAGAGGTAGGGAACTGTTTTCATCCCTCTGCATGTAGATATCCGGTTTTCCCAGTACTATTTATTAAACAGGGTGTCCTATTCCAAATTTAAGCTCTTTGCACATTTGTTGAAAATCAGTTGGCTTTAAATATATGGATTTATTTCTGGGTTATCTATAAACCAGTATAAATACTCCACTAGTTTCTGTGTTTGTTTTTATTACAATACCATGCTATTTTGGTTACTATATCTTTGTAGTACATTTTGAAGTTTGGTTTTGTCATGCTCCAACTTTGTTCTTTTTGCTGAGTGTTACTTTGGCTACCTGGCTTTTTTGGGGGTTTCATAGGAGTTTCAGGATAGTTTTTTTCTATTTATTTCTGTGAAGAATGTCATTGGAATTTTGAGAGAGTTGCATTGAATCTACAGATTGCTTTGGGTTGTATGGTCATTTAAATGATATTAATTATTTCAGTCCACAAGCAAGAAACATCTTTCTATTTATTTGTGTCCTTTAATTTCTTTCATCAGGAGTTCGTAGATTTCCTTGAAGAGGGCTTTCACCTCCTTGACTAAATTTATTACTAGGTATTTTATATGTTTTTTAGTTATTGTAAATGATATTGCTTTCTTGATTTCCCTCAGCTACTTTATTATTGGTATAGAAGCATTAGATTGTTTTGTATATTGATTTTGTATCCTGCAATTTTGCCTTTTAGTTTCAAGACTTTTTTGTGGTGTAGTCTATGTTTTTCTCAAATATGATGTCATTTGCAAGAAGGATAATTTTACTTTCTCTTCCAATATGATAATTCCATTTCTTTCTCTTGCTTGATGGCTCTGGCTAGGACTTCTAGTACTATGCTGAATATGAATGGCAAAAGTTGGCATCATTGTCGTGTTTCTCTTTTCAGTTTTTTCTCATTCAGTATAATGTTAGCTGTGTGTTTGCCATATATGGTTTTTATAATGTTGAGATATGTTTGTTCTATGCCTAATTTGTTGAGAGTTTTATCATGAAGAGTTAATTTTATTAAGTGGGTTTTGCATCTATTGAGATAATTATATGATTTGTGTTCCTCCTTTTGTTGATATATCTCATTTATTGATTTGCACTATGTCAAACTATATTTTAATTCCTGTGATAAATCCTATGGGATTATAATGTAGTATATTTTTGAGGTTTTCTTGGATTCAATTTGCTAGTATTTTGTTGAGGATTTTTGCATGTATGTTCATCAGAGATATTGGTCTGCAGTTTTTTGTTGTTGTTGCTGTGTCCTTGTCTGTTTTTGGCATCAGAGTAATGCAGTCTTGTAGCATGAGTTTGGAAATATGACCTTCTCCTTAATTTTTTGAGAAAGTTTGAGAAAAATTATGCTAATCATATTTTAAAGCTTGGTAGTATTCAGCGGTAAAGACCTCTGGGCTTTTTCTTTGTTGGGACAATTTTTATTATTCATTCAATATCACCCATTCCTACGATCATTGTTGGTCTCTTCTATTCTTCTATTTCTTTCTTGTCTAGAAAGATAATTAATAAACTGCCAAATTGACTTAGAAAAAAAAAGACTCAAATGAAATCAAAATAAAAAAGGAGATATAAAACTGATCCTCAAAGGTAGTTTTTCTAAATATTCAAATTCTATTTCTTTCTGGCTTATAAAGAAATACAAAACCTGAAGAGACCAATAATGGTAATGGTAGGTTGTATGTGTACAGGAATTTATCCATTTCCTCTAAGTTTTCCAGTTTGTTTGTATATAATTTTTCATAATAGTCTCTGATGATCCATTGTTGTTTTGATGAATATTTTTTCATTTTAATTTCATTTATTTGAGTCTTTTTTCTGTTAGTCAATTAAGCAGTTTATCAATTTTGTTTATCTTTTCAAAAAACTAATTTTTCATTTCATTGATACTTTGTATTGTTTTTATGCTTTTTATTTCATTTAGTTCTGCTCTGATATTTATTACTTCTTTACTTCTGCTAATTTTGGGTTGTTTTTCCTTGCACTTCTAGTTCCTGAAAGTGCTTCTTTATGTAGTTTATTTGCAATGTTACTGTTTTTTTGACATATGCGTTTATTGCTACAAACTTCCCTCTTACCACTGCTTTTGCTGTATATCGTATGTTTTGATATATTGTGTTTTCATTTTTATTAGTCTTAAGAAAACTTTTTATTTTCTTAATGTCAGCATTGACCCAGTAGTCATTCAGGAGCGTGTTATTTAATTTTCATATACTCATACAGTTTGCAAAGTTTGTTACTGATTTCAAGGTTTATTCCATTATCATTCAAGAAGACACTTGATATAATTTTGACTTAAAAAAATGTGTCAAAACTTGTTTTGTAGGCTAACATATGAGTCTATTTTGGAGAATGTCCTATGTATCCAAGAATATGTTTTCTGAAGCTGTTGCATAAAATGTGTTGTAAGTATTATTGGGTCCATTTCGTTCTAAAGTTCAGTTTAGATCCAAAGTATTTTGTTGATATTCTGCCTAGCTATCCTGTTTATTGCTGAGAGCAGGGCATTGAAGTCCCTAATATTACTGTGTAAGAGTATATAAATCCCTTTCAATCTAATAATATTTCTTTTATATATCTGGGTATTCCACTGTTGGATGTAAATATTTAGAATTGTTATATTCTCCTGCTGAATTTATCCCTTTATCATTATTTAATGAATTTCTTTGTCTCTTCTCACTCTTTTTGATCCAAATTCTGCTTTATGTGCTGTAACTCTAGCTAGTTTTACTCACTTTTGCTTTCTGTTTCATAGAATATTATTTTCCATTTA
This sequence comes from Colobus angolensis palliatus, assembly GCF_000951035.1. Classification (NCBI taxonomy): domain Eukaryota; kingdom Metazoa; phylum Chordata; class Mammalia; order Primates; family Cercopithecidae; genus Colobus; species Colobus angolensis. Next base: position 7,112,374 of record NW_012114688.1, on the reverse strand, counting down.
TTTACTTTCAGTCTGCATGTGTCTTTTACAAGTGAAGTGAGTTTCTCATAGCATATATCTGGGTCTTCTTTTTTAATCATTTCAGCCAATCTATATCTTCTAATTGGTGAATTTAATCCATTTATACTGAAAGCTATTATTGATAGGTGAGGACCTATTCCTGTCATTTTGTTAATTGTTTCTGGTTGTTTTGTATATCCTTAATTAATTTATTTATCTCTTGTATATCATCAGAGATTGGTGATTTTCTGTAGTAGTAACATTTGAGTTCTTTCACTTTCTCATTTCTGTGTCTTCTCCATCAGTAAGTTTCATGGCTATGTTTACATAATGATACATTTTTTTCATTCACTACTAGATGTAGGAGTTCCCTAAACATTTATTGTAGGGCTGATCTATTGGTGACGCATTCCTTCATTTTTTTACTTACCTTTGAAAGACTTTATTTCTTTTTCATATTTGAAGGATAGCTGTGCTGGGTAAAGTATTCTTGCCTGACACAATTTATGTTTCTTTCAGCAATTTGAAATATCACGACATTCTCTCCTGTCCTGTATACTTTCTGTTGAAAAATCTACTGTTAGTCTGATGGAGCTGCCCTTGCATGTGACCTGACACTTTTCTCTTGCTCTTGTTAGAATTCTCTCTTTGTCTTTGACTTTTGACAATTTGACTATAATATACCTCGAAGAAGACCTTTTGGGGTGAATTTATTTGGTGTTCTGTGAGCTTCCTGTATCTGGATTTCTGTATTTACTCCAAGATTGAAGAAGTTTTCAGTTTTTATTTTGTTTGATGGATTTTCTGTTCCTTTGCCAATCTCTTTTCCTTCTCTAATGCCCCAAATTCCAATATTTGGTCAGCTTATGGTGACCCACATGTCATACAGGCTCTACTCTCTCTTTTTTAGTTTTTTTGTTTGTTGATTGGTTGGTTTTATCTGACAAAGGTATTTCTAAACACCTGTCTTTAAGTTCAAAAATTTTTCCTTCTGTTTATATAGTTTATGATTGAAGCTATTGATTTTTTTTTAACTCATTGAATTTTTCATTTCCAGGATTTCTGTTTGGTTCTTTTTTAGAATATTCATTTTGCTAGTGAATTTCTTACTCAGATCACGAATGGATTTTCTCATTTCTTTTATATTTTTCTATGTTCTCTTGTACTTCACTGATCTTGATATTACTTATTTGAATTCCATTTCAGACATTTCATAGATTTATTTCCCATTGGAATCTGTTGCTGAATAATTACTGTGTTCTTCTGAAGGTGTCATGTTTCCTTGCTTTTATATGTTTGTTATGTTTTTGAGATATCAGCACATCTGGTTTAACAGTCATTTCTTCCAGTTCTATGGACTGGCTTTCACAGGATGAGACGTTTTCCTATAGATGTATCTATAGTATTGTTTTGGTAGGGTGATTTCACTTTGATTCTCAGTGAATAGAGTAGTATCATATGCATATGCATAGAGAGTAGTGTAGCAGTGTTACAATTTCTTCAGCTGTAATCAGTGTTAGTGGTGTCTATGAGTTCTTCAGTAGCTTAGGATGTGGTTGTTAGTAAAGGCCATGATGTGGCTTTGCTGGGGATGGGGATGACAGGTGGGCCAATCCTCAGGTCCCAGTGATGGTGGCAGTGGACTGAGTGTGCTTGCTCTTGGGCCCCTGGACATCATACAAACAAACCAGTGGTAGCAGGTCCAGGCAGGTTAATCCTTGGGCCTCCAGACAGCTTGCTCAGATGTTGGCACTGGCAGTAGTTAGCCAGGTAGGTGGACAGATCCTCAGGCCTCTGGATGGAGTATGTCATATCAGTGATGGCAGTAGCAGTGGTGAGCCAACCTTTGTCTCCCAGGTGACATGCATGGGCACCAGTGGTTATAACAGCCTAGTACCCAGGCCCCCACGCAGGGTGTATGTGTGTGTGTGTGTGTGTGTGTGTGTGTGTGTGTATGGGTGAGTGCTGTGTTGGTTGTAGCATGCTGGGCAAGCCCATCCTGGAAGTTTGTCCCTGGAAACAAGCAAGTCCCTGGAAGGCATACATGAGTGTTAGCAGTGGTGGCTGATGTGGGTCATTCCCTAGGTCCCTGGGAGATGAATGTGGGTATTAGCAGAGGGGGATAAAGCAGGGCAGAGCTGTCATCAGGCTCTTTTTTATTTGTTTGTTTTTGAGATGGAGTCTTACTCTGTCACCCAGGCTGAAGTGTGGTGGTGCAATCTCAGCTCACTGCAACCTCTGCCTCCTGGGTTCAAGCTATACTCCTGCATCAGCATCCCGAGTAGCTGGGATTACCGGTGCCTGCTACCCTGCCCAATTTTTGTATTTTTAGTAGAAATGGGGTTTCACCATGTTGGCCAGGCTGGTCTCGAACTCTTGACCTCAGGTGATCCACCCACCTTGGCTCCCAAAATGCTGGAATTACAGGCATGAGCCACCGTGCCTGGCCTTATGAGGCTCTTTGATGGTTCATGGGTGCAGGCCTCAACAGACAGCACTAGTCAATACTCAGGCCCCTGGTAATGCACGCAGGTAACATCACACAGGGAAGTCCCATCATCAGGACCTAAAGAGGCAGAAGGTGTGTGTTATAACCAGTAGCAGCAGGCAGGGAGAGTAAATTCCCAGCCTACTAGATGACATGTACAAAGACTGGTAGGGGCAGTGCCAAGTGGGGTGTGTGTTTCCTCAGACTCCTGTATGGTGCAATTGACCACTGGTGATGGATGGGTCTGCTTGCACATATCCACAATGACAACCAGAACGTGTCAGTCACCAGACTCTCAGACACTGTGCACAGGTCCCTGGAGAGAGGGGTATGGGTGGGGTGGGCCTGTCCTCAGGTCCCTGATGGTGCACATGAACACAGGCTGTGGTGGGTAGACTGGGTGGATCCCCTACTCCCTGGACTACATGTGCAGGCACTTCTTGAGGTGGTGATAGTCCACCTGACGGTGTGTGTGGGTACCAACTGTAGCAGGTGGATGGATTGATCCCCAGACCCCTAGGTGGCATGCTGGCACTAGTGGCAGTGAGCATGGAAGACATATCTTTAGGCCTGGGAGGGCACCTGGGTGGACTAGTCCCCAGGCTTTCTGAAGGACTGTGCAGGTGTGTAGTAGTCCTCCTGTTAGGAGGGTTGCCGTCAGTGCCAGTGGCCCCAGGAAGGTGACTCTCAGGCTCTGAAGACAATACGCTTCAGTTCCCTTTGTCCCAGGGATAGCCTCCCCAGTTCACTTCATTAACCATTCCCTGGGATGTAGGACACCACGTAGATTGCAGTGTTGGGGACCTGGCAACACTGCTAGGTCCAGCTGTTGTCATAATGTTGTAGCTTTCTAGGTGAACATAAGGGGATGTTAGTGGGTCTCCAGGGATTTGGAGATGCAGAGGCTGTTGGGCCCAAGAGCAGGATATAGTCCGGTGGGGGTTGTGATCTCAAAATAACACAATGCTGCAGCTGTTTTTGGTCTCAGTCGGTGTTTGGGACCTAGTGTAGACTCCCTCTCTGGACCAATGATATCATGTGAACTCTGGACAGCTCCCAACAAGGGGCTCTCCCATGGCTAGGATTGCAGCACTTCTCAGTAGGAATGTGGAACACTGATGACTTCTCACTTACCTTTTTCACACACTAGGTAGTTTCTCCTGTCTCTGATTAATTCCAGCAGGGCTGGTTGCTTTGCTTCTGCCCACTTCTGTGCCTTAGAGGTACTTTGTCATTTCCCTGCTGAATTCTTGTGTTCTCTCTTCGATACTCTATTCAATGTGTGTTTATCTATTTGCTGTTTTGCTCCTTTTTTGGGGAGGAGGCAAGTACCAAGTGCCTCTACTCAGCCATCTTGAAGCCCCCTCTGACTGTCACAGAGACATTCTAAATTTGCAACAAATTGAGTAAAACTATTTTTTTACATTTTAGAAAAATATTTGATACCCTTTACAGTATTAACATATTTGATATATAATTCAGTTTCCTAAACAATGGATCAATCATAGTCAATATTACAAAATATTTCAAAATATTGAAGCATCATCATCATCTCAAAAAAAAATCTGAGGTGTAATAAGCATCCAAATTTTGCTTGTGTCTCCTTCATTCCTTCTTGTATGTAGCATTAGAAAATTACACATGTTTAACATTCATTCTTGAATTTTGGTCTCTGATATTGTTTGGTTCTGCGTCCCCACCCAAATCTTATCTTGTGGCTCCCATAATTCCCATGTGTTGTGGGAGGGACCCAGTGGGAGATGATTGAATCATCAGGGTGGGTCTTCCCTGTGCTGTCCTCATGATAGTGAATGGGTCTCAGGAGATCTGATGGTTTTAAAAACAGAAGTTTCCCTATAGTGAATGGGTCTCAGGTGATCTGATGGTTTTAAAAACAGAAGTTTCCCTGCACAAGTTCTCTTTGCCAGCTGCCATCCACATAAGACGTGACTGGCTTTTCCTTGCTTTCCATCGTGATTGCGAGGCCTCCCCAGCCATGTGGAACTGTAAGTCCAATAAACCTCTTTATTTTGTAAATTGCCCAGTTTCGGGTATGTCTTTATCAGCAGCATGAAATGGACTAATACAGTCTTATTTTCCATATGTGTAATTGCTTCTCCCATTATATTCAAAATTCTCAAAGTTTTCAATCAAAATTAAGACCCATGCTTAGAAAAAAAAAAAAACTGTGTATTAATAGCTCTTATGAAAGCAGAAGTTTTAAAACATTGATTTGTATCTAAAAGAAAAAGCAAAATTTGAGAAATTTTTATCTTCTCTGTTGTGTTTTTTTCTGTCAATAAGTCTATCAAAATGGTACCCTTATTGAAAGAACATTACTATTTGTGACTCTGCAAGTACTTTCGAGATTATTAAGAATTATCCATCTACTTTGAATGTGAAAATATCTTGAATTGGCTATTATCAAGCACTACGGGAACTAAATGTGGTGCAAGTCATAGAAAGCACCGAAGACAAAACTATGGCATATTATCCATTTTTCTTAAGAAGGTCAAATATGTAGTAACAAGCTTCTTTTTTTCCCCAAAGATAAAATATTAGAGTATATGAAAAGAAAATAATAACCCTAACAGGTGTTAGTAATGTGAATCTTTGCCAAAAAAAAAAGACAAGATTTGACAATAAAGGGCTGAATTGAAACCAGCCCCCAAAATTTTTCTAAGTGATATGGTTCCATTCTCATGGCCATTCAGACCATATTCATATTTTTATACCTCAGAAAAAAACATGTGTTTTTAAATGAGGAGTCCTCATTTTCTATTAAATTGTGTAAGTTCTCTCAGAATAACAGTGCTTAATTCACATATTACTGCACTATCGATTATTTAGCCTGTAAAACTTACTGTAACGGTTTAAATGTTTCTTACTTTACAGCATAAGAAACTCTATGAGAAAAGTGAGTTATTACACAAACTAATGTAGCAATGATGAGTGAGTTTCAGGCCCAAAGAAATCTGCAAATCTCTTAGCCAGATGTGTACAGTGAGTAAATCATATTATATTTTCATCAAAGGACTGGGAAATTTTTAACAATGTACAGAGCATTGGCAGTTTATACTGCTCATTAGGAAACAACGGCTAATGCCCCAGCCGGAAGAATATCCAGTTGATCAATATGACTTAGTACAATGTGGGAATAAAGTGTCATCCCAACAAAGCAAACCATTCATGTCATTTTAGCCAGAGGGATACTCCTCAGTCTAATGAAACAAGGCCGTAAACATCAAACTAGGACTTAGAAACATGTCTATTACAAAATAATTAAAAATTTAAATTAAACATATGTTGTAAAAACTCAGGATACAAGAAAATGATTAGAGAATGTAGCTTTTCTTTTAACTTATTTTTATTTTAACATTTTCCATTTATAAATAGGCAAAGCTTACTGATATTATTTAGATCATGTAACAAGAGACCCTTAAAGAGTGTTCATTATTTATTTCCAAATAAAAGACTACAGTAGTAACCTACAGGTGAATGAAGTTAGATTAATATTTAGATGTTTTCTTAACATATCCCATAGGACTATTCCAATATTGCCCTTGGTGAACATGCTTTGCACATGATTAACTGCCTGAAAAGTAAAAGAAGAACAAAAATACAAAGAAATTCCTTGCCAAAACACACTGTTGTATTGATCTCCATGACTCCTCTTATGCCTGTCTTCGAATAAGCATTACTATATTCAGTATCACATACAATTTTCTGTTTAGTTTTTATTTTCTCATTATAGACTTCCTCTTTTACTATTTATGGATAGATATTTAATACTTTAAACATAATATACTATTGTAACAATATACCAAGAAGTATTAATGGTCCAGGAAGTTTTTCTTCCATCTTTTTTATCTCTCTTATGACACATAAGTATATCACTATTTTTTTTTTAACATTTTAATTCCTTCATATCTCTCTCAGATGCACCTTGTTCTATTCATCCAAATCCCTGTAGCCCCCACTGCCCCTAATTTTGGCTTACCATAATCTCTCACCTAGACTATAACAAGAGTTCTTTATTTGAATTTTTTAAATATCCAATTTAGGTCAGCCTCTCAAGTCTATCCCTTGAACAGCTACTCAAGGGAAGTGCCTATTTCATAACATCTAAAATGCCCGAGATTACAAATCAGCCCATTAATTATGAAGCACCAATAACATGAAATACAGGCTGCCAACTAAACTACCATACAATCTATTCTAATCATCTAGAATATTTATACTTACTGAGATATTTTAACTTAGTATGTTATACATATTTTATCATAGTTCACTCTTGTGTATAAAAATATATTAAAAAACAATTGCTTACGGAATTTCTATATCATCTTCATATTTACAGTATGACTCTTCTGAGTCATTTTTTAAGCTCGTACCTTTTTTTTTGAGACGGAGTCTCGCTCTGTCGCCCAGGCTGGAGTGCGGTGGCGTGGTCTCGGCTCACTGCAAGCTCCGACTCCCAGGCTCATGCTATTCTCCTGCCTCAGCCTCCAGAGTAGCTAGGACTACAGGAGCCCACCACCATGCCCGGGTAATTTTTTTGTGTTTTTAGTAGAGTCTGGGTTTCACTGTATTAGCCAGGATGGTCTCGATCTCCTGACCTCGTGATCTGCCTGCCTCGACCTCCCAAAGTGTTGGGATTACAGGCGTGAGCCACCACGCCCGGCCTTGGCCTCACCTCATAGTTTTTAAATTGATGTTTTTCAATTCAGTGTTGTCCTCTGTGACATCGAGAACATTGACACGGTAGCATTTAAATCTTTAGCTCTTAATTTAGTTGTTTGTGTCAATCTTTAAATGGGTGGGGAGGTACGGTTTTCCTCCTGGGGTGTAACTAAACAAATATTGTCCAAATACACCTTGCTCCAAATCCAGAGAGTGAGCCTGGATTATTTGAGTGAGACAGTTCTTGCCAATCCCATTTGCTGAACAGGATTTCTTTCTCATTTTCCCAGGCCACTGCTGGAAATCCTGTCACACGTGAATATAAATTTCAGTTGTCTGTGGGTTAGTTCGGAAAATACAATATCTTTCCTTCATGCAAAGCATGATTACATCCAAGATCTACTACAAAAATAAACTTTTATAATGTAACCCATATATAAGCATGAGACTAGTTGTGTGTTCCATGAAAGCCTCCATAATGAGGATTGTCCTGCTTTATAGAATTTCATATCTCCATTTTGAGAAAACAAATACCATGTGTCCAATGAATTATTAATAGAAATTATACTATAAGTCAAGATGTAAGTTACCTTAAAGTGACATATATTAAATAATTTTTATATTTCATATATTTAGCAAGTTAAGAATGTTATCTCCACTCCAGTTTAAGCTCTATTATACATGATAATCAAATTTTTCCTTCCTATTCTGTTAATTTAATTGGTAAATAAAAAGAGTTTGCAGAGATTCTTTTAATTGGTATGTTTTCATATCACACATAAGCTTTATAAGTGAATAAGCAAATATAGGTGCCTTGTGTCATAATAAATTATTGGTTAAATATAGCTTCCACAGTTATACAAAAACAGTATTGGTATAAGTTACAAAAATAGAGAAGTTGGACAGTTCTGTCTCGAAAGGAAAGATTACTTCAGTTCTCCACATATTTAACTTTTTATTTTTCATACCAATCATGATGAAACCAGCTCATAAAACAATGTTGCCCAGTTTTTATCATGAGTGTTTATTTTAAAAGGTTGACTTTGACTTTGATGTCTAATAGCACACATCTAATTATCTTTGAAATAAATTTCTTCTTATTAGCTAATGTATTTAAAATTAGTAAAAATATGTTTATAACTATCACCATTTGGGAATTGTCAAGACAGTATTTACTGAAAGGCTCTGACATTCCTTACTGAAATAAAATATAAAAAATTGTTTTTCATTACAAATGCCTTGCTGGTTCTTTTCCTGGCATAGCCCAGGAAAGGAACTAGAATTATTTAAGCCTTTTGAGTAAGTGTTTGACATTTTCATACTTGGTGGAGATTTATCTGACATAAGTATGCAAAATAAGTTAAATGGAAGAGAATCTGGAATCATAAAGATAAATATAAGTATATGCAGGATAAAGTTAGTGTTGGAAATAATAAGGATCTCAAAACTAGATTCCAAAGAGCAAAATTATATATTATATATAAATTATATATGATTATATACAATATAATAAAATATATATAAACATTGGTAAATGAAAATATAAATATAAATTCAAATGACCGTATTTGAATAGAAAGTAAAACTAGAAGACTAATATTTGATTTTGGTTGTTGGTACATTACAAAAATAGAGAAGTTGAAGATAGTTCTGTTTTAAAAAAAGATCAATTTAACTTTTGTTATATGTTATGTTAACATATAACATAAAGTTAACATATTTAACTTCTCATTTTTCAGTGGTATAACATCCATGATTTAAATTCACAAATGTTTGTGTGCTAAGTGCTAGAAATTCAAAATTAATAAGATGATACCCAACTAAAAATTCTCAACAGATAAGAAAATTGCTGTAGAAATATAATAGGCTTGAACGTATGAGATCTGAAAATAAAAAAGAAATATAGCCTAGTCAAATGAGAAACAAATAAAGATAATAGGAAAGTTTCAATAAAACACTAAAATGCAGAAGACAAATAGTAAGAATAGAAATAGAATGAAGATAAGTGCTTTGGCAAAGTAGAGGCTCCACAACTTAATGTTAGTGTAATCACTCTGTGCATGAATAAATAAATGAGATAATAAAGAAATGGCATTGAGATTCAAACTAAGTAGTTCACTAAAGTATTCAGCACAGTGTCCAGAAAACAGATTCTTAGAAATTATTAGTTACTTTTACAGAGGTTAATTACAGAAAAGTGAGAAAGAAAATATCAAGTCAGATGTTAGCACCTATTTTAAAAAATCTTAAAATACTCAAATAAAATTGCCAAAGACTCAAATGGTTTATAGGAAACCTGCAGAGGCATAAAAGTATTTCATAGTGTGTCATAAGACTGTGAAATAGATTAGTTTAATATACAGAGTAAAACAGTCAGCAATGTATAATGTTAAATCAGATAACTGCTATGGTTTTATAATCTCAGTAACAATAAAAACATGGAGAGAGAGAGAACTCAGTCATCAAATCCAAGATTCATCATGAAGTGTTTCTATACTATAGCATTAGTGCTAAGATCTTGGCTCTGTGGCCAAATTATCTGGCTTTGACATTTTGGACAAGTTATTTAATCTCTTTGTGCTTTAATTTTTTCTTCTATTAAGTGAAGATAATAATGTCAATTTTCTTACAAAGTTGTGCATAATGTATGAATTCATACATATAAACACATAGAAAAGTACATGGCCTATAGTAAGTTTTTCCAAAAGAATGAAAGCTTTAACTATTGCCTGTTGTGCATACTACATGTTTCCTAATGTACATTTTAAGTTAGCATGTTCCATTCTAATTCTAATGGTATTAATGTTCAAAGTATAAGTAATAAATGTTCACACATAGTCCTTCCAATTTAGAGCTTATACAGAAAACATTAGTTTCCAATTCCTCCTCCACAACTCCACCCACAATGACTCAATAGTCTAAATATGCTCATTATTTTTCCCACCATTAGGACAAAGTTTCTCCCTGGATCATGGAAATTCCCTTTTGTCTCCTACATCTTTTCTATCAAATTCTATTTTCAGAATACTTAAAAAGAAATCCAGCTGAGTTATATTAATAACTTAAGTGTTTATGTTGCATTAAGACTTGAAAGTTATATTGAGGTTTCTTCATTTTCTATCATTTGGAAAGAAAAAGTCATCAATCATTATTCCTATTTTATCAATTTAAAAAGAAAAAACATCAGGAGAAAACAAGCAATCACTCTATATATAAACTGGGTTAAATGATAAGTTATTTGACAGATGTCAACAGGTTAAAATGTAAAAATAGTGTGTTAGTCTTCTTCACAGTCCTATTTTGCCATTTATAACTGATAGGTATGACATATCAAATGGACACATATCAAATGCCCTTTCTTAACACAAAAGATACATTTCATCCAAAATAGTCAGAAACTGACAACATGACATAGCTTGATATAATTTACATATTTTCACATTGTGTTACTCTTGGTCATTTATCATATCCTACCACATATGTTTCCTGTTTATCTCTTAATGTTAGCTCATAAAATTATGGTTTATGTCTATAGGTTATAACAATATCTTCACCCTGCCAAAGTTAGGTAAATATTTGTTGAATGAAGCAAGTAATAGTATGCTTACATTCGTACAGGCTGACAATTTACACACTAAAGTGTGTGTTCCTTGAAGGTAGGAACCACATATTTTATTTCTGTATCCTTGGCAACTCACAGGCTGTTTGAAGCACAACAGGTGTATAATAAATACTTTTTGCAGAATAATTAAGTACTTTAATGAAACAAAACACAGAATCTTTTGAAAGTGGTCATGGAAGATAAAGTTCAATAGACAGATGGGTAAAATTTGGAGAGATATTTTAAATGCCAAGGGTTATAAATTTAAAATTTTAGATTTTCATTAATATTGCAGTTATGGCATCTAATGGATATATCATGAAACAACCTTTATGAACTTTACTTTCTCAGTTAAAATGAGGAAAATAATAATACATTTGTCATCTGGGTAAGTTAGTTCTAATCTGACATCATAACTGACCTTTCAGCAGATCATTCCATCATTCTATCGACTCAACTAATTTGGAGTCACAGGGAATGTGTTAAGACTAGTGAATACCCTTGGCATGTGTCTCTTGACCAACTGCCTTTCCTGTAGTGTATCGTCTAATCAGGTAGGATACATGTGAGATGAAATAGTAACACACGAGAGAATCTAAATCTATGAATGTTGGTGTTGATAGATGTGCTTCAAGTTCTTATAAAAATACAACATACAGCTCCAACTGTGACAAAATGGGTTGAAAATAATCAACCCTATCCAGGTGGCTGCCTAGACTCCTAGGAATAATGAAATATTGAAAACTCATTAATCTCTGCTTTTGAGAGACTAGGCATTCAGATTAGCCTTGCCAAGAGAAAGTCTACATTGTCAAGTGTATGCAGTCTCCACCATGGTCATTTTGTTCATGGGCTCATTTAAAAAGCCATATGGAGGTGGAGCAAGACAGTGGAATAGAAGGCTCTGCTGATCATCCTCCACCCCCAGCCAGGACACTAAGTTAACAACCATCTACACAGAAACACAAAACAAAATAATACCACTTTCATAAGAACCAAAATTCAGGTGAGCATTCACAGTACGTGGTTTCAACTTCATATCGCTGAAAGAGGTACTAAAGAGATAGAAAAAACAGTCCAGAATCTCCAGTGCACTCCTGGCAACAGTAGTGTGGTATCGAGAGCATCTCTGGGCCCTGGAGGAGAGAGAACGTGGCAATTGTGAGACACTGAACTCAGTACTGGCCTGTTTGAGCAGAAAGGAAAGCTGGAGCAAACTAGCTGATGCCTGCCCACAGATGGAGCATTTAAAGCCAGTCATAGCAGAGAGGAATCGCTGATCCAGTGGTCCAAACTTGAGGGTCCACAAATCTCACCACAGAGGGCTAAAGTTCTCTGCATCTCTAAGTAGACTTGTAAGGTTGTCCAGGTCATTAGGACTGCAACTCTTAGGTGAGTCCTAGTGCTGAACTAGGCCAGGAGACAGTGGACTTGTGGACACATGACATACTGAAACACCAGCTGGGGCAGCCAAGGGAACGCTGGCAACATACCTCCTCTAACCCCAGGTGGTCCAAATGAGACCCCTTCCTTCTGTTTGGGAAGAGGAGAGGGAAGAGTGGAGAGGACTTTGTCTTGCATCTTGGATATGAACTCAGCCAAGCAGGACAGGGGACCAGACAGAGTTGTGAGGCCTCTGTTCCATGCCCTAGCTCTCAGATGACATTTCTAAAAAAACCCAGGGCCAGAAGGGAACCTAACCTGCTGCCTTGAATGAAATAACCTAGTCTTGGCAGCATTTATTACCTGCTAACCAAAGAGTCCTTGGGCCCTGTATAAAAAGCAGCAATACTCAAGTACTATATGGAGAACTTTGGTGAGCTTCTGAGACTTGCTGGCTTCAGGTGAGACTCAGCACATTTTCAGCTGTAGTGGCTATGGGGCAAAACTTCTTTAGCTTGAGAAAATCAAAGGGAAAAGTAAAGGGACCCTTGTCTTGCACCTTAGATACCAGCACTGTCACAGGGGGCCAGAGCACTAAACAAGCTCTTGGAGAATCCAAGACTTGACTCTTGAATGACATTTCTGCACCTGCCCTGGGTCAAACAGGAGCCCACTGCCTTAAAGGGTGAGTCCCAGGCCAGGCAGCATTCACCACAAGCTAACTTAGGGGATCTTGGGCCTAAGGGAACATTGGCTGGTAACTACTGAGTGAGGCTCTTTTGCCTTTGGAAAGGGGAAGGAAGAGTGGGAAGGACTGTGTCATGTGGTTTGGGTGCCACCTTATCTGCAACACAGTAGAACACCAGGTAGACATCTAAAGTTTTTAACTATAGTCTCTGACTCCTAAAAAGCACCTCTGGATTTTTCAGGGCCTGGGAGTCCTCACTTCCATGGAGGAAAGGAGACAAGCCTGGCTTGCTTTTCCACCTGCTCACTGTAGAGTTCCAGGGCTTTGAGCAAACACAGGCAGTAGCCAGGGAGTGGTTACAGCAGGCCTTGGGAGACACCCAGTGCTGTGCTGGCTTCAGGTCTGACCCAGTGCAGTCATAGTAGTTGTGGCAACAGGGGTGATTGTGTCACTTTACCTGCAGCTTTAGGTGATGCAGAACAGAGAGAAAGGCTCTGGGAGAAAGTAAGGGAAGAGTACAAAAGTCTCTGTCTGGTAATCTAGAAAATTCTCCTGAATCTTGTTAAGACCATCAAGGCAGATACCTCATGAGTCTGAAAGTACCACAGTGTTACTGGGTTTGTGGTGGCCTCTAAAGTGACTACAGCTTTGATCACAACACTCAAGTCCTTTCAAATATCTGGAAAGCCTTCCCAAGTAGGACAGCTACAAATTAGCTCAGACAGTGACTACGATAATTATCCAACTCTTCAATACCCAGACCCTGAAGAACATCTACTAGCGTCAACACCATCCAGGAAAACACGACCTCACCAAATGAACTGAGTAAGAAACCAGGGACCAGTCCTGCAGAAACAGATGTGTGACCTTTCAGAATAGCTGTGTGGAGGAAACTCAAATAAATTCAAGATAACCACAGAGAAGAAATTCAGGATTCTATCAGATAAATTTAACAAAGAGATTGAAATGATTAAAAGAATCAAACAGAAATTCTGGAGCTGATAAATGCAATTGGCATACTGAAGAATGCATCAGTCTTCTATACTAGCAGAATGGATCAAGCAGAAGAAAGAATTAGTGAGCTTGAAATAGGCTATTTAAAAATACGCAGTCAGAGAAGACAAAATAAAAAAGAATAAAAACATGAATCATGCCTACAGGATCTAGAAAACAGCTTCAAAAAAGGCAAATCTAAGAGTTATTTTCCTTTAAGAGGAGACTGAGAAAGAGATGGGCGTAGAATGTTATTCAAGGGAATAACAACAGACACTTTCCCAAGCCTAAAGAAAAATATCAGTATCTAAGTACTAGAAGGTTCTAGAACACAAAGTAGATTTAATCCAGAGAAGACTGCCTTCAGGTGTTTACTAATCAGACTCCCAAAGATCAAGGATAAAGAACAGATTCTAAAAGAAGCAGGAGAAAAGAACCAAATAACATAAAATGGAGCTGTAATATATCTGGCAGCAGACTTTTCAGAGGCAACTTTATAGTCCAGGAGAGAGTGGTATGACCTATTTAAAGTGCTGAAGGGGGAAAATTTTTTTACCTTAGAATAGTATATCCAGTGGAAATATCCTTGAATACCAGACCTGCCCTACAAGAAGTACAAAAGAGAGTATGTCAATCAGAAATAAAAGGACATTAATGAGCAATAATTTCTCACCTGAAAGTACAAAACTCAAACTCACTGGTAATAATAAGTACACAGAAAAACACATAATATTGCAACACTGTAACTGTTGGGTGTAAACTACTCTTATCCTAAGTAAAAAGGGTAAACAATGAACCAATCAAACCAACCCTTCATCAAAGGAAGACAAGAAGGAAAGAGAGAAGGAAAAGAAGACCACAAAACAACAAGAAAACAAGTAACAAAATGGCAGGAGTAAGTCCTCACTTATCTATAATAACATTGCATGTAAATAGACTAAACTTTCCAATCAAAAGACTGGCTGAATGGATAAAAAAACAAGACACATTGATCTTTGGCCTACAAGAAATACACTTCACCTATAAAGACACAGGTAGACTAAAAATAAAGGAATGGAAAAAGATATTCCATGCCAATAGAAACCAAAAAAGGAGCAGGATACTTCTATTAGACAAAACAGATTTCAAGACAAAAACTTTAAGAAAAGACAAATAAGATCATGATATAATGATAAAGGGGTCAATTTAGCAAGAGGACATAACGCTTTTAAATATAATATATACACCCAACATGGGAGTGCCCATAAATATAAAGCAAATATTATTTGAGCCAAGGGAGAAATAGGCCCCAATAGAATAATAGCTGGAAACATCAACACCCCACTTTCAGCTATGGAGAGAGCTTCCAGACAGCAGATCAACAAAGAAACATAAGACTGAATCTGCACTCTAGACCAAATGTATCTAACAGAAATTTACAGTACATTTTATACAAGAGCTGGAGAATACACATTCTTGTCTTCAGAGTACGGATAATTCTCAAAGATAGAACATATGTTAGATCACACAACAAGTCTTAAACCAATCAAAAATGGAAATAATATCAAGCATCTTCTCTATCACAGTGGAATAAAACTAGAAATTAAGAACAAGAGGAATTTTAGAAACTATACAAATATATGTCAGTTAAATAATATGCTCCTGGGCTGGGCCTGGTGGCTCATGCCTGTAATCCCAGCAATTTGGGAGGCCGAGGCAGGCAGATCATTTGAGGTCAGGAGTTCAAGACCAGCCTGGCCAACATGTTGAAACCCCATCTCTACTGAAAGTACAAAAATTAGCCAGGCATGGGGTTATTTGCCTGTAGTCCCAGATACTCGGGAGGCTGAGGAGGAGAATCGCTTGAACCCGGGATGTGGCAGTTGCAGTAAGCTGAGATTGTGCCACTGCTCTCTAGCCTAGGTGACAGAGGAAGACTTTGTCACAAAATAATAATAATAATAAGCTCCTGAATGACCAGTAAGTCAAAGAAATTAAGAAAAAAATTGAAAAAAATGTTTTAAAACAAATGATAATGGGAACACAACACACCAAAGCCTGTGGGATACAGCAAAGGCTGTACCAAGAGGGAAGTTTGTAGTTATAAATGCCTACCTCAAAAAAGAGGAAAAATTCAAACAAACAATATAATGATGCATCTTAAAAAACTAGAAAAGTGTAATACAAATCCCAAATTACTAGAGGAAAAGAAATAATAAAGATCAGAGCAGAAGTAAATGAAATTGAAATGAAGAAAATAATACAAAACGTCAATAAAACAAAAACTGGTTTTTTTTGAAAAGTTAAAGAAAGTTGACAAACCTTTAGACAGGCTAACTAAGAAATAAACAGAGAGGATCCAAATAAATAAAACCAGAAATGAAAAAGGAGACTTTACAGCTAATATTGCAAAGGATCATTAGTGGCTACAATGAGCAACTATATTCCAATAAATTGGAAAATATGGAAGAAATGGAAAAATTCCTAGATGCATAAAACCTACCAAGATTGAACCAAAAGGAAATCCAAAACCTGAACAGAGTAGTAACACGTAATGAAATCAAAGCCATAATAAAAAGTCTCCCAGTAAAAAAAGTCAGGGACATGATGGCTTCACAGCTGAATTCTACCAAACATTTAAAGAACTAATGCCAATACTACTAAAACTATTCCAAAAAGAAGAGGAGGAGGGGATTCTTCCAAACTCATTCTATGAGACCAAAGACACACACACACACACACACACACAAATAAATAAATAAATAGATAAATAAATAAATAAATAAATAAATGAATAAATACTACAGGCCATATCTCTGATGAATATTGATGCAAAAATCCTTAACAAAATACTAGCAAATTGAATTCACCAATATGGTAGAAAGATCGTTCATCATAACCAAGTGAGACTTATTTCTGGGATGCAACATGGTTCAACATATGTAGATCAATAAATGTGACACATCATATTAATAGAATAAAAGACAAAAATTTTATGGTCATTTCAACCAATGCTGAAAGAGCATTTGACAAAATTCAACATACATGATAAAATTCATGATAAAAACCATCAAAAACCTAGAGATAAGAGGAACATGCCTAATCATAATAAAAGCCAGATATGACAGACCCACAGCTAGCATTATACTGAATGGGGAAAAACTGAAAGTCTTTCCTCTAGCATCTGTAACATCACAAGAATGCCCACTGTCAACACTGTTATTCAACATTGTACTGGAAATCCTAGCTAGAGCAGTCAGTCACACAAGAGAGAGATATAAGCGGTATCCACATTGGAAAGGAAGAAGTCAAATTATCGATTTTTTTGCAAATAGTATGATCTTATATTTTGAAAAACCTAAATACTCTGTAAGAAAACTATTAGAACTGACAAACAAATTCAGTAAAGTTTCAGGATACAAAATCAACATACAAAAATCAGTAGCATTTCTGTATGCCAACAATGAATAATGTAAAAAGGAAATAAAAAAATCCCCCATTTGCAATAGCCATACATAAAATTAAATACCTGGAAATTAACCAAATAAATGAGAGATCACTATAATGAAAACTGTAAAACACTAATGAATGAAGTTGAAGAAGACAACAAAAAATGAAAAATTATTCTATATTCATGGATTAGAATAATCAATATTGTTAAAATGTCCATATGATCCAAAGTAATCTACAGATTCAGTGCAATCCCTGTCAAAATACCAATTACATTCTTAACAGAAACAGGAAAAAAATTCTAAAATTTGTCTGGAACCACAGATAACCCAGAATAGCCAAAACTGTCCCAAGCAAAAAGAACAAAACTGGAGAAATCACATTACCTGATTTCAAATTATACTACAGGGCAAACAAACCCAAACAGCATGGTACTGGCATAAAAACAGACACACAGACCAATGGAACAGAATAGAGAACCCAGAAACAAATCTACACACCCACAGTGAACTCATTTTTGACAAAGGTGCCAAGAACATACACTGGGGAAGACAGTCCCTTCAATAAATGGTGCTGGGAAAACTGGATATCCATTTGCAGAAGAATGAAACTAGATACCTGTTTCTTGACATATACAAAAATAAAATAAAAGTGACTTAAAGATTTGATTCTAAGACTTCAAACTATGAAACTACTACAAGAAAATATTGGGAGAAATCTCCAGGACATCAGTCTGGACAAAAATTTCTTCAGCAATATACAACAAGCACAGACAATCAAAGCAAATATAGACAAAGGGATTACATCACGTTAGAAAGCTTCTGCACAGCAAAGCATACAATCAACAATGTGAAAAGGCAATGCACAAAATGGGAGAGAATATTTGCAAACTATCCATCTGACAAGGAGTTTATAACCAGAATACATAGGAGCTCAAACAATTCTATAGGAAAAAGAAATCTAATAATCTGATCAAAAAATGGGCAAAAGATTTGATTAGACATGTCTCAAAAAAAGACATACAAATGGTAAAAGAGCATATGAAAAGGTGCTCAATATCGTTGATCATCAGAGGAATGCAAATAAAAACTGCAATTATATATCATTCACCCCAGTTAAAATGGCTTATATTCAAAAAGACAGGCAATAACAAATGCTGGTGAGGTTATAGAGGAAAGGGAAACCTTGTATACTGTTGCTGGGAATATAAATTAGAACAACTACTATGGAGAACAGTTTGGAGGTTCCTCATAAAACTAAAAGTTGAGCTAGCACATGATCCAGCAATCCATGGCTGGATATATACCTAAACGAAAGAAAATCAATATATGGAAGAGATATCTACATTCCTATCTTAGTTGCAGCACTGTTTACAGTAGCTAAGATATGGAAGCAACCTAAATATCCATCACCAGATGAATGGATAAAGAAAATGTGGTACATATACACAATGGAGTACTAGTCAGTCATAAAAAGAATGAGATCCAGTCATTTGCAACAACAGGGATGCAACTGGAGATCATTATGTTAAGTGAAATAAGCAGGCATAGAAAGACGAACATCACGTGTTTTATTTGTGGGATCTAAAAATTAACACAATTGAACTCATGAACACAGAGAGCAGAAGGTTGTGACCAGAACTGGGAAGAATAGTGATAGGATGGAGGGGAGGTGGGGATGATTAATGGGTCAAAAAAATAGAAGAATGAATAGGACCTACGATTTGATAGCACAACAGGGTGACTATAGTCAATAGTGACTTAATTGTATATTTTAAAATAACTTAAAGAGTGTGGCTGGATTGTTGATAACTGAACAAATAAATGCTTGAAGGGATAGATAGTCCATTCTCCGTGGTGTGCTTGTTTCACATTACATGCCTGTATCAAAGCATCTCAGGTACCCTGTAAGTATACATACCTACTATGCACCCACAAAAATTAAAAACTAAAATTAAAAAAAGCAATATGACTAGGGGAAAATATATACTGTTACCCACAGGATGGCTCATCTTATCTACCAGATTACTGATACTTTGCACCAAAGTGGACGTTTTCCTAGTGGGAATTTAGATACGATATAAATATCTTCACACTGTGTCCATTCTAAAAGCTATATCTCTATTCCTATTTCCAAGAAATCCTTGGAGAATATTCTTCTCTTTTTTTCCCAATATGATTGGAAACTTAGATAGCAGCCAATTCGTTAGCTGCCCCTAATCAATCACTGTAGATGCATTAATCAGGGCATCTCTCCTTCCCTAAGAAGTGAACTATCAAAACGATTTTTCTTTACCACTGTGTTCAAGGGTTTTTATGGAGCACAGATGTATGCATTAGCAGTCTCCTTCCAGCTAGTACCAGTATATCTTGGAAATCTAACAGTAAACCAGCCTCACATTTTTTGTTACTCCATTAACTGATCATGGGAAACTCCCTGTGAGGTCATATGAGTAGCTGAGGGAGAGGCAGTGAAGCAGCAGGAGCAAGTACCACGGGACTCTGAGCCATCTGTTCATACAGTTTATTTGTGCCTTCCCAAACCTATGTGGCCAAGCATAATATATACCATTTTCATTTCACAATGGAATGCTGCTATGCACATCCAATTTTATGGTTCAGTGGATCAGATCACCCACAATAATTCATGATGTACAATACAAGTTGTATAGTTGTGGTGTCCCATGAACAGGTGTTCATTCTACAAACTCCCAATAACAAGGCAGGGCTGCATTTCAAATAGAGAATAGTTATTGGGAGAAGATATAGCTTTATTTCGGAACCTTAAAAATCTGTGCTGTTATCCTTTTGTGACGGCTCTCCAGAAGTTCTATGCAACTTCTCTGTTTATCATAATACTTCCAATACCATTGGATCTACTAGACCATGAAGCACAAGTGGCTGGCAATATGAACATTAGCTCAGAATTAAAGCTGAGACTTTTTTTTTTTTTTTTTTGGTTTCAGCGCTGAGTCTTGTAGGTAAACCAGCAAATGAATCAAAGCAGATTTTCAAATGTGGTTTTTATTCCAAATATGAGGCACACAAAGCTTGTGTCTCTTTGTTTGTGTCAAAGATGCAAGGTACAGCAATGTATTTCATGCTTTAAAGTAAATGGTCCTACATACCCTCATTGAATCACTGAAATAATACTGTTCACAGCTAAACTTTAACCTGTATAAGAATGTGTTGAAAGATGCTTAAACACTTCATAACATATATGATATCTTATTAAACACTTGAATTCAATTTGAAACCTCATCTATGGGGCACAATCCTAGTGCACCTAGAGTTCTTACTATTTCCCATTTACTAGGTCATATCAGTATACTGTCATCCATGTAATGAGTGAGCACGATGCTCTGTAAGATATCCAGGTGATCAGCATCTCTGTAGACTATGTTATGACAGAGAATGGTACCTTTGACATAGCGTTAAGGCAAGTTGCTTTTCCCTGTCATTCAGGCAAATTTCTTTTGACTATTCTCATAAGGATGGAAACAAAAAACGTTTTTTTCTGGGTCAATAACTGGATAATGGACACCAAGGCCCTTGTTTATCTGCTACTATAAAGACATCATATCTAGAACTGGAGCTGTGATTGGCATTACCATCAGACTGCATTTGAGATAACATTCCTTATTCATAACATACGTGGCTTATTCATGGGTCAAATATAGAGAAAAAATAGGAGAGGGATCATCACATCTGCGTTTTTTCATTATCTAATTTTGGTACTTAAATCTGTTATTTTCTCCAAGGAATGAATCATTGACATCTTAGAAAGTAGAAAGGGAGACAGAGACTGTTTCAGGGACTTCTACTTGACCCTTCGTAACATAAAATCTCCACACTGGTTGGGGAGACCCACGTGGCTTTCTGCCAGTTATTACCACCCTAAAGGCTAAAAAATGGAAACATAACCATAGGGTTGGTCTGTGGCACACTGAACCACAGTAAGACTGACTTGAATCACAGTTCCACTGATCACTTAAGTGCTCAAACTGAAGTGGTTTTCCAGATCTCTGGAGATTAATATGAATTTCAGATTCAATATCTTATAAGTCCTGGAAGTTCTGATTACTACCCTTTGCCCAGTGTATAGTCACTCTGGGACGTGACCACAAGTCCCTCTGGGGAAGGCCGGAGAGAAGAGTCATGGGATTTACCTGAGGCCAATATAGGTGGGAATGTGTGTGTGTGTTTTTAATCTGAATTTCATAGATATTCACAGATAAAGATATAGAGATATAGACATATACATATATGCACCTTGATGTTGAAAAATTATGAACAGATAATAATGGATATCAGTTTATCCCACATCTGTTTGTCACTCTTTTCCCATATTGATTGTTTTGCAAAGTGTAAATCTCATCATTACAGAGTGAAATCTATCAAGCTGCCTTGTCTGGTTCACCTGCTGTAGGATGCGTTTTAGTGATTTGGGTTTTGGAAATCATATGTCCCTGTTTATGACGTTGATTTTGGCTGAATTACACAGGGAAAGACATACACAATGGGCCATCCGCTTTTCTCACGCTGATTGTGGCAGTAAGAGCGTATCCTGAAACTGGCAGCTGGTGTGGCAGTTCCTAATTCAGCACTGTCTGAACTATGGCAGAAATTATGTACTTCTGTCACTAGGAGCTGTGGCAGCTCTGTGGCAGCCTACTGACTTAGCACTTCCTGATTGTGTAATTGCTGTCGCTCCTTTGGAGGACTTGTGCTACAGTATGGATGGCTAACAATCATCCCAGGAGGCTCAGTCTAGAGTTTGTTTGTTTCTTCAGTCCTCCCAAGGGTACAGTGACTTATCTATATATCCCTAAATAATCTCCTTTCAGCTTAAATTAGAGCTGCTTCTGCTGACTAGAAGTAGCAATACTAAACCATAAATTAGTTGTTTTTCCGTCTCTCTGTACTCATTTGTCTAGGGGCTGAATGTGATACAACAGTGATTTTGCTTGCCACATGATCTAAAGCCATGTTAGACTGCATTAATATTTGCACATTGTATTTAAATTGATTATCATACCTTTGTGACACACTTTTAAGACAGCATTAATACAACGAAGGATATCCATGCAACAACTACTGCACTGAACTCAGGACATGGTGTTTGAAGAAAATCTGGGAAAGTGAAGAGATTTAGCCTAAGTAGAATTAGGATGGATTTGAGCATTGTTGTGGAATACATGCACCTCATATTTCGTGCTCTGATGAACAAAGAAAAATATTGGGAATTCAGTAAGCTATGAATTCAGTAGGCTATGAGTCAGTAAAGGACAGGTACATTTTAAAATTCCTTTTCTATCTAATGATAGTGTTTTATGTAGTTCTTCACTATCATAGGCCTTCAAAAATATGCTAATTGAATTAATAAGGGGTAGATTTTGAATTTAACATAAAAAGGAATCTTTCAATAATTTTAATGGCTGATTGAGACAGTTCTTGCCAGAGAATTGCTCCTGTCACAATATAGTTTCAAGCAGAGGCATAATAATTATTTACTAGGATATTGGAGAGTAGATGTCAACACTTGATAAGAGATATATTAGATGAGGAATATGTAACTAGAAACCAGAAAGCCAACTCCTTGACTCCCCACTCCAGCACTACAGGGGACAACTGAAATGGAATGAAGAAAAGTCTTGTAATGAACAAACCCTACATCTCATCACTTTGGTATCCTATTCACAATCCAGACTACGAGTATTTATGATTAGCGTTCCTCATCTGTTTCAGTCTTTCTACTGATGGATATGTCCTACAATCTCATACAGCTTCACAATGATTCTCTAAATCTGTCACAGAATCCTTTCCATTTATTTGACTAAAATGAAAAAATTTTCTATAAAAACAAACCTTTTTAATGCTTAGCACCATCTACTCAGTTTCCCAAATGAGAATTCTAGGAATCCTTAACTCCTCACATCCTTTACACACACATTAATCACAAAGTCCCTCCTAAATATATCCATATACCACTCACATCTCTCTAAATATCTAAAAACACCACTAGTTCAATTAACCATCATTTCTCATTTAAATTGTAGGGAAAAAAACGTTAAAGGGATTTCTTTATAACTAGTATTGGCTTAAATCCAGGAAAATCTCTTTAAATTGTAAATCATTATGCCACTCCACTCCTTCAGTAATCATTCAGTATCTATTTAAACCTGCAAATTTTACATTGTTAATATTTTGATTCCATTGTTTTCCTGGTAAGGAAGTTTTAAAACAAATACTTTTAAAATATCTTTATTGAGGTATAGTTGATATATAATAAACTGCACATATTCAATGTGTATAATTTGGTATGCTTGACATGTATATGTCTGTGAAACCATCTCAAAAATCAATATGTATTCAACATATATATCATACCCAATAATTTCTTCATGCCTCTTTAGAATCCGAAACTCACAATGTATCTCTGCTCTCACCATTCACCCCACACCATGGCATGACAACCATAGATTTACTTTATGCCATTCTAGATTAGTTTTAATTCTCTTAAATTTTACATGAATGGGATTACATACTGTGCTACTTTCATAAAACATAAATATTTTGGTATGCATATATCCTATTGTATATAACAACATTTTATTCCTTTTCATTTCTGGGTGATAGTCCATTGTATGAATTTACTATAACGTTTCCATTCCTCTGTTTTTGACCGTTTCATTGTTACAAATTTGGCTATTACAAATAAAATTGCTACCAATATTCATATACAAGTCTTGATATGGTCATATGCTTTCAATTATCTTGGGTAAATACTTCAAAATGAAATAGTTCGATTTTATGGTGATAGTATATTTAACTTTATGAGAAACTGCTCCATTTTTTAAAGTGGTAGTATTATTTTCATTCTCAATGGCAGCATGTGAGAGTTCCAGTTCCTCCACATCCTCACCATCATTTCATGTGGTGATTAATTTAAAATAATTATTGAAATTGTGTGTGCTTAATCATTCTCTAAAGAGCTTATTATAAAGCTGTTTTGTCTATCCAAAAATTGCTGAATATCTGTACACATTTTAGCATTTATTTGTCAATTTTCAGGAATAAAAGTCTGCTGGAATTTTGATTAGGATTGGTATTTTTTATTTCAAATTCTGACTATTTACTGTTAGTATATAGACATAATTTATTTTTTCCAACAGTCTTTCTAAACTCACTTATTAGTCTTATTAGCTGTGGCAGACTTTTGTACATTTTATTGGATGCCTTACACATATCGTCAAGTTGTTTGCAATGAAGCTACTTTTACTTCTTTTCCATTAGATGACTTTTATATATTTTTCTTGCCTTACTATATGGGCTAGAATATATGGTTCCATGTTGAATAGAAACTTCAAGAACAGGCAGTCTTTTCTTATTCCTGACATTATAATAAAACACATATAATTTCACTATAAAGTATAAATTTAGCTGTAGATTTGTAGATTGAAAAAGTTCACTCACTGCTTGTATTAGTCCATTCTAATGCTGCTAATAAAGACATACCCAAGACTGGGTAATTTACAAAGGAAAGAGCCTTAATTGACTCAGAGTTCACCATGGCTGGAGGTTTCAGGAAACTTACAATCATGGTGGAAGGGGAAGCAAACAAGTCCTCTTCATGTGGTGGCATCAAGGAAAAGTGCCAAGCAAAAGGGTTTTAAGTAAAAGTCCCTTATAAATCCATCAGATCACATGAGAACTCACTATCAGAAGAACAGTATGGAAGGAACCACCCCCATGATTCAATTATCTCCACCTGGTCCCACCCTTGACATGTGGAGATTATTACAATTCAAGGTGAGATGTGGGTGGGAACACAGAGCTAAACCATATCATCACTATAACTCATTTGTTGAAATATTTTACCAGAAATTGATGTTTGATTCTCTCAAATGCTTTTTCTGCATCTATTGAGATGATAATATGCTTTATTCATAGTTTGGTAAATATGACAAATTATATTTTAAATAATGGCTTTTTATAATATAATGCACATAACATCCACCAACTTAAACAATGCAATTCAGTGACATTTAGAAATGTTGTATATTCTGTTGATTTTGGGTGGAGATTTCTGTAGATGTCTATTAGGTCCACTTGCTCAAGAGCTGAGTTCAAGTCCTGAATATCCTTGTTAATTTTCTGTCTTGTTGACCTGTCTAATATTGACAGTGGGGTGTTAAAGCCTCCCACTGTTATTATGTGGGAGTCTAAGTCTCTTTGTAGGTCTCTAAGAACTTGCTTTATGAATCTGGGTGCTCCTGTATTAGGTGCATATATATTTAAGATAGTTAGCTCTTCTTGTTGCATTTATCCCTTTACCATTATGTAATAATCTTTGTCTTTTTTCATCTTAGTTGGTTTAAAGTCTGTTTTTATCAGAGACTAGGATTGCAACCCCTGCTTTTTTTTTTTCTTTCCATTTGCTTGGTAAATATTCCTCCATTCCTTTATTTAAGCCTATGTGTGTCTTTGCACATTAGATGGGTCTCCTGAATACAGCACACTTATGGGTCTTGACACTACCCAATTTGCCAGTCTGTTATTTTAATTGAGGGATTTAGCCCATTTACATTTAAGGTTAATATTGTTATATGTGAATTTGATCCTGTCATTATGATGCTAGCTGGTTATTTTCCCCTTTAATTCAGATGGTTTCCTCAGAGTGTCAATGTCCTTTACAATTTGGTATGTTTTTGCAGTGGCTGTTACTGATTTTTCCTTTCTGTGTTTAGGGCTTCCTTCAGGAGCTCTTATAAGGCAAGCCCAGTAGTGATAAAATCTCTCAACATGTGCTTGTCTGTAAAGGATTTTCTTTCTCCTTCACTTATGAAGCTTCGTTTGGCTGGATATAAAATTCTGGGTTGAAAATTATTTTCTCTAAGAATGTTGAGGTCAGGCGCAGTGGCTCATGCCTGTAATCCCAGCACTTTGGAAGGCCGAGGTGAGTGGATCAGCTGAGGTCGGGAGTTTGAGATCAGCCTGACCAACATGGAGAAACCCTGTCTCTACTAAAAATACAAAAGGGAGTTTGAGATCAGCCTGACCAACATGGAGAAACCCTGTCTCTACTAAAAATACAAAAAATTAGCTGGGCATGGTTGTGCATGCCTGTAATCCCAGCTACTCGGGAGGCTCAGGCAGGAGAATTGTTTGAACCTGGGAGGTGGAGGTTGTGGTGACCCAAGATCACAACATTGTACTCCAGCCCCAGCAAGAAGAGCAGAATTCCATCTCAAAAAAAAAAAAAAGTTGAATACTGGCCCCCCACTCTCTTCTGACTTGTAGGGTTTCTGCAGAGACATTCTTCTCAGTACCATATTGTACTTATTCTAAAATTAACCACATAATTGGAATTAAAACACTCCCTCAGCAAATGCAAAAAAACAGAAATCATAACAAACAGTCTCTCAGATCACAGTGCAATCAAATTAGAACTCAGGATTAAGAAACTCACTCAAAACTGCACAACTACAAGGAAACTGAACAACCTGCTCCTGAATGACTACTGGGTAATAAAGAAATTAAGGGAGAAATAAATAAGTTTTTAAAACCAATAAGAACAAAGACACAATGTACCAGGACCTCTGGGACATGACTAAAGCTGTGTGTAGAGGGAAATTTATAGCACTAAATGCCCACAGGAGAAAGCAGGGAAAATCTAACATTGACACCCTAACATCACAAGTAAAAGAACTAGAGAAGCAAGAGCAAACAAATTCAAAAACTAGCAGAAGGCAAGAAATAACTAAGATCAGAGCAAAACTGCAGGAGATAGAGACACACACACACACAAAAAAAAAACACCCTTCAAAAATCCAATGAATCCAGGAGGGTTTTTGAAAAGATCAACAAAATAGATAGACTGCTAGTCAGACTCATGAAGAAAAGAGAGAAGAATCAAATAGACACAGTAAAAAATGATAAAGGGGATATTACCACTGATCCCACAGAAATACAAACTACCATCAGGGAATACTATAAACACCTCTATGCAAATAAACTAGAAAATCTAGAAGAAATTCATAAATTCCTAGACACATACACCCTCCCAAGAATAAACCAAAAAGAAGTTGAATTCCTGAATAGACCAGTAAGTTCTGAATTTGAGGCAGTAGTTAATAATCTACCAACCAAAAAAAGCCCAGGACCAGACGGATTCACAGCCGAATTCTACCAGAGATACAAAGAGCAGCTGGTACCATTCCTTCTGAAACTATTCCAAACTATTGCAAACAATAGAAAAAGAGGGACCCCCCCCCAACTCATTTTATGAGGCCAGCACTATCCTGATACCAAAACCTGGCAGAGACACAACAAAAAAAGAAAATTTTAGGCCAGTATCCCTGATGAACATCGATGCAAAAATCCTCAATAAAATACTGGCAAACTGAATCCAATAGCACATCAAAAACCTTACCCACCATTATCAAGTTGGCTTTATCCCTGGGATGCAAGGCTGGTTGAATATAGGTAAATCAATAAAAGTAATCCATCACATAAATGGAGGCAATGACAAAAACCACATGATTATCTCAATAAATGCAGAAAAAGCCTTTGATAAAATTCAACACCCCTTCATGCTAAAAACCGTCAATAAACAAGGTATTGATAGAACGTATCTCAAAATAATAAGAGCTATTTATGACAAACACACTGCCAATATCATACTGAAAGGACAAAAGCTGGAAGCATTCCCTTTGAAAACTGGCACAAGCCAAGGATGCCCTCTCTCACCACTCCTATTCAACATAGTATTGGAAGTTCTGTCCAGGGCAATCAGACAAGAGAAAGAAATAAAGGGTATTCAAATAGGAAGAGAGGAAGTCAAATTGTCTCTGTATGCAGATGACATGATTGTATATTTAGAAAACCTCATTGTCTCAGCCCAAAATCTCCATAAGCTGATAAGCAACTTCAGCAAAGTCTCAGGATAAAAAATAAATGTGCAAAAATTACAAGCATTCCTCTACAGCAATAATAGACAAACAGCCAAATCATTAGTGAACTCCCATTCACAATTGCTACAAAGAGAATTGAATACCTAGGAATACAACTTACAAGAGATGTGAAGGATCTCTTCAAGAAGAACTACAAACCACTGCTCTAGGAAATAAGAGAGGACACAAACAAAGGGAAAATGATTCCATGCTCATGGATAGGAAGAATCAATATTGTGAAAATGGCCATACTGCCCAAAATAATTCATAGATTCAATGCTATCCCCACCAAGGTACCACTGACTTTCTTCATAGAATTAGAAAAAACTACTTTAAATTTCATAAGGTACCAAAAAAGAACCGTGTAGCCAAGATAATCCTAAGCAGAAAGAACAAAGCTGGAAGTATCACACTACCTGACTTCAAACTATACAACAAGGCTACAGTAACCAAAAGAGCATAGTACTGGTACCAAAACAGATATATAGGCCAATGGAACCAAACAGAGGCCTCAGAAATAACACCACACATCTAAAACCATATGATCTTTGACAAACCTGACAAAAACAAGTGATGGAGAAAGGATTCCCTATTTAATAAATGGTGTTGGGAAAACTGGTTAGCCATACGCAGAAAATTGAAACTGGACCCCTTCCTACACCTGAAACAAAAATTAATGCAAAATGGATTAAAGACTTAAATGTCAGAGCTAAAACCATAAAAACCCTAGAAGAAAACCTAGGCAATACCATTCAGGACACAGGCGTGGGTAAAGATTTCATGACTAAAACACCAAAAGCAATGGCAACAAAAGCCAAAATTGACAAATGACATCTAATTAAAGAGTTTCCGCACAGCAAAAGAAACTATCATTACAGTGAAGGCAACCTACAGAATGGGAGACAATTTTTGTACTCTATCCATCTGACAAAGGGCTAATATTCAGAATCTACAAAAAACTTAAACAAATTTACAAGAAAAAAAAAACAAAACCATCAAAACATGGGTGAGGGATGTGAACAGACACTTCTCAAAAGAAGACAACTTATGAACAGACACTTCTCTCAAAAGAAGACATTTAGGTGGCCAATAAACATATGAAAAAGAGCTCTTCATCACTGGTCATTAGAGAAATGAAAATCAAAACCACAGTGAGATACCATCTCATGCCAGGTAGAATGGCAATCATTAAAAAGTCAGGAAACAACAGATGCTGGAGAGGATGTGGAAAAATAGGAATGCTTTTACATTGTTGGTAGGAGTGTAAATTAGTTCAACCATTGTGGAAGACAGTGTGCTGATTCCTCAAGGATATAGAACCAGAAATACCATTTAACTCAGCAATCCCATTACTGGGTATATACCCAAATGATTATAAATCATTGTACTATAAAGATACTTGCACACATACATTTATTGTGGCACTGTTAAACAATAGCAAAGACTTGGAATCAACCCAAATGCCCATCAATGATAAACTGGATAAAGAAAATGTGGCACATATACACCATGGAATATTATGCATCCATAAAAATGGATGAGTTCATGTCCTTTGCAGGGACATGGATGAAGCTAGAGATCATCATTCTCAGCAAACTAACACAAGAACAGAAAATCAAACACTGCATGTTCTCACTCGTAAGTGGGAGTTGAACAATGAGAACACATGGACACGGGGAGGGGACTATCACACACAGGGGCCTGTTAGGGGGATGGGGGATAGGGGAGGGATAGCATTAGGAGAAATGCCTAATGTAGATGACGGGTTGATGGGTGCAGCAAACCACCATGGCACATGCATACCTATGTAAGAAACCTGATCATTCTGCTCATGTATCCCAGAACTTAAAGTATAACAAAAGAAAAAAAAAAGAAAAAGAAAAAGAAATACTCTATTCATTTGCAATTACTCCCCCATTTTTTAAAATTCCATGAGCACCAGCCAATCAGTAATCTACTTTTATCTGTATAGATTTACCTATTTTGGACATTCAATATAAATATAAATGTACAATATATGGTCTTTTGTAACTGACTTCTTTCATTCGGCCTAATGTACTTTTCTTTTGACTTTACATTCAGAGGTCCATGTGCAAGTTTGTTACATAGGCAAGTTGCATGTCACAGGGGGTTGGTGTACAGACTATTTCACCACCCAGGTAATAAGCATGGCAACTGATGGATAGGTTTTTGATCCTCACCCTCCTTCCTCCTTCCATCCTCAAGTAGGCCCCAGTGTCTGTTGTTACCTTCTTTGTGTTCATATGTACTTGATATTTAGCTCCCACTTATAAGTGAGAACATGTGGCATTTGGTTTTCTGTTCTTGTTTTAGTTCACTTAGGATAATGGCTTCCATCTCCATCCATGCAGCTGCAAATGACATGAGCTTGTTCTTTTTATGACTGCATAGTATTTCATGGTGAATATGTATCACATTTTCTTGATCTAGTCTACACTGTTGAGCATTTTCATGTGCTTTTTGGCCATGCGTATGTCTTCTTTTGAAAAGTGTCTGTTCATGTCCTTTGTCCACTTTTTAATTAGGCTGTTTGCTTTTTGCTAGTTGATTTTTTTAAGTTCCTTATAGATTCTGGATGTTGTCCTTTGTCAGATGCACAGTTCACAAATATTTTCTCTTGTTCTGCAAGTTGTCTGTTTACTTGGTTGATAGTTTCTTTTGCTGTGCAGAAGCTCTTCAGTTTAATTAGGTCCCAACTGTCAACTTTTATTTTGTTTTAATTGCTTTTGGTGTCTTCATCATTAATTATTTGCCAGATCCAACGTCCAGAATGATATTTCCTAAGTTAATTTCCAGAGTTTTTATAGTTTTCAGTTGTACATTTAGGTCTTTAATCCATCTTCAATTAATTTTTGTATATGGTGTATGGAAGGGGTCCAGTTTCAATCTTCTGTATATGGCTAGCCAGTTATCCTAGCACTATTTATTGAATAGTGAGTTCTTTTGATATTGCTTATTTTTGTCTACTTTGCTGAAGATCAGATGGTTGTAGATGCATCCTTGACAAAACCACAGCCAAGATCATACTAAATTGGCTAAAACTGGACGTATTTCCCTTGAAAACAAGAACAAGGCAAGGATGCCCTCTCTCACCACTCCTATCCAACATACTACTGGAAGTCCTGCCCAGAGAAATCAGGGAAGAGAAAGTAATAAAAGGCATCCAGATAGGAAGAGAGAAATTCAAACTATGTCTGTTTGCAGATGATATGATTCTATACCTAGACAACTCAATTGTCTCTGCCCAAAAGCTCCTTGATCTGGCAAACAACTTCACCAAAGTTGCAGGATAAAAAAATCAATGTACAAAAATCAGTAGCATTCTTATACATCAACAACATCCAAGCTGAGAGCCAAATCAAGAATGTAATCCCATTCACAATCGCCACAAAAAGAATTAGATAATAGGAATACAGCTAACCAGAAAGGGGAAAGATCTCTACAGCAAGAATTACAAAAAACTTCTCAAAAGAAATCAGACATGACACAATCAAACGGAAAAATATCCCATGCTCATGAATAGGAAGAATCAATACTGTCAAAATGGCCATACTTCCCAAAGCAATTTACAGATACATTGCTATTCCTATCAATCTACCAATAACGTTCTTCATGAAACTAGCAGAAAACAAACAAACAAACAAAAACTTTAAAATTCATATGGAATCAAAAACAATCCTGAATAGCAACAGTCCTAAGCAAAACAACCCTAAGAAAAAGGAACAAAGCTGGATGTATCATGTTTCCCATCTTCAAACTATACTACAAGGCTAAAATAATCCAAAAAACTTGGTACTAGTACAAACACAGGCACATAAACGAATGAAACCGAATATAGAGCTCAGCCTAATGTTTCAAGATTCATTCTTGATGTAGCATGTATCAGTATTTAATCATTTTTATAGCTGAGCATTATTGCATTGTAAAAATTTACTATATTTTATCTATTAGTCAACTGATAGATATTTGGGTTATTTGCAAATTTTGGCTATATAAAGATGATATGAATATTTGTACACACATTTTTGTGTTGATATATGTTCATTTATCTTCCATAAGTAGTCAAATTACTATATTAGATGGTTACTGTATGTTCAACTTTTGGAGGAACAGCCATACTATGTTCCAAAGGAACTGCACCGTTTTACATTTCCACAAGTTATGCATGAAGGATTTAATTTTTCTACAGCTACACTAACATTTGTTATTGTCTGTTCTTTTTGAATGAAGTAATCCCAGTTGGTCTTCAATGATATCTCATAGTGCTTTTGATTTGCATTTCCCTGATAGCTAATGATGTTGAGATTTTTTTTATGTGAATTTTGGTTATTTTAAAATCTACTTTTCAAAAACATTTATTTAGATTCTTTACTTATTTTTGATTGTGCTATTTGTTTTTATTATTGAGTTTTAAGATATTGTATATATTCCAAATACAATTCCCTTAAATGATATATAGGTTACTAATGTTTCTCCAAGTTTTATAGGATATCTTCTCACTTTCTTGATCATTTATTTTGAAGCACAAAAGTTTGAGGAAGCCCAATTTACATATTTTTCCTTTTATCATCTATTTTTTTGGTGTCACTTCTAAGAAGACTTTGTGTAACCCAACATCACATATGTAGTATTTACTCCTGTATCTACATATACAATTTTTCAACTTCTAGCTCTTACATTTAGGTCAGTTATCTCTCGTGTGTGTGTGTGTGTGTGTGTGTGTGTGTGTGTGTGTGTGTTTAGTGGTTTGGTGTTTGTTTTTTTTTTTTGAGACGGAATCTTGCTCTGTAGCCCAGACTGGAGTGCAGTAGCATGATCTCAGCTCACTACAACCTCTGCCTCCCAGGATCAAGTGATTCTCCTGCCTCAGCTTCCTGAGTAGCTGGGACTACAGGCTCCTGCCAGCACACCGGCTAATTTTTGTATTTTTAGTAAAGACAGAGTTTCACCATATTGGCCAGGCTGGTCTCAAAGTCCTGACCTTGTGATCCACCTGTCTTGGCCTCCCAAAGTGCTGGGATTAGAGTCGTGAGCCACTGCACCCGGCCCAGTTATCTCTTTTGAATATTTATTTGTATGTCCTAGAAATAAGAAGTCCAATTTCACTGTTTTCAAATGGGCATGCAGTTGTCCTATCATTTGTTGAAAAGAGTATTCTTTCCTAGTGCATCGTCTTGGTTTCCTAGTTGAAAACCAATTTACCATAGATATATAAAGTTTATTTTATTTCTGGACTCTCAATTATCTTCTATTAATCTGTATGTCCATTCTTTCACCAGTCTTGAATCATTTTGATTACTGTAACTTTGTAGTGTGTTTTGAAATTGGAAATCATGAGTGCTCTAAAATCACTTCGTTTCCAAAATTATTTGGGCTAGTCTGGATCCCTTGAATTTGGTATAAATTTTAAGATCACGTTATGAATTTCTTCAAAAGAGCAAGACAAGATTTTATAGAATTTTGTTGAATCTGTACATCAACCTGGGGAATATTAACCTTGTTAATAGTAAATCTTCTGATCTATGGACATGGAATGTCTATTTATTTAGGTCTTCTTTAATTTACTTGAACAATGTTTTATAGTTTTATAAAACATAAAACTATATAATTATTGTTTTATGTAAGCTTTGTACTTCCATATTTAAACTTATACCTAGGTATTTTATTATTTTTAGGTCATTATAAATACAATTTTATTTTTAGGTCATTATAAATACAATTTTTTTCATGGTTTGAAATTTTTTTATTTTCTGAAATGAAACCATTGTACATTGTACAAACTATATCTACTAATGGAATAAATAAGTGAAAAAAATATACTGCTGTACAACACACCAAAAAAAAAAAAATCTTGAGAGGGGGAAAAAAAATTAGGTAACGGTGAAAAAAGGTCTTTATGCCTCTAACTAAGTCCTCAGCGACAATGAACATTCCAAACCATGGCACCTTTTGCTGATGGGAGGTCACCACCCTAGAGGAGTCGTTTCACAGCCTTCCAGGCTGTGGGTGTAAGTGCCAGCACTTTGTGGAATGAGTAGCTGCAGCTTCCTTGACTTCAAGTTTTGGGGGGAACTAGGTTTGCCCTGGGAGTCCTTGCGACCAAGGAAGTCCTTGATGTCCAAGGAAGGCTTTTGCTCGGGATCCCCAGCCCCTGGCTCGAAGCTGAAAGGTCTTATATTCTGTGGTAGCAGGAGGGCAAGGGGTCCCTGATTTGCTCTTAATTAATATTTGGACTCCCCAGAACTTAAATATTTTCCTAAGCTTTCTTTACTGCACTGGAGTTCTGACTCCCTTTGAGTTATGTATTAGTGGGGGATGGGGGTTGCCGGTTTTGTTGTTTTGGGGAGCTAATTGGTGCTTATTCAGGTACCACGTTTGATGTGTGGGTCTTTCTCCTGACCATCACGGGAAATGTCTGCTGGATTCCATTTTCTAAGAGTTTCTGAGGGTGACGCTTTTAAATTTTTTTTAAGGGAGCCTATTATCCCGCACTTCAAGGAGAATCAAAACATTCCTGAATTTCAAACACCTCATGCAAAATGTCTCCTGAAATAAGGAAAAAAACCCAACAGCTTTGAAAATCTTAATGTTGAAAGTTAGCAATGCCGAAAGGTTTCTGTCTTCAAAAAAAAAAAAAAAGAAAGAAAAAAAAAATTCCTTGTGCTTATCAATTTTGCCCTTTAGGCTGTCAGTTTTGTTAACTGGTTAACTTGTCCTACATCCTGCTGCAGAACCTACTCAATGCGGTTCCTCTCCACCCATTTCAAGGCGGGGTTACCTCCAGATCCCATAGAGTTAGAGTCACGTTTTTCTTTCCAGCGAAACTGCATCTTGGTGAGAGATGAATTTGGATATTTATTTCCTTTTCTTTTTTGGGAAACGAGAGGCTACAACCAAGACAGCTGAAGGAGAATGAAACACACAAATCCACGCAAACAGAGAGGCATAGGCGGCCCTGCCTTTCGCGGCTTCTCTGGTCAGACTTGGGGAGTTGGCGCAGGTGAGGACTAAGACAATGTCCACCGTCCCGAGGCTGTCGCTAGTCTTTCTCTGAAGTGCCTGAAGGTAGGAATGGGCCAGCGATCGGGACCAACTGGGCCCCGCCACGGCCATGCCAGGCAAAGAGACAGCAGCCCTGCACTCCACGCTGGCCAAGAAGGCCTTCCACATAGAATGGCAAGACTGCAAAAATTGGATGTGCTTCCTTCCCTGGCGCAGTAGCTCCTCTGAGTCGCTGCCCGCCACCCACACCCTACACACCTCGCCCCCGCTCAACAATTACTTTCTTAATTTCATTTTTGGATTTTTTATTTCTAAAGCATATAAATAAGATTTTTTTTCTTTTTGTAAACCAAGCCTGCATCCTGTAACTGCTGAATTCATCTATTATAAATTCTATTATTATTTAGTGGATTCCTTTGGCTTCTCTACCCACATACAAGATTATGGCCACTTCACAGAGAGAGTTTTGCTCCGTCGTTGCAACCTGCCTTTTACTTCTTTTTCTCGCATAATGGTCCTGGCTGGAACATCTAGTGTGATGCTGAAGTGGTGAGGGCAGATAAACTTGTCTTATTCCTGATCTTAGAGGAGAAGCATTCAGTCTTTAAGAAAGTCATTATTATGTTAAGTGTAGGGTTTTAATATATTCCCTTCATCAAACTGAGGAAGACTACTTCTATTCTTAATCTATTGAGTGTTTTTATTATGAAAGGATATTAGATTGTGTCAAATACTTTCTCTGCGTAAAAATGATCAAGTGTTTTCTTAGCCATTTACATTGACTTTCAAATGTTGAACTAACTTTGAAATCCTGGGATAAATCCTATTTGGCTATGATGTATAAATCTCCTACATACATTGCCAGATTTCATATGCTAGTTTGTGCTGAGATTATGTTTATACTCATAATAGGGTCTGTAGTTTCCTTGTGATATTTTTCTCTTGCTTTGCTATTGGGTGACTAATATAATTAGTTTCGAAGCATTCTTTCCCTTTTATTATTTTGAGGAATGCTGTCTAAATTACTGGTATAAATTCTTCTTTAAATGTTAGACAAACTCCACTACTGAAGTCACCTGAGCCTGGAGTCTTCTTGGAAAGTTTTTAAAATTACTAATTCTAGCCTTGTGATAGTTGTAGTTCTCTTTAGATCTTTAGATTTTTTTTTGTATCTTTTGAGACATTTTGGGGAGTCTATGTCTTTTAGGAATTTCTCAATTTTCTCTAAGCTATCTTAATTCATTGGCGTACTATTTCTTATTGTATTTTCTTATACATACTTTTATTTCAATAAGGTATATATTAGTAATGTCCCCTCTTTCATTGTTGATATTGGTGGTTTCAGTATTGTCTATTTTTTTCCCAGGTCATTCAGGCAAAAGATTTGTCCTTTCCTTGTGTTTTTTTTTTTTTTTTTTGGTATTTCAGAGAAAATGAGCAACTTTTACTTTCTTTGATTTTTTTTATTTCATTAATTTTCACTCTAATATTTATTATTTTCTATTTTCTACTTGCTTTGGTTTACTCTTATTTTGATAGTATGTTAGGGTGACAGGTGAATCTTTCTGTTAAATTTTAATATATATGTTTACAGCCATAAATTATCCACAAGGTACTGCTTTTGTTGTAGCCTATAAGTTTTAGTATGTTGTGTCTTCTTTTTCTTTCATCTGAAAATATTTTCTAAATATTCCTTGTGATTTATGTTTTTGGCCCATTGGCTATTAGTTTTAAAATTTTTCATATATTTGCAAATTTCCGAAATTGTTTCTGTTTTTGATTTGTAAATTTATTGCATTATGATTACAGAAAAATATTTTTAGAGATTTAATCGTTTTAGATATGATTTGGCTTGTTGTTTTGCCTACAATATAGACTATACTGAATAATGTTCCATGTTCACTTTCAAATAATGTGTCCTGCTGCCCTGTATTAGGTTGTTTTATAAATAATGTCTTTTATTTCTATGTATTTTAAATAAAGAGAAGAAAAAAGAACCGGTACATAATTAGAAGGTATATTATATTAACATATATCATTTCTAGTTCTCTCATTTGTTCCTGTGGATTTCAGTTATCACCAGGTGTCATTGCCCTATGGTAACTGAGGTTTACTCTCAATCCATCTCTTTTGCAGTATTTTGTCAAATACCTTACATTTCTATATTATAGGTATGACAATACAATTACATACACATTGTTTCATTTGGCTGCTTATTAAATCATATTGGAGAAGAAAGAAAAATAAGTTGGCATTTATTCTGATTATTATAATTACAAAATTACCTGTATTAGTGCTGTTTTTTTATGTGGATTCAAATTATAGTTGGAAGTCACTTGCTTACAGTCTGAAGATTCCCTTTTAATATTTTCTATAAAGTGAACAGGCTATCAATAATTCTTTCAGTTTTTGTTTATCTGTGAAGTTATTTATTGCACCTTAAGTTTTGAAATACAGTCTTGCTGAATATAAGATTCTTGTTTGATGGACTTAAGAGGGAGAATAGAAAAGAAGTTTTTAAAATAGATTCTTGACTGACATTCTTTTTTCTTTCAAAACTTTGAATGTAAGTCAATGAGTGCTAATATGTACTCACTTTTTAAAAACTTATTCATTAGGAAACATTTATAAGTGTGTGAGACAGAAAGAGCTATCAAGAGAATCCAAAAACATGAAGAGAGAATGAGGAATGGAAGAAGGAAGGGGAAAGAGAGAAATACAATCAGAGAGAGAGATAGCAAAAGAAAATATCTATTTGCTACTGAATATTGACTGCTAAACTAACTACTGACAGAACTCTTACCTTTGGTCTCAGAGTACCTGAGGAAGCACATGTAGTTTTGGTTTAAAATTA
This sequence comes from Colobus angolensis palliatus, assembly GCF_000951035.1. NCBI lineage: Eukaryota > Metazoa > Chordata > Mammalia > Primates > Cercopithecidae > Colobus > Colobus angolensis. The sequence goes on along the minus strand of NW_012114688.1, from coordinate 7,074,278 downwards.
TACAATGTTCTCTACTATTTCAAAGATGAGATTCAAGCCTTGCATATGCCTTAAAAAGATGTGCATTATATAGTCCCTTTTTTTTTTCTTCAGACTGTGCTCTGCTTCTCTTCTCCTCAGTAAAACTGAGTACACTTGAGTCTCCCTAATGAAATGCCATTTTTCACACAACAATTCTTTACTTCGAACACTCTTAGAATATTCTGTTGATGTTTTGATGTTTTCTATTTACCCCACTGCTCACAGCTTTAAAAACTTTTCTTTGGAAAACTGTCCCTTACCACTCTCTACTCACAAGACTTATTTATATGTCCCCAGTATATGTCACCACAATTGTTGCATTCTGTGAGTTGTTGCATTTTCCTTATGATATTAAGAACTGTATTTGTCCATTTATACTGCTATAAATAAATACCTGAGACTGGGTAATTTACAAAGAAAAGAGGTTTAGTAGGCTCGCAGTCCCACAGGCTGAACAGGAAATGTAGTAGTCCATTTTGATGCTGCTGATAAAGACATACCCAAGACTGGGCAATTTACAAAAGAGGTTTAATTGGACTTAACAGTTCCTCATGGCTACGGAAGCCTTCACTATCATGATGGAAGGCAAGGAGGAGCAAGTCAAGTCTTGCACTTATGGAGGCAGGCAAAGAGAGAGTGAAGCCAAGCAAAAGGAGTTTCTAACTGTACAACCATCATATGGTTGGACATCATATGAGACTTACTCATTACCATGAGAAGAGTATTGCCATGATTCAATGATCTCCCACCAGGTCCATCCCACAACAACGGGAATTATGGGAGTCAGTTCAAGATGAGATTTGGGTGAGGACACAGAGCCAAACCATATCAAGAAGCATGGCAGCATCTGCTTCTGGGGAGGCTCCAGGGAGGTTTTATTGATGACAGAAGGCAAAGCGCAAGCAGGCTTGTCTTAACACAGCAAGAGCTGGACCAAGGTAGGGGGAAGTGCCACACACTTTAAAACAACCAGATCTTGTGAGAGCTTTATCATAAGAACAGCACTAGCAGGATGGTGTTAAACCATTAGAAACTGCCCCCATGATCCAATCACCACCTATCAGTCCCCACCTCTAACACTGGGGATTATAATTGAACATGAGATCTGGGGAGGTACACAGATCCAAACCATATTATTTAGCCCATGGCACCTCCTAAATCTCATGTTCTTCTCATATTTTGAAATACAATTATGCCTTCTCAATAACCCCCAAAGTCTTCATTCATTCCAACATTAACTCAAAAGTCCAAAGTTCAAATTCTCATCTGAGACAAGGCAAGTTCCTTCTACCTATGAGCCTGTAAAATAAAAGAGAAGTAAGCTATTCCCAAGGTACAATGTGAGTGCAGGCATTGGGTAAATACTCCATCCCAAATAGGAGAATCCAACAAAAGAAAGAAGCTACAGGCCTCATTCAAGTCCAAAATCCAACAGGACAGTCATTAAATCCTAAAGACTCAAACAATCACCTTTGAATCCATGTCCCACATCCAGGACACACTGGTGTGAGGAGTGGTCTGCCAAGGGCAACTCTGCCCCATGACTTTTCTGGCTTCAGCCCATGCAGTTACTCTCAAAGAGTGGCTTTAAGTGCTTGCATTTTTCCAAAGGCAAGGTGCAAACTGCTGGCGGATCTACCATTCTAGTGTCTGGAAGATGATGGCCCTCTTCCCACAGCTCCACTAGGCAGTGCCCCAGTGGGGAATCTGTGTAGGGGCTCCAACTTCACATTTTCCCTCTGCACTGTACTAGTAGAGGTTTTCCAGGAGGACTCTGTCCCTGAAGGAGGTTTTGCCTGGACATTCAGGCTTTTCCATACATACTCTGAGTTCTAGGTGGAGGTTCTCAAACATTAACAATTGCATTCTGTGTGCCCACTGACTTAACACCATGTGAAAGTTGCCAAGGCTTACGGCTTACAGTGACTGAAGCAGTGGCCTGAGCTCTGTCTGGAACCCATTGAGCCATGGCTGGAGCTGGAGCAACTGGGATGTGTGGAGCAATGTCCCAAGGCTGTGCAGAGCAGCTGACTCCTGGTTCCAGTCCATGAAACCATGCCTCTGGGTCTGTGGTGGGAAGCACTGTCAGGACATTTCTAGAATGCCTTTGTGGCTTCCTCATTATCTTGGCTATTAACATTTGGATCCTCTTTAGTTATGCAAAATTCTGCAACGGCTTGAACTGCTTGAAATTTTCCACTGAATTTTGTTTTTCTTTTTTCACATGGCCACAAGACCAGGCTGCAAATTTTTCAAAATTTTACACTCTCCTTCCTTTTTAAATGTAAGTTTGAGTTTTAGCCCATTTCTTTGCTCATGCATATGAGTAGGTTGTTAGAAGTAGCCAGGTCACATATTGAATTCTTTGCTACATAGATATTTTCTCCACCAGAAACCCTGAATCATCACTTTCAAGTTCAAATTTCTACAGATCCCTAGAGCAGGGACATACCACAGCCAGGCTCTTTGTTAAGCATAGCAAAAGTTAACTTTATTCAAGTTTCCAATAAGTTCCTCATCTCCATCTATGATCTCCTCAGATTGAACTTCACTGTCCATATGACTATCATAATTTTGTTCACAACCATTCAAAAAATCTCTAGGAAGTTCCAAGTTTTGCCTCATCTTCCTGTCTTCATATGACCCCTCCATACTCTTCAAACCTCTGCCCATTAGCCAGTACCAAAGCTGCTTCCACCTTTTCAGATATTTTTATAGCAATGTCTCATTCCTCAGTACCAATTTTCTATATAAGTCCATTCTCACACTGCTATAAAGAAATCACTGTGACTGGATAATTTATAAAGAAAAGAGGTAATTGACTCATGGTTCCACAGGCTTTATAGGAAGCTGGGCAGCATCTGCTTCTGGGGAGACCTCAGGGAACTTTTACTTGTGGCAGAAGGCAAAGCACAAGTAGGCATCTTACGTGGTAGGAGCACGACCAAGAGACAGGGAGGTGCTACACATTCTTAAACAACCATATCTCATGATAACTCTGTCACAAGAGCAACACTGGGGGATGCTGTTAAACCATAAGAAACTGCCCTTTGATCCAGTCACCTCCCACCAGTCCTCAGCTCCAACACTGGGGATTACAATTAAACATGAGATTGGGGCAGGGACACAGATTCAGACTATATTAAGCACCATATAATATTGTGTGCTACCTGGTTATTAATTGGTTTCATTTCCTATATTGTGGAATCTAAAAGGGGAGAGCTTTCCTTATCTTCATCATTGAATAGTAACTGGCCCAGAATAGTCCTTAAAAATACGTATTTATTTATTTAAATTTGCTTCTTCTTATATTCATATCATATTATATGATATTCTGATTCTAAGACTCAACAAATATCTTAATATTTGCATTGTTATGATCATATTGCATCATCACTCAATTCATATCCTAATTAAATTAGGCAAAATAAAGTGAAGGTTTACCAACAGAAAATCTATCTTTCAAAAAAGACACCTAACTGGTTAAAAGAAAGAAATAGCTCTTGTTATTTTAATTAGTTTGTCTTCTCCAGACAGCAAGGTGATCTATTAGAATACAAAGTGAGGATTTTAATGAAACAGGCATTTCCCAAGGATTCTCCTCTTTGGCACATATTTATAGGGTTAATCAGTGTTCCATAAAACTACATGTTTCTAAGGCTTCACTATTGCTTTCCCCCAAGAGGATTGTAACACTAATGAGTATTGATGACATCAATATATGATTCACAAAGAAGTTGGTAATTTAAGCTCTAAATCTAGAGAGAAGAAGCCAATGTAATTAGAATAAAGGAAAATTAACTTCCCAATGCTTCTGTAGTTTTAGTTGGTGTTGTTGGTGTAGTTGGTGTAGTTTAGTTGGTGTTGTTTGCTTCTGAATAAGCCTCATTTTTATACATCCATAATTCTCAGTTGCCATTATTCAGAAAGTAATGAAAGTGTAAAGGCAATCTTATGAATGGAGGGTTAGCAAATCAGAAAGTACTGTGTGTCTTCAGGTGTAGATAATATATTCATCTGGACTTAATTGCAATATTACAAACATATAACCCAAGTTCCCAAACCTCAAAGACCTCATGCTATCTCCAATATTCTCTATTAAAAATGTCCCTTAAGAGATCATCTGTAATTTATATTTTTTAAGGCTAACAGGCTGATGGCATGGTTTGTTTTAAATTTGTGGGCATGGGGTATTTTCTACCATTTAAAAATTATAAACATAGCCTTAATAAACTAAAAGTAAAGTTTTAATAAAGAAAAGTCCAGGCACCAGCCAACACATAAATATTATTTTGGGGGAGAGGATATATAGACAGGGTGAATGAAATATTGATTGAGCTTTCTTGGTACCCCTGGAGCTACTTCTCAGAGTAGCAATGTGTCTCTAACACACATAAAACTGGCCTTTCTGAAATGAGCACATGCATGGCAACTTCTCAATATTGAACTTCAGGTATATCTGTTTTGGTCAAAATGGCTGAGTTCTGACATCTGGAAAATAACAGCAGTATTGCTGGATCCTGGATACTTACAAACTATTTTTATTATGATATTTCTGGCAACACACACTCGATGCATATTCATGGCTTTGAAATGCTTCCTATTTCTATAGATTCATTTCTCATTTGCAGGTGTGATTATGGATTCATGAATGCAGCTAATCACTTCTAATATGTACAGTAATCCTGCCACTGAATTGAAATTTTCCTTGATTTTTTGATGAAGCTATGGCCCTGAAGGAAGCTCACTGAATTATATAATCCAGAACAGTCTTCAGGAATAGTGAGAGTTGTACATAAAAGCCGGTTTGAGTTTACTCCTGATTACAGTTGATAAGGACTTTAGGAGACTCTTACTTATACTCCCACTGCCCCACTCTAGTCCAACCCCCATGTGTCACGTGTGAGTGCCCACACCAACATTCTAACATCTCCTATATGTTAGGAAAAGAGGATATGACCATAAGCCCACAGTTTAAAATTGATATCTTGTTCATTTGAGAAAGAATAGAATGTTTTATCTTCCCAGTATAAATAAAATTGTTAACTGTTTCCACAAACTGAAATCAAAGCCACTGCAGCATATGTGTAAAATCATGATCTCAACTGATGTTTCAGCAATTTCTAAATTTTAACAAGAAAAAAATTAGAAATTTACCTTTCTTCTCATTTGTGACCAATGTGAATATAAAATTTGGTTTGATGAGAGTATATATCTCAACAAAGGGGTGACACACTGAGAATGTTTTCCGCTTTATCCATGTTGCACAATAGAATCCTTGAAATATTAGAAACGTTCAGAAAGAAAAGTGCCCCAACAGCATAGACATTGGTCTTCTAATGTAAAAAGAAAATGAGATAATTTCCTGTGATTTTGTGACTTTCAGTGGATGCAGGATTTTAGAGACCTTGCTTCTCCTGTTAGGTGCTGGGCAGAACCTGAACCACACTGCTGTCAGAGGAATCTCAGCCACTTCAGACTCCCAGCTCATTAAAAGTGACTTGAGGGAAGAGACATCAACCTGCATAATTAAATGGCTCTACTCATGGCTTCCCCCAGGTGCAGTTTTCAGTCATCTCACCTGCTTTTTCTGGGCAACTCAACTTAGACTCTCATGCTGGCTCCTTTTTTGACAAGTCACTTGACCAAACCACACTTGCCCATGCTTTTTCCCTACAACTATGTCTCTTAGATTCCTGCATTCACTCAGTTCTTTGTACTTCTGTCTAATTTCAGTCTTACTAGATCCCATGTCATGCCAGACATGATACTTCCAATATAAAATCCTGGATAGAGATGATAGGAAGGTGATATGCATAAATTTACTGCTTTTCCCCCTCCATATTCTCATGAGTTATGACACAATTGTTGATTTTGTCATTTCGAGTATTAATTCTCTTATTTTTTCTCAAGTTTGTATACATAGAAAACTCCAAATATTTTTGTTGCTTTTGTTTTTGTTGGTTTGTTTTTGTTATTTTATTTAGAGGCAAGTAAACTGGAATCATAAAAGTTAGTAACTGCCTCACAGCCACACAGCTAGTAAATGATGGAGCCAATATTTGATTCCAGAGATTGGATATTAAATCACTTTACACTCAATACATTTTTGTTTAACTAAGTTCAACTGTGCTAGTCAAAGGGTGTCAGTCACTAAGAAATAGACTGGATGGTACTCACAAAGCATGAGTAAACAGGGAGACAGCATAGCCAGATTTTTTCAGCAAGTAGTCAGGTCCCAGTCACCAGGTAGTAATCACAAATTAGAATCACTGCTCTTGGGATTGGATGCTGGAATACTGAAGATGACTCCTATTCAGTAGGAATGATGAATCAAGAATATTAGTAAAATGACTCAAATACAAATAAATAAGGTGAATTTTAAGTTTCCAAAATACCAATGAAGTAAAGGCTATACTAGCAGCAAGGACTGCTTTGTGATGCATCCTGCAGGTTTGGAACAGATCTCTCTGAGGCATTTGTCTCAGATTAGGATTTGCCATAGAAATTTGTCAGAATGAGTTTGTTTTTTGTGGGCACAAAAGGGTTGAAAATTTTATTAACACTATTTCATAGACTGTATGCAGATTTACTATAAGTCATACCAGACCTGCTAGGGCTCCTTTGAGGCAACAACAATGGCAATGGCAGTCTCTAATTCACCTTTATATCATTCAGAACTTTGTTCATGAGTACTTTGGAATGATTGTAAGCTTGACTAAATCCTTGAAAGTCTGTGCTTGTAAACTACTTGGCACATTTACATTTTACATCACAGGCTGTCCTTCTGCCCCCCTTATTTTTTGTTAGTTTTTGAGAGCTGAGAATCCTATAATGTTTATTATTATAATGACCAACTTACAGAATACAGATGAAGAAACTTAGCTCCATCTCATACCTTTAATAAAGGTAGATTTCCCTTTCAGCTAAGAATGTGGACTTCCAAGACAGTTGGCTTAAGTGTACATCACTCCTCCACATTAGTGGCCATTAATATAATTTTGGGAAAGCTGTTTAAGCTTTGTGTCTCCACGTTTCCACAATTGTAGACTAGGGGGTATTAAAAGTATCTATTTCATGGGGTTGTTTTGAGGATTAAATGGGTAGATATTATGAGGTACTAAGTGCCTAGCACAGAGGAGGAGCTCAGTATGTATTATCTATTATAACAATAGTCACAAAAATAAATTATCACTTGCTTATTTCTTCCCATCTTTATATGCAAAGATATAACATATATAAAAGTTATATAAATGAAGGATAAAATACAAAGAATTGTATATTTTCCAAAGAGAAAGTAACTTGTATCTCTCATAATCATTCATAACTCTCATAGTTTATTAGGACTGAATATGATAAAAACACATTGAAATGCAAAAATTGTATCCATTGAGGAAGCAGATGAGGACCTAGTTACCTTTCTCATCTATATAAAGGATGAAACAGTCACTGGGTTAAATATCTTTCTTCGGTTTGTTACTATAAACCTTTAGAGGAACCTCCACTAAAATGGCACTGTGGACAATATACAACTTTCACAGGATTTTATGGCTTTCAGTGTAGTGGAAAATGACCGTTTAATAAATAGCTGTATCTTCCCAAACAAAAGAAAAATAAGGTCACCACCTAAGTGCTGAAACTCAGAGTAATTTCTTAAGAAAAAATGTATAAAAAAATACATGCGCTTCCCATTTCTCATCCACATTTTCCAAAAACTAATTGTGCAAATCATGTAAAACATGATTAATGTCCAAAATGTTTGTGGATAATTTATTCTATTCTTCTAATGTTAAAAAGTTTTGACTAACTTTGTTCTTTCTTTCCGGGTTCTAGAGAAGATGTACAAAAACAAAAAAACAACAAATAAGTGCATAGCAATATAAAGAAATGAGAAAACGAGCCAGGAAAAAACAAAAGTTCAAATGTACATTGTAAAATCAATTTATAAAATAGGAAATCTATATATATGCATAAAACTGAAAATCTTTTATTCAACTCTTCTAAAAAAATATCTGAAACCCTTCTTCCTACATGGCTCTTTTGGTTAAGCAGATAATGGCTCCCAAACCCTGTGGAGCCTGTGAATAATTTACCTTACACGGCAACAGGGAGTTTGTAGATGTAGGTAATTTAAGGCTCCTGAGATTACTCTGGACAATCTGGGTGAGCTCAAAATAATTGCAGGAGTCCTTATAGGAAGCAGGAAAATAAGAGTCAGAGAAGGGGATGTGGGACAGTGGAGGCAGAGGTCAGAATGATATAACTACTGAAATGAGGCCAGGAGCAAAGGAATGCAAGCATCCTCTAGAAGCTGGGAAAATAGATTATCTCTTATCATTTCCAGAATAAAACACAGTTCTGCTGACACCTTGATCTTAGCCCAGTGTGACTTCAGGCCTCTGTAATTATAATAAAATAAATGTGTGTTTTCTAAGCTACCAAGTCACTGGTAATATCTTCCAGCTTTAAGAGAAAACTAATATGTTATTTGATGGCATGATTCATGTTTATTGGGACCAGATGATTTGAAGGGACAAGATATACACATGTAGGATGATGAGGTAAACTGAATATCATGAGGTAAACTGAGTATTTAGTTTAGGTTTTTTTTTTTTTCCAAATTGCAGGGTGTAAACAAAACATGTCTGCAGTGGTCAGAAGAAAGGTAAATTCTTCCTGGATGGAAGCAGTAAAATTTGGAGGTAGATAAAAACGTAATGTAGATATAAAAACTGAATCCCTGCTATATTGGTGAGTTCTGTAGAATTAATGTTAACATTATAAAATTAGTTCCAAAATTTAATAAAAGCCTGAACTTATGATGTTAAACATTAGTCACTGATCATAATGTTAATATTTTAACAAAAATTCTAATAATTGAATATTTCTCTTTTGTACCAATAAGTATGTAATCTGTTGTCATTGCCTATTTGTGTTACTTTAGCCATATATTGTAATTAAATATGCTAGAAATAATCTTCACCATAATATTAATACTATTTCTCCTAATCCTCAATCCAAATGACAACTTAAAACTTTGCCTTTATTTCAAATAAGATCGTAAGCAAATTTCCAAAGCTTCTATTTACTTACCAGTATCTCAGGAAGAATCTCTTTGAGTCAAGTGGGATGGTTTATTGAACATAAAATCTCTTTGAAAAAATGAATCTTTAACTTGCAGTGAAACTGAAAGGCACACATACATATTTGGCAGCAAATTGATTCAGTCAGATGAGATCAATGAGGATGCTTGACAAATTAAACTGGATCATCAATTTGAGTCATTGCATGATTTTTTAATGGATAGATTTGCTCAGTTTATGGCTTGTTGACTTGCAGATAGTATGCCATGAGAGTCCACTGATAAAAATGATGGTTTGAGCAATGAAGGCATATTTGATGAATGAGAAAAAAAGGGAAAAATAAGTGTGCCTATGTACAAGAGGAAAATATACAGAAATTAGAGGTGTGTATTTATGAATGCTCAGATACGGCTATAAGTTGAAGCTTCAGGTGTTATCTAAAAAGCCTTTTGGACTGATACCTAACGCATTTTCTATGACAGTTAGTTACCATTAGATCAGAGTGACAGAAAATCTGTCTACTTGCCACCCTCTCCTTTCCAGAGAACTGAACTAGGAACTTTGCATGCTTTGATGAGTTAGTTTGCTTTCTTATGTCTCTATCATGGAATTGTAATTTGAGATGTATTTTCCGTTTTCAGGCCACTGTGTAAGTGTCAGAAACTGAGAGAAAGTTGAAAATAACCTACTCATTTCCTCTATCTTTGGATGAAGATAACAATAATTTGTTTCACACTCCTTGAAGATGCATGTGATAGTATCTAACAATGATACAGATGTGGGTCAAACAGGGATACTTCCATGCCCACAGGTTCTGGAAGTAAGCTTAGTCTACTCACTCTCTGACAGGAAATCTCATTAAACTCATCATTCAGACTACAATTTTGAATTTTCAGCCATTTATCCATAGCAATAGTTGCTGTCTGTAGTAAATTACTTGATGTTATTGAAACCTTCATCCGTTCACATACTACTATAGAAATAAAATACTGTATAAAGCTGAATGACCCTAGGGGACATTTAGAAACACCTAAAATCATGCACCTAAGACACACACACACACAAAATAACAAATGAGTTTTATAATCCTAAACCTTCTTTTCGTCCAGTTTTTCAGGTTTCACTGATAAACTGTGTTTATATTGCCCATTACGTTTGTCCCTGAGCACTTCAAAAAAAGTATTAAATTAGTAAATACTGTTATTTAGTAGTATAGGCAGCATCATTGTGGATCAGAAATTCAAGCTGTTAAAATGTAGAATATCTGGAGTTTCTGAATAAATTGACCTGTGCATTGCAGATCTCCATGCTCCAAATCTTTGTACAGTTTATGTAACTAATCATTAGGATAACTTGGTTTTTTAATGACTCTTCATGTACAATTGTAGATTTTTAATTTCAAAATTTTATAAATATTTAACATATGTGAAGAAAGTCCTTTACACTAAACTACTTTGGTCTCAAGATTTTATATTTTAATATCCTGAAGTGTTATGACCAGCATAATAGATATAAAGTTAATAATTTATTTTCATAATATTCATCATGTTTTTATTTACTCTAATATACTCATAAAAAAAGGGTAGGAAAATGTCTCTTTTTCCTGTAGATATATAACGGATATAATTTTACACATAAGCACAAGAGCCCAAAATAAGGATTCAAGTTCAAGATTCTCTGAATTCATTACATTGTTGAGGTAAACACGTTGATGTAGCTCATTAAAAAGAAAGTAGAGTGGATCATTAAAATCCTTCCAAAATTTACCCATTTATAGACAAATCCATCTGTACTGACAGTCATTCAGCTACGTGTTTTTCCATAAACATGTGTAAATGTAGCAAGATTTAAATTGTTTCCCTACAATGAAAACACAATTTGGTTCTAGTTTCCTGATTGTATATTATACTCTTTCTGAAAATTTGTGTTTGATCCTTTGGGTGGTAATTGGCATTCATCTCTCTTATGCTATTTTATCATGTGCTTTTCTCCTTGTACATTGAATTTGGCTATGAAAATATAATATTCTTAAAATCAAATATTTATATTTTGGGGATGATAAATTTGAAGGCATATTAATTTGTATTTAATATGTATCTCTTGTAGCTAGACCTAATCAGTTATTTTTGCCACCTCAAGAGTTAGCACAAGATGCTTCCTAAAATTTGACAAGTGAAGATAGTATGGTTATTACAGGTATTTAAAAAAGAGTATAATGACATAAAGGAGGTAGGTGCTCTCTAAAGCTAAAGAAAAGAAATAAAATGGAATAGAATCTTTAATGGGTATTATGATTTTCCCAGAAGACTATTTTCTCCTTGCCCAGGTGGCAAACCTCAGCAATGTGAATCTTCCAGATTTTGCAAGTAGATTAAGATCAGTGAGTTGAAAAACAAAACATACATATATGTTTGTGTGTGTGTGTGTATGTATGTATCTGACTGCTTTGAAGACAGAAACCTATAAAATCCAATAGTAACATATTGTAAATAAAAAGTCGAATTATAAAAAATACAAATAATAAATAACACATTTTGAAATGAAATAAAATTTTCAAAAGGCTGTACTGCTCTAATGTATGTAAAAATGAGAAGACAGTGGACAATATTAACTGGTTAAATAATGAAGACACAATGGTAGCAAAAATACAAATCATGATGGGGAACTGCTTAATTGACAGTAATAGATTACCAGCAATCTAGAAAACAATTATAAAGCAAAACATGAGTGAAACTTAAACCACACATATGAAAAAGTTTGCAGGTGATTAAAATTAAAAGTGTCCCTCTCTTCGATAAACTAACAACTTCATATTATATTTTAGAGTTGAATTATGCTATACAGGAGTTTCTACAATGAACTATAAGCTTCTAAAAGCAAATTCTGAGTATAATATCATTTTATATTATTTCAAGCACCCAGACTATTGCCTTTCAGAGCAAGAGACATAAGATAAAATTATTGGCTGAATGGATGAATGAATGAAGTCACATAGAAATGTTTTCAGTCACTCTTGATTCTCTAAATCAAGAAATTTACATAAAACACTACTCTCTAGTTCACAACTATCTTGCAAACAGATTTTCAAATTATACATAATGGACCTGGAATGGCTAAAAAGCATGAATTCTAACCAATTAGATAACATAATGACTAAGAGTATGGGCTCTCGAGACAGGCAAACTTAATTTGAATTCACTACCTGAAAGTTGTAGAAATTAATTAACATGTATCCTCTCTGATTTTCAGTTTTTCTGTTGGTAAAAAAAAAAATAAATATGATAAAAATAATTTCAAGACCACTATAAGAATGAAATGTGAATTATTCGGTCAAATATTTAGCACAGTGCCTAGCATAAATTAGACATAATAAATAGTATTAATTATTGTTTTCATGCCTATTTTAAAATTAATCCAAAACTAATTTTTCACTCCAAAACTAATCCAGAAAAATAATGTATGACCTCTAAAGCATATAAATATAATTTAGAAAGCAATAACACAAGATAACAATAGACTAGTAAAGTTAGCCAATCTAAATATACATTGAAAGCCTACCATGTAACAAAGACAATGTGGCATGTCAATACGAACACAACTAAAACTTCAAAATGATTGGTACAAAAATTTATAGTTTTACATTTCTCTTTCCTGAAGTTCTTCAAAATGCAAACAAAGGAGCCCAAATAAATAAAACTTTATCTTTTTGTAATTAGACAAAGATCCCACAGAGTCTAAAGAGACTCTTCTAGATATAATGCAACTTGGATGAGGTAATACAAGAAAAAATCATATAGTGCCTAGCAAGAACACTCAATGAGATCTCACCTATTCTTACTTTTAAAATGTTTTTCTTTTTTCTTTTTTATTATACTTTAAGTTCTAGGGTACACGTGCACAACGTGCAGGTTTGTTACATGTGTATACATGTGCCATGCTGGTGTGCTGCACCCATTAACTCATCATTTACATTAGGTGTATCTCCTAATGCTATCCCTCCCCCATCTCTCCACCCCAGGACAGGCCATGGTGTGTGATGTTCCCCTTCCTGTGTTCAAGTGTTCTCATTGTTCAATTTCCACCTATGAGTGAGAGCATGTGGTGTTTGGTTTTCTGTTCTTGCGATAGTTTGCTGAGAATAATGGTTTCCAGCTGCATCCATGTCCCTAAGACGGACATGAACTCATCCTTTTTTATGTCTGCATAGTATTCCATGGTGTATATGTGCCACATTTTCTTAATCCAGTCTGTCATTGATGGACATTTGGGTTGGATCCAAGTCTTTGCTATTGTGAAT
>NW_012114688.1:7059020-7059365 GCF_000951035.1 Colobus angolensis palliatus | reverse complement strand
GTTTGTCATAAATAGCTCTTATTATTTTGAGATATGTTCCATCAATTTCGAATTTATTGAGAGTTTTTGTCATGAAGGGCTTTTGAATTTTATCAAAGGTCTTTTCTGCATCTATTGAGATAATCATGTGGTTTTGTCTTTGATTCTGTTTATTTGCTGTATTACATTTATTGATTTGTATATGTTGAACCAGCCTTGCATCCCAGGGATGAAGTCCACTTGATCTTGGTGGATAAGCTTTTTGATGTGCTGCTGGATCCGATTTGTCAGTATTTTATTGAGGATTTTTGCATCGATGTTCATCAGGGATATTGGTCTAAAATTTTCTTTTTTGTTGTTGTTGTA
>NW_012114688.1:7041112-7057229 GCF_000951035.1 Colobus angolensis palliatus | reverse complement strand
TTTAAACTTTGGTGAATCTGACAATTATGTGTCTTGGAGTTGCTCTTCTCGAGGAGTATCTTTGTGGTGTTCTCTGTATTTCCTGAATTTGAATGTTGGCCTGTCTTGCTAGGTTGGGGAAGTTCTTCTGGATAATATCCTGCAGAGTGTTTTCCAACTTGGTTTCATTCTCCTCGTAACTTTCAGGTACACCAATCAGACGTAGATTTTGTCTTTTTACATATTCCCATATTTCTTGGAGACTTTGTTCATTTATTTTTACTCTTTTATCTCTAACCTTCTCTTCTCACTTCATCTCATTCATTTGATCTTCAATCACTGATGCCTTTTTTTTCCCAGTTGATTGAGTCGGTTACTGAAGCTTGTGCATTTGTCACATAGTTCTTGGGTCATAGTTTTCATCTCTATCAGTTCGTTTATGGACTTCTCTGCATTGATTATTCTAGTTAGCCATTCATCAAATCTTCTTTCAAGGTTTTTTAGTTTCTCTGCACTGGGTTCATAATTCCTCCTTTAGCTCAGAGAAGTTTGATTATCTGAAGTCTTCTCTCAACTCATCAAAGTCATTCTCTGTCCAGCTTTGTTCTGTTGCTGGTGAGGAACTGCATTCCTTTGGAGGGGGAGAGGTGCTCTGATTTTTAGAATTTCCAGCTTTTCTGTACTGCTTTTTCCCCATCTTTGTGGTTTTATCTACCTTTGGTCTTTGATGATGGTGACATACAGATGGAGTTTTGGTGTGGATGTCCTTTCTGTTCGTTATTTTTCCTTCTAACAGTCAGGACTCTCAGCTGCAGGTCTGTCGGAGTTTGCTTGAGGTCCACTCCAGACCCTGTTTGCCTGGGTAGCAGCAGCGGAGGCTGCAGAAGAGTGACTATTGCAGAACAGCAAATGTTGCTGTCTGATCGTTCCTCTGGAAGTTTCGTCTCAGAGGTGTACCCGCCCGTGGGAGGTGTGAGGTGTCAGTCTGCCCCTAGTGGGGGATGTCTCCCAGTTAGGCTACTCGTGCGTCCAGGACCCACTTGAGCGGACAATCTGTCCATTCTCAGATCTCAAACTCTGTGCTGGAAAAACCACTACTCTCTTCAAAGCTGTCAAACAGGGACATTTACATCTGCAGAGGTTTCTGCTGTCTTTTATTTGGCTATGCCCTGTCCCCAGAGGTGGAGTCCACAGAGGCAGGCAGGCCTCCTTGAGCTTCCATGGGCTCCACCCAGTTCGAGCTTCCTGGCTGCTTTGTTTACCTACTCAAGCCTCAGCAATGGCAGGCACCCCTCCCGCAGCCTGGCTGCCGCCTTGCAGTTACATCTCAGACTGCTATGCTAGCAATGAGGGAAGCTCCATGGGCGTGGGAGCCTCCAAGCCAGGTGCAGGATATAATATCCTGGTGTGCCTTTGCTAAGACACTTGGTAAAGCACAGTATTAGGGTGGGAGTGACCCAATTTTCCAGGTGTTGTGTGTCACGGTTTCCCTTGGCTAGGAAAGGGAATTACCTTCCCCCTTGCACTTCCTGGGTGAAGCGATGCCTCACCCTGCTTCGGCTCTCACTCACTGGGCTGCACCCACTGCCCTGCCCCCACTGTCTGACACGTCCCAGTGAGGGATGAACCCAGTACCTCAGTTGGAAATGCAGAAATCACCCGTCTTCTATGTCACTCATGCTGGGAGCTGGAGGCTGGAGCTGGATGTTCCTATTCGGCCATCTTGGTGCAGATCATCTTACTTTTAAAATGTTAAAAGTCACTATGAATATATGAATTCATAGAATAAAAAATATTGTACTGAAATATATAATAAAAATTACTAAATATGCATCATGCTTGCAAATTAAAGTCAATGCAATGTGCCCTTCTAAGAATTGGACAGAATCATTAGATAAAATGAATGACATTGTAGATTTGGACCACAATTTATTATCTATTGAACACTGCGCAGGATTGATCAAGTGCTGGGAAATCTGAATAATTTACAAAATTACTCATTGTTTAGGCCTGTTTTTTTTTTTTTGGACTATAATGAGTGATATGGAGAAAATGTATGCAAACAAATAGAAACAATCTGATTATAAGAAATTATTTTAAAAATTCTTTTTTTTTTAATTATAGTTTAAGTTCTGGGATACACATGCAGAATGTGCAGGTTTGTTACATAGGTATACACATGCCATGGTGGTTTCTGCACCCATCAACCTGGCATCTACACTAGGTATTTCTCCTAATGCTATCCCTTCCCTAGTCCCCCATCCCATGGCACACCCTGGTGTGATATTCCCTTCCCTGTGTCCATGTGTTCTCATTGTTCAACTCCCATTTATGAATGAGAATATGTGGTGTTTGGTTTTCTGTTCCTGTGCTAGTTTGCTGAGAATGACGGCTTCCAGCTTTATCTATGTGTCTGCAAAGGACATGAACTCTTCCTTTTTTATGGATGCATACTATTCCCTGGCATATATATGTGCCACATTTTCTTTATCCAGTCTATCATTGATGGACATTTGGGTTGGTTCCAAGCCTTTGCTATTGTGAATAGTGCTGCAATAAACATACATGTGCACATGTCTTTATAGCAGTATGATTTATACTCCTTTAGATATATACCCAGTAATGGGATTCTTGGCTCAAATGGTATTTCTGGTTCTAGATTCTTGAGGAATCACCACACTGTCTTCCACAATGGTTGAACTAATTTACACTCCTACCAACAGTGTAAAATCGTTCCTATTTCTCCACACCCTCTCCAGCATCTGTTGTTTCCCGCCTTTTCTTTTTTTTCCTTTGAGATGGAGTTTTGTTCTTGTCGTCCAGGCTTGAGTGCAATGGCATGATATTGGCTCACCACAACTGTCATCTCTTGGGCTGAACTGATTCTCCTGCCCTAGCCTCCTGAGCATCTGGGATTAGAGGTATGCGCCACCACGCCCGGCTAATTTTCCATTTTTAGTAGAGATGGGGTTTCTTCATGTAGGTCAGGCTTGTCTCCAACTCCTGACCGTAGGTGATCCACCTGCCTCGGCCTCCAAAAGTGTTGGGATTACAGGCGTGAGCCACCATGCCTGGTCTGTTTCCCGAGTTTTTAATGATTGCCATTCTAACTGCCGTGAGGTGGTATCTCATTGTGGTTTTGATTTGCATTTCTCTCATGGCCAGTGATGATGAGCTTTTCTTCATGTTTGTTGGCCGCATAAATGTCTTTTTTTGAGAAGTGTTTGTTCACATCCTTCACCCACTTTTTGATGGGGTTGTTTGTTTATTTTCTTGTAAATTTGTTTAAGTTCCTTGTAGATTCTGGATATTAGCCTTTTTTCAGATGGATAGACTGCAAAAATTTTCTCCATACATAACCTACAAAAAATTCTTTTTATAATGCTTTAGACAAATATATTTTTTAAATTATGTATTATGTTTAAAAGTGTGACAATAACAATATTAAACATTAAACTTTTAAAAGGTAAGTAAAATTATATAAACATCAAAACACTATATTTGTGTTTATAAATACTGTTTTAAAATAAAAATATAAACAAATAAATGGTCCAGAAAAAGGAAATTATAACTAGATAAAATTGAATTAGGCAACAATTAATATAAATCTATACAATAATGAAATAAAAAAGTTTATATAAATGGGACTTAGAGAAGGGTTTTTGACAAGAATGATAATATGCACAAATTTCAATGAAGGTTATTGTTAGAAACATAAAATATGCAATATCTGAAATATCTACCGTTAGGAATGGGAAATGATATATGGCCACAGATATATAATAAATAGAAATATAATAATACTAAAGAAAATAGAATTCCAGTTTCAGCCATAAGAGAGTAGACAGCACTAATCTTGTCAACTAAAACCATAACCCTCGATAAAAAATATGTATGAAAACAAAACTTTCTGAAGGTCATAGAGATCGTCCAGTGCAGATAGGCTGGAGGAGTTAGAACCTGAGAAAAAGGGAGAGACAGGGAACTTACATGGTGAGATTTAGTCACCTCTGCTTCTTCCTTAAAGCCTTTTTTCAACTTGCAGTACAGTGGATTAACTAGCATTCTTACACAACTGGAGAACTGAACATCGAAGTCTGGGATAACTAAACTTGTGGAGTCCTAAAGATCTTGGAAAGGTAATAAAAATACACACACACACACACACACAAGAAGTCTGATATTTTGAGTACAGTTTCCCACTGTGTCATTGTCCAGCTTCTAAACTGCATATTCACAGGAATGAGCTCTACGAAATTCAACAAATCTCTGCAGAAGGGAGACTAAAAAGTTGAATGGGGATGAGAGTAGCCCCCTGACACAAGGGGAGAGAGGCTGAATTCAAATCACTCCAAGATGAAGGAAAACACCTTATACTTTTAGTCAAGAAACCAAAAGGAGCATACATTCAACAAGTAAGGGCTATACCCTAAGAACAATAAGTATGTCACCGGGGTAACAGAACTCAAGAATAGCTCTAACAAACCCTACAACCAGGACTTACAAAGATAACCCATCAGTGTTCTGTCTGCCTGCTAATAGACAAGTTAATCCTATTTGCAGGAACATAATAGCACAATTTACTAAACAAAATTTAAGGCATGCTAAAAATAGTATCTATTAAATAAGGTCTCCAATTCCACTAAGAAAAAGATAAAGAGACTACAAATGATTCATTCATTTATTGAAGATATCAGATATGAACTTAATAATTATGATTACTATGTTTTAGAACTTTAAAAAAATGACAAACTAGATGAAGAGATGGAAAATGTCAATAGAAACTGGAATTTATAAAAATTGTGTTTATATTCCAGATCTACATGATATCTGAAATTAGGAATTTATTAGACAGATCTAAGGGCAGACTTAACAGTGGAAAAACCAGTGAATCCAAATTCAGGGTGAAGGAAAACATAACCTAAAGCAACAAGAGGAAAACCTATGGGAGAAAAAGTAACAACATAATGAGAAACATGGTCAAATAAGTACATGTAATTTAAAATGGTGGAAGGAAATGAAAAGGAGATTGCAGGAAAATAATCAGAATATACAAAGCTGAAAATTTTCTACAGGTAATTAAAACAGCTTACACAATGAGGAACCTTAATGAACTCCATACCAAGAAAAAGAAATCACACCAAGACACATCACAGTCAAAATGCAAAGATCTCATAGAGAAAGAGAAAACAGTCTTAATAGCAGTCAGAGGATATATGACATTGTTCCTTCAAAAACAAATTAGATTGTGGATAACTTTTCAATACAGACTGTGAGAGCTGGAAAATAATGGAGCAACATCTTTAAGGTGTGGAATAAACAAAACTTTCAAACTGATTTCGGTAAATAACAAAAATACCCTTAAAAAGATGAAATACATATTAAAAACAGGAAATAAACAAATGCATAACCATCAGAAAAAAACCTGAAAGGTACTATATATGCAATCAAAAATGTATTTCATAGGCTTAACAGCAGATTGAGTATAAAAGAGGAAAGGGTTAACAAACTTTAAACCAGGTCAAAAGAAATTCGGAAAGTTCAATATAAGTAAAATAATAAAGAATTTAAATTAGTAATTAAAAATCAGCAATTGAAAATTTTTCTATTGGCAAAATACAGGGTCTGTAGGTTAATTTTAACAGAAACCGAAAGCAGAAATATTATTAGTCTTTCTCTCTCTCTCTCTTTCTTTTTTTTTCAGAAATCTGAGGAGGAATGAACATTTCCCGATGTGTTATTTGAGGTCAGTATTACCTTGATACCAAAACCATACAAACACATCCCTAAGGTAAACTATGTATCAGTATTCCTCATGAATACAAATGCAGAATGGCTATTATTAAAAAGTCAAAACATTAACAGTTGCTGGCAAGGTGGCGGAGAAAAGGGAACACTTATACAATGCTGGTGGGAGTGTAATGAGTTCAACCATTGTGGAAAGCAGCGTGGCATTTCCTCAAGGAGTTAAAAGCAGAACTACCATTTGACCCAGCAATCCCATTGTTGGGTATGTACTCACAGGAATACAAATTATTCTACTATAAAGACACAGGCAGGCAAATGTTCACTGCAGGATTATTCACAATAGCAAAGACATGGAATCAACTTAAATGCTCATCAATGAAAAATAAATGTGACACATATATGCCATAGAATACTATGCCTCCATAAAAAAGAACAAGATTGTGTCTTTTGCAGGAACGTGGATGGACCTGGGGGCTATCATCCTTAGCAAACTAAAGGAGGAACAGAAAACCAAATACCACATGGTCTTACAAATGGGAGCTAAATTATGAAAAATAATGAACACAAAGAAGGAAACAACATACACCAGCATCTTTTTGATGGCTGAGGCTGGGCGGAGGGAGAGGAGCAACATAGATAACTATTGGGTACTGGACTTAATCTTGAGTGATGAAATAATCTGTACAATAAACCCCCTTGACATGAGTTGACCTGTGTAACAAACTTTCTCATGTACCACTGAACCTAAAATAATTATTTTGAAAACAAAAATTCTCAATGAAATCTAGCGAAACCAAAAAGAATGATAAACCATGACCAAGCAGGAGTATCATAGAAATGCAAAATAGAATTAATAGCTTCAAGTTAGTTAATGTGAAACATCATATTAATAAATTAAAGGACAAGAGCCACAAGATCTTTTTGACAGATGCAGAAAATCACTTCATGATATCTACCATCCAGTTATATTTGCTTTAAAAAAAAAAAAAAAAACAAAGCTTAAAAACTCAAAATAAAATAGAACTACCTCAACCTAATAAAGGGTATCTATGAAAAACACCAAAATTAGCTGTCTACTTACTGTTGAGAGACTGCATGTTTTCCCCTTATTTGGGAAGTATATAAGCATATGTCTCATAACATTTATTCAGCACTGCATTGAGGATTCTAATTAGTGCAATCAGAGAAGACATAAAAATAAAAGCATCAAACTGAAAATAAAGAATAAAAAGAATAAAATTGTCATATTCACACATGACATAATCCTGTATAAATGAAATCAAAGAAATACACAAATAAACTACTAGAACTAGTAAACAAATTCAGCGAAGTCATAGGGTATAAGATCATTAAACAATATTGGTTGCAGTTCTACATATACCAATGAAATAGGTAGGAACACATTTAAGAAAAAAGTCAACATTTATGTTTTGAAAATGAATATTCTCCAAAGACATTCTAAATGATCTAAGTAAATAGAAGGATGCTCCATGATTATGGATACGGACAAATATTTTTAAGGTGATACTTCCCAGCTTGATCTACAGATTCAACACCAACTCTATCAAAATCCCAACTGGCTCTTTTGATTAAATCTTTTGAAAAAATTGACAAGCTATTCTAAAATTTATATGGAAATGAAAATCATCTAAAAATGCCAAAACATTATTGAATAGAAGAATAAAGCTGGAGGATATACCCTTCATAATTTCAAAACTCAACTACAGAGGTAATAGTGAAGAAAGGGAGGTGCTGTGGTTCATGCCTGTAATCCCAGCACATTGGGAGGCGGATGCGGGAGAACTGCTTGAGTCCAGGAGTTTGAAACCAGCCTGGGAAACACAGCAAGACTCCATCTCTACAAGAAAATAAACAAATTAAATAAAAATAAATAAATAATAGCTGGGTGTGGTGATGTGCGCTTGTAGTCCTTACTCCTCAGGATGCTGAGGTGAAGGATCACTTGGTCATTGCTGGCAAATTGAGACCAGTAATTCCAAGTTACAGTTAGGTAAGATTATACCACTGCACTCCAGCCTGGACATCAGAGCAAGACCCTGTCTCTAAAAAATAAGAAAAATTTAATCAAAAAAAAAAAAAAAAAAAGAGATAGAGTGACTAACAAAGGGTAGTTTTAGAGTACAAGGGAATATAATTAGAACATCAGAAATCCATATTTCAGAATATGAATTTACACTTTTACCTCACACCACATAGAAAAATTAACCTAAAATGGATCATAGATTTAAATATAAAAGCAAAATAAAAAACAGAAGAAAACATGAAAGTACACATTTGTGAGTTTGTGTTAGGCAGTGGTTTCTTAGATATGACTTTTAAAGCCAAAGAGGTAAGCAAAAATATAATAAATTGTTTATCAAAATTCAAAATGCTCATGCTTCAAAAAAGACCACTAAGAAGATGAAAAGACAAACCCCAGGCTGAGATAAAATATTTGTAAATCATATTTCCAGAATATGTGACTCTTACAACTTAATAAATAAATATTCAAAATAATGAATAAACATTTTATCAAACAAGTACACATATATCTAATAAGCATAACAAAATGTAAATAGAATGGTGGTTACCAGAGTCTGGGAAGGGTAGTTGGGTGGGAGATAGAGAGAGATTGATTAATAAGTACAAAAACAGAGTTAGATAGAAGAAAGAAGTTCTAACGTTTGGTAGCACAATAGGGTGACTATAGTTAACAAATAATTTATTGTATATTTCAAAATAGTTAGGAAAGTAGATTAAAAATATCCCCAACACAAAGAAATTATAAATGTTTGCAGTGATGGATATCCTATTTGATCATTACACATTGTTTGCTTTTATGAAACTATGACATGCACCCCATAAATATGTACAATTATTATGTATCCATAAAAATAAAAAATAAAAAATACAACTAATATCAATTTGTCAATATGAAAATGCATATAAAATCCACAGTGCAATACCACTGAAAACACACTAGAAGGATTATAATAGAAAAGACAGGATATAAAAAGTATTATTAAGAATGTGAAATAACAAGAGCCCTAACTCTTTGTTGATGGATATAGAAAATGGTGCAGCCACTTGGAGAAACAGGTTGACAATTTCTTATAAAGTCACACATACATTTATTGCATAATCTAATGTAATTGTCTCCTATTACTACTGTAACAAATTGCCACAAATTTAGTGTCTTAAAATAATACAAATTTATTATCTTATAGTTCTAGAGGTAAGAATTCCTAAATGTCTTATGTATCTAATGGGGAGTGACTGCAAATGGGTGATAAAAATGTTATAAAATTGGATTGTGGTATTCCTTGCACAACTCTGTGAATTTACTAAAAACATTTCATTGCTTATGAAATCAAGTAGATTCTATGTGAATTATACCTCAATAAAGTTAATTAATATTTTTATACCAAGTCCATAAGAATATTAGTGAATTAAGGAAACAAGAGGATAGTACATAGAGTTCATTATGGTCTGTATACTGTTTTTGTAAACCTAGAAAAATTCAAGCATCTTTCAAATACTTAAAAATATTTTTAAAGCAATACTAAAGTAAATATTTCTATTGTTTTGGAATGTGTGATTATTTTCTGAAAATAGGACAAAATGTTTTCTACTAGGAAAACAATAGTGATTTAAATATTTAAAATTCCTCTGTTTCTGGGACACTAAAAATAAATGTAAACAAATGAATAAAATTACGACCTGCTTCTCATGTTTTTGTCTGCCTAGTGCCTTTGTATTTACCTAGCTTCTCCTTTGCAATGGGTAGAATTTCGGTTTCATTTTGCAATTGAACTGAAGGAATAACTCAAACTCCCAGTTTAACACAGAGTTGTATCAGGGACAGTATGGTTCTGGATTGAGCTGTGGAGTGGCTACTTGCCAATCCAGAAAGTGAGTTTCAGATTACACAATAGTAGCATGTAAGGCAGTCCAGAGTTTGGCAGCTTGCTTCTTGAAGTCATTCACAGATCAGACTGTGTTATGTTTCTCAGCCCTGGCACAGGTTATATAAACCACATAGGAACCCATAACCAACTTTTCTTCCTTTATCTAGTATTGATTCTCTCTTCTGCTATTGAATTCCAAGTTATCTACTAGGAAAACATAATGTATAATTCACATGACAGAAAGTTACTATTTTTAATGTATAAAGAAATTGTGTAAGTCAATGAGCAAAATACAAATGCTCTACTTGAAAAGAGCAATTTACTTAAAAACATATATTTATAACAGTTTAGCATATGAGATGCTCAATCTCACTTAAAAAATCAAAACAAAGCAATAATTTATTACATTTTCTACCTTTTAAACTGGCAACATTAAAAAGAGGGATACTATTCATTACGAGAAAAGGTGTGAAGAAACAAGCAATATGTTATACTGTTGGTATATTAGTCCATTTTCACACTGCTGAGAAAGACGTACCTGAGAACAGGTAATTTACAAAAGAAAAAGGTTTATTGGACTTATAGTTTCACATTGCTGGAGAGACCTCACAATCATGGCAGAAGGCATGGAGGAGCAAGTCACATCTTACGTGGATGGCAGCAGGCAAAAAGAGAGCTTGTTATGGGGGAATTCCTGTATTTCAAACAATCAGATCTCTTGAGACCTATTCACTATCAGGAGAACAGCATAGGAAAGACCTGCCCCTATAATTCAATCATCTCCCATGGGGTCCCTCCCACAACACATGGGAATTATGGGAGCTACAAAATGATATTTGGGTGGGGACACAGTGCCAAACCATATCAGTTGCTAACTTAGACACTAATTTGTGAATAATTTGAAAATATTTTAGAAACTTTCAAGTAATATGCAGTTTGACCCAGAAATTTCCTTTTTAGAAATTTGTATAAATACTTTACTTTCTGATCCATGGATCCTTGGGTACTCCACAAACCCTGGTAGACATTCAATAAATAGTTGTTGACCCTTTTTGCTAAAAGATGTGTTTATACAAGGCTCAGGACAACATTATTGAAAAAAATAAACTGTTGGGAATAATCAAAATATAAACCAATAAGATATTAATTTTTTTATAATATACTGAAATATTATATAATAATTAAAAAGAATTAGGTATGTCTATTGTATATATGAACATTTGTCGGTATAATATAATCTCATTTTATTGTGAGATTCAGAAGATATAAAATAAACTGATAGCATATTTTACCATTTCAACATTTAAAAGTAACATAAAGTAGTAAACACAAACACACTCGTATAACATCAAACTCTCTCCACAAAGAAAGATTAAATAAACGCACAGAAATAAGATGTGACTAATTGTGATGAATGTATTTTCAGAATTTCTGAGAGACAATTTCTTTGCCTAAAATCGTGTTTTTGAAAGCAGTAAAAGGTGCAGATTCTAGCAAGAGGACAACACAGACAGATGTTTCTGAATTCTTCCTTACTGCTTTTTCTCCCTTCTCTGGAGTGAGACCGTTTATTACCTGCAAAACTTTCAAAAGGACCATTATTGATCCATTTGATATCTTCCTGCCAATTAGGAAAATTCTGGCTGCACTCTCTTCTTCTTGGGCACATGACTTACAGGAGCATGAGCTGGTTTTCAGCTCCTACTGACCCACTCAGTCATCATTCCTATGCGAGGATAACTACAAAACCATAGATGATGTTCCTGATCATGCATTCATTGAAAGAGTTCAGGAGACAACCGAGTTCTGTCAGTTATCTTGGGGAGGTTTCCCTGGCATGCTCATATATGAGTCTAAAAAGGCCTATCTCTGGTGACTTGCGAACACCTGAAGGCAAGTCACTGGTTCAATTGCCCTCAGTATCTCTAGCTTACCATCATTCCACAAGTATAGAAACAATTCTGCTTGCCATTAATCACTAAAGGCCTGCCTTGCAAGCCAAGGCTACACAATATGTTAATAATTTAAAATTAACACACAAAGAAAAGAAGATCCACATTGATAATTAGTGGATTAGACTGTCAAGTGCAATGCCAAAATGTGACAAAAGAAACAAACAAAACAAACTAATAAAGGGAAAAATGAGAGATTTGGAGAATAGCTTCAGAAAATTTGGATGTTGTAGAATGAGCCAAAGTAACAGAAGAAGAAGAACAACTAAACAAATAACAGAAGATTACTTTTCTTTATAATCAGAAGAAGGCTGCAGTGTTTAACATGAAAAGTCTCATTGAGATTCAAGTGAGAATATTTTTTTAAAAATAGACCAAAGCCAGGTGTAGTACCTGTAATCCCAGCTACCGAAAAGGCTGAGGCAGGAAGACTGCCTGAGCCCAGGGGTTGGAGACAAGCCTGGGCAACATAATGAGACCTTGTCACACACACACACACACATATGTGTGTGTGTGTGTGTGTGTGTGTGCGTGTGTGTGTATATATATGTATATCTGTACAGAAATAAGATGATCAAATAACATCTACTAGTTTATTACAATTGTTCTACTAGTAATCACAGTCAACTAAGAGAAAAGTATTTGGTGTTCAAGAGTCCTATAGCCAGACAAAATATCATTTCCCCATAAAAAAGAAATATATCACTAAGCAATTTTTAGATTGCTATAGCATATTGGATAGCTTTTTAAATGAAATAAAAATGGAATAAGAACATTGTTTTAAAAAATGCAGAATACTCAACCATCTATACCTATGTGCATATGTACATGAGACTCTGTGTGTGTGTGTGTGTGTGTGTGTGTGTGTAAATAAATAGGACAAGTATTTGGAAACAATTTTTGACTCTCTGTACTATCTGATCACTTTGGGATGGGGTCAGTCACCTTGGTAGCAGTAAGGAACAGAGAAAGAATTCCAAGAAGCAAACAGCCACATGCTAAAACAGCAAGCTAAATTAAAAAAAAAAAAAAAAAAATCTACTACTCTTAGTCCCAGAGTGTCCTTACATATGGTTAAGTTCACTAGAAGTTGTTCATTTACACTGACATGAACCACAGTATGTGAAAAAATAGTTCAGGAACAACCAAGAAGTTCCCAAGATCACAGACTTCAAAAATCCCTCTTACAACCCCAAAGCATTGCCTGAAACTTTATCTTTGCCTGAAGCTTTATGCTTTGCCTGAAGTTCTCTCACACTTCTCATTGGAATTATTCTAAAGCAGCTAGACCACCAATTGAGCACACCTACAGCCTGTTTTAACTTTTTGCATGGAACTTTTCTTAACAAACCATCATTGACTTGAGGAAGAGCCTGCAACCAAAGCCACAGGGAGTGGGATCTGCACTTGCAGTTCCTGTTTCATTTGATTGAACTCTGTTGTTCACCCATCACTTTTACAGGTGAAAGTTATACACCAACTGCTGTATCTCCCCCAGTAATTGTCTGTTTCTCCTAAGTCTCATTATTTCTAATAAAGAATCTGGTTTTCTTTTTTTTGTTTTGTTTTGTTTTGTTTTGTTTTGTCTCCATAAGAAGAATAGCTTTCCTTCTGATTGTGATTTCCTTATCAAAAATGTTTTCCAACTATTTAGAAACCATAGAGATATATGGAGAACAATACTAGCTAAAATTAAGTTTTAAACTATTTCAAGAAACCCAGAATTTAGAAACATGAGAAGGTAAACAGAGACAATACTACATGTTCATATCATTTTGTTTTTGCAAATATAGTATTTCACAGATGTCATTGCATTAGGTGAGGCCATGTGACTGTTCAGGACAATGCAATGTGAGTGAAAGTACAGCATATGAACACATTCTTTGAAGATTTGGCTGCCTTCTTCTTCCATAACAACTGAAGGTTCCATATGTTAAGATGATAGAATCAAAAGATCCAAACACCAGAGATCACTGAATTCCAACAGAGGAAGCTTCTTTTCCGAGCTGATAAATGTCCTGCAGATTTTCTGCGTGTGCGTGTCTGTGTGTGTGTGTGTGTGTGTGTCAGAGAGAGAGAGAGAGAGAGAGAGAGAGAGACAGGGATTGCATGTAAATAAATAGGACAAGTATTTACAAACAATTTGTGTCTCTCTCTACTAACTATCTACTAACCATACCCACTTTGGGATGGGCTCCGTCACTTTGGTGGCTGTAAGGTACAGAGAAAGAATTATCTGCATAAGACTTTGCATAAGTGAAAAATAAACTCTCATATTCTAAATAACTGTTGTGGATTTTTCCCTTCTAGCTTGTCCTAGTTTATCCTGAATAGCATGAGACAAAAGATAGGGGAAATTGACAGTTAATGCTTTCTAAACTCTTATCTTGGATTGTGATCAAAGCTATGTCATTTGCTTTTATTAATATAATAAAGAAAACAATATATTAAATTTTGATTTTTCAGAATGAAAGATAAGTACTACCATACTGAAAAGCATAGTAGAACATAATTATCAAGCAAAAAAGAATGATACAAGTATACTAAAGCCAGAAAAATAATAGAAAGGAAAAAGAAAACCATAACAAAGTAAAATAAATAGCCAACATAAAATAAAATGCAAGTAATAAAAACAATTAAATCATTTATTATATGCAATGTGAGCAGACTGGATTTCCCAATTAGAAACAGATAATTGTTAGGATGGGTAAAAACAAAATATACACATATGTTGTATACAAAAAATATAAAATGATAAAAGTAAGTTGGAAATAAGAGATGGTGAATAGATTCCTAGACGACTATGAACAACAGAAAACAGTCTTAGAAATATGACAGTGCAAGGAAATCTATGAAAAATGGAAATATTACAGTGCAGGAAAATCTATGAAAAAAACATTTAATAAGGGGAAAAGACACAATACATAATGATCCCAAAAGTATAAATTTTTGAGAAAATGTAATAGACCTAAACCTTTATATGTTGAACAAGATAGCAAATAACTATATAAAGAAAACCTCCCAAAGGTATTTTTTTCTAAGATTAGTTATTTTTATTTAATTTCAACTTATATTTTAGATACAGGGGGTATATGTACAGGTTTGTTACATGGGAATGTTACATGATGCTGAGATTTGAGGTACAGATCCCATCACCCAGGTAGTGAGCGTAGTATCCAACAGGTAGTTTTTCAACCCACCCCACCTCCCTCCACTCTCTAGTAGTCGGTAGTACCTTCTTCCTATATTTAGGTTTGTGTGTTAGCTCCAACTTGTAAGTGAGAACATGTGGTATTTGATTTTCTGCTCCTGCATTAATTTGCTTAGGATTATGGCCTCCAGCTATGTCCATGTTGTTGCAAAGGACATGATTCATTCTTTCTTATGGCTGTATAGTATTCCACAGTGTATATGTACCACATTTTCTTTATCCAGTCTACCACTGATGGGCACCTGCGTTGAATCCATGTCTTTGCTGTTGTGAATAGCAGTGGGATGCACATCTAAGTGGATGTATCTACTTGGCAGAATGATTTAATTTCCTTTAAGTGTATGCCCAGTAATGGGATTGCTGGGTCATATGGTAGTTCTGTTTTAAATTCTTTGAGAAATCTTCAAACTGTTTTCCAAAGTGGCTGAACTAATTTACATTCCCAACAACAATATATAAGCATTCTCTTTTCCCCCTTTTTCCTGCAACCTCGCCAGCGTCTGTTTTTTTGTTTGTTTGTTTTTGTTTTTTTGTCTTTATAATAACAGTCATTCTGTGACCAGCTGGATACAGACAAGACCCATCGGTGCACTGTATTTAAAAGACACATCATATGTGCAAAGATGCACATAAACTCAAAATAAAGGGATGGAGGAAAGATTACCAAGCAAATGGAAAGCAGGAAAAAAGCAGTGGTTGCAATCCTAGTTTCTGACCAAATAGACTTTAAACCAACAAAGGTCCAAAGAGACAAAGAAGGGCAAGATAAATAATGTCAAAGAGTTCCATTCGAAAAGAAGAGCTAACTATCCTAAAATATATATGCACACAATATAGGAGCACCCAGATTCATAAAACAAATTCTTAGAGATCTACAAAGAGACTTAGACCTCCACACAATAATAGTGAGAGACTTTAATACTCCACTGTCAGTATTAGACACATCATCAAGACAGAAAATTAACAAAGATATTCAGGACTTGAACTCATCTCTAAATCATGTGGACGTGATAGATATTTACAGAAATCTCCACGCAAAACCAACTAAATATACACTTTTTTCTTCAGTGCCACATGACACTTAACGCTAAAATCAATCACATAATTAGAAGTAAAGTACTCCTCAGCAAATGCAAAAGAACTGAAATAATAACAAACAGTCTCTCAGACCATAGTGCAAACAAATTAAAACTCACATTTAAAGCAGTGTGTAGAGGGAAATTTATAGCACTAAATGCCCACAAGAGAAAGCAGAAAAGATCCAAAATTGACACTCTAACATCACAATTAAAAGAACTAGAGAGGCAAGAGCAAACACA
>NW_012114688.1:7014605-7038399 GCF_000951035.1 Colobus angolensis palliatus | reverse complement strand
CAACATGGCGCAAGTATACATATGTAACAAACCTGCACGTTATGCACATGTACCCTAGAACTTAAAGTATAATAAAAAATAAAAAAAAACTCAAAAATAAGAAGCCCACTGAAAACTACACAAGTACATGGAAACTGAACAACCTGCTCCTAAATGACTCTTTGGTACATATGGAAATAAAGGCACAAATCAAGAAGTTATTTGAAACCAGTAAGAACAAAGAGACAATGTATCAGAATCTCTAGGATGCAGCTAAAGCAGTGTTAAGACAGAAATTTGTAGCACAAATGTCCTCATCAAAAAGGAAGATCTCAAAACAACACCCCAACATCACAACTAAAAGAATTAGAGAACTAAGAGCAAACAAACCCCAGAGCTAGCAGAAGACAAGAAATAATCAAGCTCAGAGTGGAACTGAAGGAGACAGAGATATAAAAAACCCTTCGAAAAATCAACAAATCCAGGAGTTGTTTTTTTGGAAAAAATCAGTAAAATGGACAGATCACTAGCAAGATGAATAATCAAGAAAAGAGAGAAGATTCAAATAAATACAATCAGAAAAGATAAGGGGGATACCACCACTGATCCCACAGAAATACAAAACATATCAGAGAACACTATAAACACATCTATGCAAATAAGCTGGAAAATCTACAAGAAATGGATACATTCCTGGACACATACACCCTCCCAAGACTGAACCAGAAAGAAGTTGAATCTCTGAATACACCAAAAACAGGCTCTGAAATTGAGGAAGTAATAAATAGCCTGCCAACCAAAAAAGAAAGCCCAGATCTAGATGGAGTTACAGCTGAATTATACCAGAAGTACAAAGAGGAGCTGGTACCATTTCTTCTGAAACTATTCCAAACAATTGAAAAGGAGGGACTGCTCCCTAACTCATTTTATGAGGCCAGCACTCATCCTAATACCAAAACCTGGGAGAGATACAACAAAAAAGTAAACTTTAGGCTAATATATATGATGAACATTGATGTAAAAATCCTCAATAAAATACTGGCAAACCAAATCCAGCAGCACATAAAAAAAAACTTACCCACCACAATCAAGTCGGCTTCATCCCTAGGATGCAAGGTTAGTTCAACATACACAAATCAATAAACGTAATTCATCACAAAAACAGAACTAAAGACATAAAACACATGATTATCTCAATAGATACATAAAAGGCCGTCAACAACATTCAGCATCTCTTCATGTTAAAAACTCTCAATAAACTAGATACTTAAGGAACGTACCTCAAAATAATAAGAGTCATTTATGACAAACACACAGTTAACATCATACTGAATGGGCAAAAGCTGGAAGCATTCCCCTTGAAAACTGGCACAAGACAAGGATGCCATCTCTCCCCACTGTTATTCAACATAGCATTGGAAGTTCTGGCCAGACCAATTAGGTAAGAGAGAGAAGTTCAGCATATTTAAATAGGAAGAGAGGAAGTCCAAGTGTCTTTGTTTGCAGATGACATAATCCTATATCTAGAAAAGCACATCATTTCAGCCCAAAAGCTTCTTAAGCTGATAGACAACTTTAGCAAAGTCTCAGGATACAAAATCAATGCGTAGAAATCACAAGCATTCCTATACAACGACAGACAAACAAAAAATCAAATCATGAATAAACTCCCATTCCCAATTGCTACAAAGAGAATAAAATACCTAGGAATACAACCAGCAAGGGAAGTGAAGGACCTTTTCAGGGAGAACTACAAACTAGTATTCAAAGAAATCAGAAAAACATTCCATGCTCATGGATAGGAAGAATTAGTATCATGCATATGGCTGTACTGCCCAAAACAATGTATATAATCAATGCTATTCTCAATAAACTACTATTGATATTCTTCATAGAATTAGAAAAAAAATAATTTAAAATTCATATGAACCAAAAAGTAGCTCTCATAGCCAGCCAATCCTAAGCAAAAAGAAAAGCTAGTGGCTTCACATTACCCAACCTCAAACTATACTACAAGGCCACAGTAACCAAAACAGCATGGTACTGGTACAAAAACAGGCACATAGACCAATGGAACAAAACAGAGAACTCAGAAATAAAATTGCACATCTACAACTATCTGATATTTGACAAAGCCAACAAAAACAAGCAATAGAGAAAGGATCCCCTATTTAAAAATAAATGTAATCAATGGTGCTGGGAGAACTGGCTAACCATATGCAGAAAATTGAAAATGGATCCCTTCCTTACACCTTATGCAAAGCTTAACTCAAATGGACTGAACAATTAAATGTAAAACCTAAAACTATAAAAACCCTATAAGAAAATATAGGCAATACCATTCAGGACATAGGCATGGGAAAGAATTTATGATGAAATCGTCAAAGGCAATTGCAACAAAATCAAAAATTGACAAAAAGGATCTAATTAAACTAAAGTGCTTCTGCACAGCAAATGAAACTGTAATCAGAGCAAACAGACAACCTAGAGAATAAGAGAGAATTTTTGCAATCTATCCATCTGATAAAAAGCTAATATCCAGAATCTACAAGAAACTTAAGCAAATTTACAAGAAACATCCCCATTAAAATGTGGGCAATGGATATGAACAGACACTTCTCAAAAAAAAAAAGGGTATACGTGGAGCCAACAAACATACAAAAAATAGCTCAACATCAATGGTCATTTGAAACATGCAAATCAAAAGCATAATAAGATTCCATCTCATGCCAGTCAGAATGGTGATTATTAAAAAATCAAGAAACAACAAATGCTGGCAAGGTTCCATAGAAATTGGAACACTTTTATGCTGTTGGTGGGAATGTAAGTTAGTTCAACCATTGTGGAAGACAGTGTGGCAATTCCTCAAAGATTTAGAACCAGAAATACCATTTGACCCAGCAATGCCATTATTGGGTATATACCCAAATGAATATAAATATAAATCATTCTATTATAACAATACATGCATGTGTATGTTCACTGCAGCACTATTTACAATAGCAAAGACATGGAATCAACCCAAATGCCCATCAATGACAGACTGGATAAAGAAAATGTGGCATATATACACCATGAAATACTATGCATCCATAAAAAGGAATGAGATCATGTCCTTTGCAGGGACATGGATGAAGCTGGAAGCCATTATTCTCAGAAAACTAACATAGGGACAGAAAACCAAAAACTGCATGATCTCACTTATAAGTGGGAGCTGAACAATGAGAACACATGGACACAGGAAGGGGAACAACACTTACCAGGGCATGTCGTGGGGTGGGGTAGGAAGAGCATTAGGCAAAAGAGCTGATGCATGCTGGGCTTAATACCTAGGTGATGGGTTGATAGATGCAGCAAACCACCATGGCACACGTTTAGCTGTGTAACAAACCTGCACATCCTGCACGTGTACCCTGGAACTTAAAAAAGATAAAATAAAATAATTATAATAAAATAATAGCCATTCTCTGGTGATTTGTGATGATTAGCACTTTTTCATATGTTAGTTGGCTGCTTGTATGTTTTCTTTTAAGAAATATCTGTTCATGTCCTATGCCCATTTTTAATGGAGTTGCTTTTTGCTTGCTGATGTGTTTAAGTCCCCATTCATTCTGGATATTAGGCCTTTGTTGGATGTATGGTTTCTGAATATATTCTTCCATTCCATTTGCTTTGTTAGTATTTTCTTTTGCTGTATAGAAGCTTTAGAGTTTAATTAGGTCCCACTTACTTATTTTTGCTTTTTTTGCAACTGCTTTTAGGGGCTTGGCCAAAAATTCTTTGCCAAGCTGATGTCAAAAGGTGTATTTCCTAATTTCCTAAGTTGTGTTTCAGAATTTTTATAGTTTGCAGTCTTATATTTAAAATGTTTCATATATTTAGAGTTAATTTTGATATTTGGTGAAAGGTAGGATTCCAGCTTCAGTCTTCTGCATATGACTAGCCAGTTATTCCAGCACTATTTATTGAATAGGTAGTCCATTTCCCATTGCTTGTTTTCAATAGCTTTGTCAAAGATGAGATGGTTGTAGGTGTGCAGTTTTATTTCTGAGTTCTCTATTTTGTTCCATTAGTCTATGTGTCTGTTTGTTTTGCTTTGTTTTGCTTTGTGTATTTTTTGAGGCGGAGTCTCACCCTGTCACCAGGCTGGAGTGCAGTGGTGTGATCTCAGCTCACAGAACCCTCCACCTCCCAGGTTCAAGTGATTCTCCTGCCTCAGCCTCCCGAGTAGCTGGGACTACAGGCGTGCACCACCATGCCCAGTTAGTAGAGACAGGATTTCACCATGTTGGCCTGGATGGTCTCGATCTCTTGACCTCGTGATCTGCCCGCCTTGGCCTCCCACAGTGCTGGGATTACATGCATGAGCCACAGCGCCTGGCCCCTATGTGTCTGTTTTTGTGCCCATACTATGCTGTCTGGGTTACTGTGGCTTTGTAGTGTAGTTTGAAGTTCATGGTATGATGCTTCTGGCTTTATTCTTCTTGCTTAGGATTGCTTTGCCTACAGTAAATTTATTTTTGAAAAGTAATTATAACTGGAAGAATTCACTATGTCTCTTTCTGAATTTTATAAATCTTGTTTACCAAAATATAACACCTATAGGGGATTTGAATGTTCTAATCACTATGAAGAAACATAAACATTTTCATAAATGGAATAATGTTTGTATCCACAAAATAACTTATTATGTCCATGGAATAATAAATGTTTATATCCATAAGCAATAAAACATTTGTCAGGTGTGGCAGCCCATGCCTGTAGTCCCAGCTGCTTGGGAGGGTGGGGTGGGAGGATCACTTGAGCCCAGGAGTTTGAGCTCAGCCTCAGCAACAAAGCGAGACCCCATCCCTAAACAAATAGACAAACAAGCTACTTGACTTAATAAGCAATATTTTTAAAATACAGAACTCATAGTCTACACTCTTTGATAACACATAAAGTTGCAACAAATTATTAAAATGCGACCCAAAAAGTTCAATTTCAAAAAGTCATTCTTTAATGAGAACAAAATAAAATTATAACAATTAGAAAGTTACTAAAAATATACAGTTTGAAGAAAAAGCTATAAGATTTAGAGTAATACTCAAAATAGAACACAAACTTTAAATGTTTTCTTTATTCAGATAAAATACAAAGATAATAGCTGTATTAGTCTGTTTATCATGTTGCTGATAAAGACTTACTCAAGACTGGGAAGAAAAAGAAGTTTAATTGAACTTAAAGGTCCACATGGCTTGGGAGGCCTCAGAATCATGGCAGGGGGTGAAAGGCATTTCTTACAGGGTGGCAGCAAGAGAAAATGAGGAAGAAGCAAAAGCGGAAACCCCTGATAAACCCATCAGATCTTGTTAGACTTATTCACTATCACAAGAATAGCACAGGAAAACCGGCCCCCATGATTCAATTACTTCCCCCTGGGTCCCTCCCACAACATATGGGAATTCTGGGAGATACAATTCAAATTGAGATTTGGGTGGGGACACAGTCAAACTATATCAATAGCTAACATGTACCACATATTTACTGTGTTAGATATTGATCTAAGAACTTATAAATATTATTAACTCTTATCACAGATCTGAGGTAAATAGTATTATTATTCCCATTGTACAGATAAAGAAATTGAAGCAAATAGAAGTTTAAAAACACATCCACTATTACAGAGTTACCAAATGGCAAAACCAGCATTCAAATTCGGGTTGTCCTGCTCTGGAGTCCACATTCATAAATATTATGCTACAGTAAATATTAATCTTGTGAACTATGTGCTATGGTTTGGCTGTGTCCCACCCGAAGCTCATCTTGAATTGTAGCTACCACAATCCCCACATATCATGGGAGTAACCTGGTGGGAGGAAACTGAATCATGGGGCAGTTACTTCTATGCTGTCCTCATAATAGTAAGTTCTCACTATAGCTGATGGTTTTATAAGGGGCTTTCCCACCTCCCTTTGCTCTGCACTTCTCTTTCCTGCCATTATGAGAGGAAGGACATGTTTGCTTCCCCTTCTGCCATGATTGTAAGTTTCCTGAGGCCTCCTGAACCATGCTGAACTGTGAATCAATTAAACCTTTTTTCCTTATATATTATCCAATCTCTGGTATGTCTTGGTTAGCAGAATGAGAATGGACTAATACTGTAAAATGCTACTGCAGAGAGTGGGACATTGCTGTAAAGATCTAGGAAATGTGGAAGCAACTTTGGAACTGGATAACAAGCAGAGGCTGGAACAGTTTGGAGGGTTCAGAAGAAGACAGAAAAATGTGGGAAAGTTTGGAACTTCCTAGAGACTTGTTGAATGGGTTTGACCAAAATGGTGATAGCGATGTAGACAATGAAGTCCAGGCTGAAGTGTTCTCAGATGGAGATGAGGAACTTATTGGGAACTGGAATAAATGTCAGTCTTGCTACGTTTTTAGCAAAGAGACTGGCAGCATTTTGTCCCTGTCCTAGAGATCTGTGGAACTTTCAACTTGAGAGAGATAATTTAGGGTATCTGGCAGAAGACATTCCTAAGTAGCACAACACTCAAGAGGAACCAGAGCAAAAAAGTTAAAGCCCGACAATGTGATAGAAAAGTAAACCCCATTTTCTGGGGAGAAATTCAAGCTGACTTCAGAAATTTGCACAAGTAATGGCGAGTCAAATGTTAATCATCAAGAAAATGGGGAAAATATCTCCAGAGCATGTCAGAGACCTTCATGGCAAACCCTGCCATCAAAGACCTGGAGGCCTAGGAGGGAACAATGGTTTCCTGGGCCAGGCACAGGGTCTTCCTGCTCTATGCACCATCAGGACATGGTGCCCTGCCTCCCAGCTGCTTAAGCTCTAGCCATGGCTAAAAGGGGCCAATGTACAGCTCAGGCTGTTGCTTCAGAGGGTGCAAGCCCCAAGCCTTACATGTGGTGTTGGACTTGTAGTTGCATAAAAGTCAAAAATTGAGGTTTGAGAATGTCCAGCTAAATTTCAGAGGATGTATGGATATCCACTCAGAAGTTTGCTGCAGGGGTGGGGCCCTCCTGGGGAACCTCTGCCAGGGCAGTGCAGAAGGGAAATGTGGGGTTGGAGCCCCAATGCAGTCTCCAGTGGGGTACTGCCTAGTGGAGCTGTGAGAAGATGGCCACTGTTCTCCAGACCTGAGAATGACAGACCCACCCACACGTTGCACTGTGCATCTGGAAAAGCCACAGATACTCAACACCAGCCCATGAAAGCAGCCTTGGGGTGGAGGTGGGGCTATGCCCTGCAAAGCCAAAGGGTGGAGCTGCCCAATGCTGTGGGAGCCCATCCATTATCGTGCCCTGGATGTGAGACATGGAGTCAAAAGAGATCATTTGGAACTTTAAGGTTTAATGACTGCCTTATTTGATTTTGAACTTGCATGCGGCCTGTAGTCCCTTTGTTTTGGCCACTTTCTCCCATTTCGAATGGGAGTATTTACCCAATGCCTGTGCCCCCATTGTATCCAGGAAATAACTAATTTGCTTTTTATTTTACAGGCTCATAGGCAGAAGGAACTTGACTGTCTCAGATGAGACTTTAGACTTGGACTTTTGATTAATGGTGGGATGAGTTAAGATTTTGGGGGAGCTGCTGGAAGGGTATGATTGTGTTTTTGAGGACATGAGATTTGGGAGGGGCAGGGGTGGAATGACATGGTATGGCTGTGTCCCCACCCAAATTGCACCTTGAATTATAGTTACTATAATCCTCGTGTGTCATGGGAGGGGCCTGGTGGGAGGCAATTGAATCATCGGGGTGGTCACCTTCATGCAGTTCTCATGATAGTGAATGACTTCTCATGAGAGCTGATGGTTTTATAAGGAGCTTCCCCATCTACCCATTTGTTCTTCTCCTTCCTACCACCATGCGAAGAAGGAAGTGTTTGCTTTCCCTTCTGCCATGATTGTAAGTTTCCTGAGGCCTCCCCAGCCATGTAGAACCGTGCGTCAATTAAACCTCCTATCCAGTCTCAGGTATGTCTTTATTAGCAGCATGAGAATGGACTAATATGCCAGGGGAGGGAAGCTGGAGGTGAATTAGAAACAGAACAAAAGAATCTAGGGTAAGGTAAATAATAAATTTCAAAACTGAAATTCATAAATGAGAAAAAAAGTAATAGAAAAGCTCAGCAAAACAAAGGTAGTGTTTTTGGCAAGTGTAATGAAATAAATAAACTGTTATAAGCCTGATACACAACCAGATTTTACAAGATCCTACCTACTAGTCAATTAATTTTATTTCTAGGCATTAATGCCAACTGGCAACTGGACAATCTTGGCAGATGTGTGGTTTGTCAGGAGTCTCCATAATTAAAAATTTTGGAAACAATCTAAGTACATGTCTAGTGGTTGGGGATGATTAAAATAATGATGTCATCGCCATACAGTGAAACATGTGACATATATCTACAATTATTATACGGGGAAAATAGCCACACATTTTTTGGTAAGTTGACAGGGTACCAAATGTCTTGCAAAATATGATTATTTCAGGACCGGGTGACATGTCTCATGCTTGTAATCCCAGCACTTTGGGAGGCCAAGGGAGGCAGATCATCTGAGGTCAAGAGTTTGAGACGAGCCTTGCCAACATGGTGAAACCCCCATCTCTACTAAAACCACAAAAATCAGCATGGTGTGGTGGGCACCTGTAACCCCAGCTACTTGGGAGGCTGAGGTAGGAGACTTGCTTGAACTGGGGGGGCAGAGGTTACAGTGAGCCAAGATTACGCCACTGCACTCCAGCCTGGGTGACAAGGGTAAGATTTTATCTCAAAATAATAATAATAATAATAATAATATGGCCAGGCATGGTGACTCACCGCCTGTAATCCTAGCACTTTGGGAGGTTGAGATGGGCGGATCACTAGGACAGGAGATTGAGACCATCCTGTCTAACACTGTAAAACCCCATCTCTACTAAAAATACAAAAAATTAGCCAGGCATGGTGGCATGCGCCCGTAGTCCCAGCTACTCGGGAGGCTGAGGCAGAATTGCTTGAACCTGGGAAGTAGAGATTGCAGTGAGCTGAGATCACGCCACTGCACTCCAGCCTGGGGGACAGAGCGAGACTCCATCTCAAAAAAAAATACCAATAAAGAATAATAATATGTTTATTTCATAAATGCTATATACATACAGGAAAATATTTAAAAGTATTTAGATAATATAATTTAGTAATCATTTTTGCTATCTTCTTTTTAATTCATTTTAGGATTTCAAATACCTTTGAGTGTTAATATTACTTATACAGTACAAAAAGCACTTTTTATTTGTAAAATAGAAAATAAGATGAAATCTTGTGCCCATAAATGAGCACAGGGGTCCCAATGTTGAAAGTTATATACTCATCACTCAGTCTCAGGAAACATAATAAAAGAAAAAGCAAAATTTGGATTAAAAAATCATTGGATGAGACATTAGGCATAACCTTTTGCTTAATAGCAATTGTAGCTCATTATCTGCTTATAACAAATGCAAAAGGAAGAGAGATGTATGGTTCTTTGCAGAATAACAATTAGGAGCTTTCCAATAATTCAGCTTGGCCTACCAAGCAGAGCTCAGGAAGTAATTTAACTTTTGATGCACTCAGGACTTTCTCCATGAGATAAGTGTCACCATTTTAAAATATTTTGTATTAATGTATAGGCATATTTTGTAAAATTAAAATTTTTGTTTTATTATATTTTAAACCAATTTATGCTTTCAAGAAGACACATTGTCAAGATATTCTGATGAGTTTGCATTCATAGAAACAGTTGACTGATGAACAAAGCTAATTAGCATTTGCTTATCTCCTATATACGTTAACTGCATTTCTGC
The DNA here is from genome assembly GCF_000951035.1 of Colobus angolensis palliatus. Classification (NCBI taxonomy): domain Eukaryota; kingdom Metazoa; phylum Chordata; class Mammalia; order Primates; family Cercopithecidae; genus Colobus; species Colobus angolensis. Next base: position 7,028,591 of record NW_012114688.1, on the reverse strand, counting down.
AGTCATTGTGAACGTAAGAGCCACGGTTTTTGCTCTCCTAATGCCAAGATATCCTTGATTCAAAATGGCCCCTACCTATTTAAAAGCATATTCTTAAAACATTTCACTGGCCCCTACCTATTTGAAAGTGTACTCTTAAAACATTTCACATCTATCAAGTAATATTAAACTATTTTGACCTATTCTTACTGTGACAACAAAAAAACTCTCTAAAAGAATGCAGCAATAATCATGAGATAAAAATCTGATTATCATTTTAATGTTAATCCAATTTAAATGTATTGAGGGCCTACAAAATACCTACCTATGCTTGTTCTAAGTGTTGAGAATACAAAAGGGAATAAAATGCAGTATCTTTCCCTCAAACATCCTAATGGACACCTGAGGAGAACAATAATGTGATAGTTATTATAACAAGAAGTTATAATAATTTTTGTAGAAATTTATTTCTAATATAGAACTTAAATAAAGAGAAGTTACTTATTAAGTAAATATATTTAAGCACCTACTATGATTTAGGTCATATTATTTAAGGATCTACTATGACTGAAGTACTGCCAAACAAATAATATAATGCATCTGCTGTCAAAGAAAAGTAGTTAACTTGGTATAGAGTACAAGTTCAGATTCAGTAGTTGACTTCTATCAGGCCTGTTGTCCAATAATTTTCAGTGGCGATTTACCTCTTCTAGTCATGTGCTCACATTAATGGTTATATCTCACAAATTATTTTATTTTATAAACCCAGGAAATGGCATCTGTCTTTAATATATTTTAAGTAATTCATAAATACATTTTTTTAAAAACAAAGAAAAACAGCCGGGCGCGGTGGCTCATGCCTGTAATCTTAGCACTTTCAGAGGCCCAGGCAGGCGGATCACGAGGTCAGGAGATCGAGACCATCCTGGCTAACATGGTAAAACCCCGTCTCTACTGAAAAAATACAAAAAAATTAGCCAGGCGTGGTGGTGGGCGCCTGTAGTCCCAGCTACTCAGGAGACTGAGGCAGGAGAATGGCGTGAATCCGGGAGGCGGAGCTTGCAGTGAGCCGAGATCGCGCCACTGCACTCTAGCCTGGGTGACAGAGTGAGACTCCGTCTCAAAAAAAAAAAAAAAGAAAAAAAGAAAAACATTCCATCTTCTTGGTTTTATAAAATTACTTTCTACTCTATATCATATAAGGATTGGTGGAAGTATATAGAAAATAAGTATAATGTAGTATTCATTAAGGTGGGCAGCATGCCCTTTCCCAAGATATCCATTACCTGTGAAAACCTTGTTATATGACAAAGGGAAATCAAGATGACCAATAGAGAAATTACCCTTGATCATTCAAATGGGCTAATGTTATCACAGAAGTCCTTAAAGGTAGGAGAAAGAGGCAGAATGTATGTAGGAAAAGGAAATGTGAGGACTATAATAAAGAAGGGAAGGAAGGAAGGAGGTGAGAGAGAAAAGGAGAGGGTGAGTTAGTACAGATCATAAAAGCTTTTGTTTTAGAATATCCCCATCTTCCACTAAAGATTTATTAAGAAATCATTTTCAGTTCCAGCACAGTACCTGAAACATGGCCAGTAAAATTATATATTTGGGAGGCTACCCCTCCACCAATCCATTTGGATGAATAATGGCTACAGCAACAGAAAGGCAAAGGATACATAGAGTTACATAAAGGGGATCCTAAATGTAGAAGAAAATGGAAAGAAAATGTAAATTTTAAAGTCATTTTTACAAAATAAGAGTACTCCTTCTTTATTTGAATTAGGCCGGTTGCTAGGGTTTAGACATGTGTTTTTATCAAATTTTTGTCCCAGTTTTATTTATAGCAATACATTCTAAGCTAACTAAGGTAAAATATTTAGATGGAAGACTGCTTTCTATTTCTCATATTTTTCCTAAACTTAGTTTATATTCTGTATTCCAACTTTTATTCTTTTCTTCTTTTTAAGTCCTTTTTGAGCTATTCTCACTCTTGTTCTGATTTTATATCATTTTTAGCCCATGCTTAGGGATTGATATCAGCCGTTAACAATCCATCTCATGAATGTCAGAAACATGAAAATTAGGTTAAAAAAAAAAATTCAGCCTGTTGAAGTTGTTGGCATACATTTGCCAAAATTTGAACGTTCCCAGAGAACAGTTTTCTGAACTTTAAGCCTATTGATATTTAGTTATGTCTAAAAATTCCCAATTGCTTTGTGATTTATTTGTAAACATTTTTAAGGTCGTTAAAAAAAAAAAAAAAACTATGTCAGTCATAAAAGCACTTTTTGGACTTACATTGAAAAGTTTTTAAGGAAGGAAAACTTTGCAAAATAACACTACCAAGAAATACAAAACTATATTTTATACATTGCAATACATTCAAATACTGTACTTGATTTCTTTCTTATATATGTAAATAATTCTAAATTAAAAAATGGAATATGGAACATTATGGAATGATCATTTTGAAATGATGGTCATGTGTACATTTCTAAGGAAATCTTTATTTTACTACCTTATTTGATTGTGGCATATATTGTCCAAAAATAACTGAATTCACACTGATTTATTCTATAACATTGTTTGGAATCTGATTATAATAATTAAGTGGCATTTAATTAAAACACTCCTTCTAAGTGGGTTTTTGCTGCTTCACATTAACTGGCTCATTTAGATTATCACATATTGTTTCCGTTCATAAGATCATGCATAATGGGAGTAGTCTTGGCTTCTGAATTTTAATAAGTTCTGTACAGCTGTTCACTGAACACCAAGTAGCTGATGAACAAACATTAGCTAAAGTGGTTTATGAATCAAATACTGAACTGCATTTTTGAATTACCCTTTTCTAAATTTTTACCAACTTTAAGCACTAAAGTTAACTGCTTATATTCAACAGTAGTTTAGCTGAAACATATTTAAATTAAAATCTCTTTGAAGACTTAATAATTAATTTTTCATTTCATGACCATTTTTTCCATTAAATTTCTTTCTATATAACCTGAAACTCTCCAAATACTCAATGCATTTTTATTCCAATAAAATAAATGTTTCACAATCTTACTATTTCTATAATATCATCTATCTCTAAAGTTAGAAAATAGTACAGATACACTTTTGACAAATCTGCTACTGATGTCTCTATTATTGTGTATATTCAATATACAAATAAGTTAATAGCAATAAAATATCTGCTCTATTATTTAGATGACAGAAAACATAAACCTTCTTCTCTTCTCTTCTCTTTTCTCTTCTCTTTTTTTGAGATGCAGTCTTGCCCTGTCGCCTAGGCTGGAGTGCAATGGCGCAATCCAGGCTCACCGCAACCTCCACCTGCTAGGTTCAAGTGATTCTCCTGCCTTAGCCTCCCAAGTAGTTGGGATTACAGGCACCCACTACCATGTCCAGCTAATTTTTGTATTTTTGGTAGAGACGGGGTTTCACCAGCTTGGCCAGGCTGGTCTCGAACTCCTGGTCACATCTGACTCTTAATCAAACATCACTTTCTGCATGACATTTGTAACTGCTGACCAAATATCACTTATTTTTGTTTGGATTTTGTCCCTAAATGTAGAATTCTTGCAAGCTAGTCTGGACTCTGTATGTTCCATAACACCAAATTAATGAGCCTATACCTCAATTTTACACCTTAACACAGATGGGAGAGAGGACCAATTAAGTGAAAACCCACCAATGATATCAGAAAGAGAAGCAGCAAGCAAATAGCCTATCATTTTCTCAATGCCTATAGCAGAAGATAATTCATCTGCCCATCAAAGCCTTCTTTGGCATAGAGTTAAGAGAAAATGGAATGGGAAATAGAGAATAATAGCCAGGGCTTCACCAATGGCAAAGTAAAGAAAGAAAAAGAGAGACAAGGACAATATGAGATTATTTTATAGGGTCAAAATCACGTTTGTAAGCACTCTGGCAGCCTCATGGGATCATCTGAAAATGAGGCCAGATCTACTAACCAGGAATAGTGGTCTCACCTATGATGTGCTACTATTACAAAATATGATTAATATAAAGCAACATTGACTTCTCTCTCCATAGGCAGTAGATGTGGAAAATTTGGTCACAGTTTTTCCTTATCTTAGAGCCCATTATTTTATGTATTTTATTTTCCCTTTTTATATTAAATACAGCTTTACTCACTTTTAAAACCCGTGTTGAACCAAAGACACCTTGATGTCATCTTATAACTTGGCTTCTTGAGAAAATACTAATAAACAAGAGCAAATGTTCAGTTTTATTAATAAAAATCTCCAGTACTTAAACAATAAATTATAATTTTAACATTTTTGCTTTTCCTGTAGTAGAAATGTGTATGTATTTAGAGTTCAATATAAACCTATGTCAGTACATTCTCATTCACCAAATTTGGCCTAGAAGTGAAAATAATAGTATATTTCTTTTCACTTAAGTTAGAAACTTCAGAAAAATTCTAAACAACAAAATTTGAAAAATGTTTTCATCAATGGACACTTTTATACAAACACATGTTCAAGCATACATACACTAAATAACTCAGATTTAAGTTAGCAAACCAGAGTTTTTACTAAGTCATAATAATTTAAAAATAGATTCTTATTCTATTACCTTATCTATAAACAAATCAATTAGAATGTGTGTACATGATGGATAAATAAAAGTACAGGCCAAAAATGGCCTTGAGACTAGAGATTTGGCATGACAATTGGAAGAAACAGTTTTTGTTTATTAAAATTTATAATTATGCAAAAGAAACAAATTTGAGCAAATTTGGTTGTCATGGTGGTTGGCAGATATGAAGAATCAGGAATTCAGTTCATATAAGATATTTCCTTTGCATATTCAAATGGAGATATGGAAGATGTTTTAATACGCATCTGAAATTCAGACAAAAGGTCCAAATCGGTAGTAAACATTTTAGATTCCACCTATGCCAGAGTGCAGTGGCGTGATCTCAGCTCACCACAACCTCCATCTGCTGGGTTCAAGCGATTATCCTGCCTCAGCCTTCCCAGTAGCTGGGACTACAGGCACACCACTGAACCTGGCTAATTTTTTCTATCTTTTTAGTAGAGACGGGGTTTCACCATGTTGGCCCAGGCTGGTCTCAGACTCCTGACCTCAGGTGATCCACCCATTTCGGCCTCCCAAAGTGCTGGGATTACAGACATGAACCACCGTGCCCAGCTGCATTCTGACGTTTTAAAATTAAAGGAGTGGAAAAAGACAGATTTAAGGGGATTGCCATGGATTGCTCTTTTGTTGGAAGGAAAACATAACCCTGTGACAGGATTATATCTCAAAGTATTAATGTGTTTTTTGTATACATTCTTTCTCTTCAGCTCTCTCACTTTTATTCCAAGGGACAATTCATGTTCCCAACTCAGAATGATGTAAAAAATGGTAAAAATAGTTTACAATGGAGACAAAGATTCTATCCACAAATGTATAATTGTAAGGTTTAATTTTCATCTTTGTAAAACTAGGTAAGATAGTATCTGGGAGGTAAAAGAAAGAGAGTCTTTTCTCACATAATGCTCAAAAACAAAGTGAAAGAGATAGTCAGAATAGTTGTTGAGGACTCTAAAAGGCCTGTCCCTTCCACTTCAATATCACTGAATGCGGGGGCTAGGTCAAGACAGCAGACTAGAAGAAAGCTCATGTGTGCTGCTCTCAGGGGGAGGAAACAAAAAGGCTAGTGAACACTGACCCTGAACGCCAATCGTCTCAGAAAGAAGGTCAGGATCCATCAAAGCGGGGGGGGACACAGAGAGCACACAGGAGTGAAGGTGGGCACCAGTCTGACTGTGATCAGTGCAGCTCCAGGAGAATATCTCCAACATGGGAAAGGGTAAGTGACTAAGAGCCCCCTGGGTGATTCATACTCTAAACAGGTACCTGTGCAAGACTAGAAATGGGAGAATACCCCTGGCCCTCTCATACATCCAACCCCACTTCTAGAATGAGGCAGAGAGCCCCTCAAACATTTTGCAGAGGCAAACCCCCTCAAGTCCAAGGTGACTTCTATAAGCCTTGGCCCCTGGAACAGACCAACACCAGCACCATACCCCAACAGAGTCTGCAGTTGCAGTGTCTGGGGGCAGTAAGATTGTCCCCTCCCTGGACAAGGCTCAGTGCTGGCTTCTGGTCCAGCAGGACAACTTCTCTGTGAACTCAGCCAGTGGCCACAGCCTCCTGTTGTCTGGGAAAGGAAAGCACCCAAACAGCAGGGTGGGCGACCCCACCCACTCCCACCACTAGTAACCACTGAGCTTCTTGTCATTCTGGGAAGCATCCAGATGGCAGAGCAGACAACTCAACCTACCCCTACCACTGGTAGCTTCCAGCCAAGTGAGCCAATTTTGCCTGAATTTGCAAAGGGTGCTATGTTAGTCAGGGTTCTCTAAAGGGACAGAACTACCAGGACAGATGAATATATGAAGGGGAGCTTATTAGGAGAATTCATTCACACAATCACAAGGTGAAGTCCCACAACAGGCCATCTGCAAGCTGAAGAGCCAGGAAGCCAGTCCAAGTCCCAAAACCTCAAAAGTAGAAAAGCAGATAGTCCAAAATCTTAAGTACTTGGAAGGTCAGAAAGCATCCAGCATGGGAGAAATGTGGAGGCCAAAAGACTCAGTCTAGACTTTCCACATTCCTCTGCCTGCTTTTATCCTAGCCATGCTGGCAGCTGAGTAGATGGTGCCTATCCAGAATGAGGGTGGGTCTGCTTTTCCCCGTACTGACTCAAATGTTCATTTCCTTTAGCAAAACTTTCATAGACATACCCAAGAACAATATCCAATCAAGTTGACAGTCAATATTAACCATCACAGCTACAGCCTCCTGTTGCCCTGGAAACACATAGTTGGCAGGGTGGGCACCTCTACCTATCCTTGCCACCTGTAACCAGATGGTCCACACCTGCCAGAGTTTCAAACCCAGTAGTCTCACTTCTGCTGGAACTCTGTGAGCAGGCACAACTCTGTTTCCTCCTGGGGAGCACTGGGAGAGCAGATTCAGGTTGACACAGTAAGAATACAGCCTGGCTGCCAACTGTGGCCGCTGCATGAAGGAGCCCCATGCACCAGAACACCTGACCAAAGAGGGACTCCTTCAAGACCCAGAAGCAGAATAGAATTGACGCCAGTCAACTGAGCCTACCTTAAACCACAATCAAACCCACAAGGGCATCTGAGAAGATTAAAGCAGAAACAAACAAAGAAACAAAAAACACCTATTCAAAAACAGCAGTTTGAAAGGCTGAAGGAACATCAGCCCATACAGAAGAGAAAGAACCCGCACAAGAACTCTGGCAACTCAAAAAGCCACAGTGTCTTCTGACCTCTGGAAGATTATATTAGTTCTCCAGCAATGGTTCTACACCAGGCTAAAATGGCTGAAATGTCAGAAATAGAATTCAGACTATGAATAAGAATGAAGATCATCAACCACAGGAGAAATTCAAAATTCAGTCCAAGGAATCTAAGGGATACAATAAAATGATATAGGAGATAAGAAACAAAAGGGCCACTTTCAGAAATTACCAAACTGATCCGATAGAGGTGAGAAACTCACTTCAAGAATTTCATAATATAATCAGAAGTATTACCAGTAGAATCAACCAACCTGAGGAAAGAATTTCAAAGTTTGAAGATCAGTTCTCCAAAATAACTCAGACAACAATAAAGAAAAAACAGTAAAGAAGAATGAAAAAAAAAAACTCTGAGAAATATAAGATTACATAAAAAGATCAAATCTGTGATTTACTGACATCCCTGAAATAGGAGAGAAAGCAAGCAAGTTGGAAAACATATTTGAGGTTATCATCCATGAAAATTTCCCCAACCTCACTATAGAGGCAAACATCCAAATTTAGGAAATGCAGGGAACCCCTGCAAGATACTATACAAGATAACCATCTCCAAGACACACAGTTATCAGATTCTTCTAAGTTGAAATGAAAGTAAAAGTTTAAGTGAAAGAAAAAGGCAGCTAGAGAGAAGAGACAGGTCACATACAAAGGGAACCTCAACAGGCTAACAGTGGATCTTTCAGGAGAAACTTTATAAACAGAAGAAATTGAGGATCTATATTCAACATTCTTAAAGCAAAGAAATTCCAACCAAGAATGTCATATCCAGCCAAACCAAGCTTCATAAGTGAAGGAGAAATAATATCCTTTTCAAATAAGCAAATGTTAAGGGAATTCGTTAACACCACACAAGAGGTCCTTAAGGGAGTGCTAAATATGGAAAGGAAAGACCATTACTGGCCACCACAAAAACAGACTTAAGTACATAAGCCATTGACAGTATAAAGAAACCACAAAATCAAATTTGCATAATGACCAGCTAACAACCTGTTGACAGGATCAAATCCACACAAATCAATATTAACCTTGAATGTAAACAGGCTAAATGCTCCAATTTAAAGGCACAGTATGGCAAGTTAGATAAAGAAGGAAGACTCAACTGTATGCTGCATAAAAAAGACCCATCTTACATGTAATGACAACTTTAAGCTCAAAGTAAAAAGATGGAGAAAAATCTACCAAGCAAATGAATAACAGAAAAACACAGGGGTTGCTATCCTAATTTCAGACAAAACAGACTCAAAACAGACTTTAAACCAACAAAGATAAAAAAAGACAAAGAAGAGCATTATATAATGGTAAAGTTTCCAATTCAACAAGAAAACCTAGCTATTCAAAATATATATGCACTCAATACAGGAGCACCCATATTCATAAAGCAAGTTCTAAGAGACCTACAAAGAGACGTAGATAATGACACAATAATGGTGGGACACTTCAACACCATACTGACAGTACTGGACAGATCATCATGGCGGAAAATGAACTAAAATATTTGAGACCTAAACTCAATGTTTGACCAAATGGGCCTAAAAGACATCTACAGAACTTTCTACCCTAAAATTACAGGACATACATTCTTCTCATCAGCACATGACAGATAATCTAAAACTGACCACACAATGAACCACAAAACAATCCTCAGCAAATTCATAGAAGCCAAAATCATACTAAACATACTCTCAGACCACAGCACCTTAAAGGTAGAAATCAATAATAAGAACATTGTTCAAAACCACACATTACATGGAAATTAAGCAACCTGCTCCTGAATGACTTTTGGATAAACAATGAAATTAAGGCAGAAATCAAGAAATTCTTTGAAACTAATGAGAACAAAGATACAACTTACCAGAATATGTGGGACACAGCTATAGCTGTGTCAAAAGGGAAGTTTATAGCACTAAAACCTGAATCATAAAGTTAGAAAGATTGCAAATTAACAGTTTAATACCACACCAAGGGGAACTAGAGAAACAACAGCAAACCAACCCCAAAGGTAGTAGAAGATAAGAAATCACCAAAATCAGAGTTGAACTGGAGGAAACTGAGATGTAAAAAACCATACAAAAGATCAATGGATTGTGTGGTTGGCTCTTTGAAAAAATAAAATAAATAAGATTCATAGAATGCTAGCTAGCTAGAATAATAAATTAAAAACTAGAGAAGATCTGAATAAACACAATCAGAAATGACAAAATGGACATTACCATGAGCCACACAGAAATACCAAAACAACAACAACAACAAAAACCCTCAGAAACTACTACAAACAATTACACACAATTGTTACACTCTATGCACACAAATTATAAAACCTGGAAGAAATGGATCAATTCCTGGAAAACTACAATCTACCAAGATTGAACCAGGAAAAAATTGAATCCATGAAAAAACCAATAATGAACTCCAAAGTGAATCACTAATAAACAGCCTACCAACCAGAAAAATCCCAGGACCAGACAGATTCTTAGCCAAATTTTATCAGATGTAAAGAAATAAGAAAACTACTTTTACTGAAACTATTCTGAAAAATTAAGGAGGAGGGACTTCCTAACCCATTCTATGAGGTCAGTTCATTTGTGGACCAGTTCTTTCATTCACCAGGTATTCTGTATTTATTTTATGTTATTATTATCAACAAACCTTTATCCTTCAAAATATTTTTTTTAAAAAGTAGAAAATGAATTTGCCACCTCGATTCCATACAGTTCGACTAAACTTTGGATAGAAAAGATTACATACCCCTTTATATTTGAAGAACTGGAAAGGTGTTAAGATGTATGCAATAATTTAATAGAAAAAAAGAGTTTATTCATAAACAATATTGATACATAAGAAATAAGTAACCACAATCTACACCACTGACAAACGAGAATAAAGTAAAACTTCCAATTTTCTAACAATTTGTGTTTGTGCGCTCCATGCCAAGCACTGCTTAGTCACTAAATTAAGTGGCTATATAAAGTTCCTTTAGAATCATTTTAAAACCAATACTTATCACTAATGAGAGACATTAGAATTATCATTATCAAAATTAATATAATAATCTAACCAAACACCATATTATCCAATTAAATAATTTTATGCATTTCATCAATTCAACTCTGCAATCAAAAGCATAAGAATAGAGTATAATTATTATATCCTAGGAAAAAGTAGTTGTGGCTGTGACTACAGTCTTTTAGAAACAAAAATAAGTGGATCTTCTATGTACCCTTTGATTGTATGTGTTTATTATTATTATTATTATTATTATACTTTAAGTTCTAGGGCACATGTGCATAACGTGCAGGTTTGTTACATATGTATACTTGTGCCATGTTGGTGTGCTGCACCCATCAACTCGTCAGCACCCATCAACTCGTCATTTACATCAGGTATAACTCCCAATGCAATCCCTCTCCCCTCCCCCCTCCCCATGATAGGCCCCGGTGTGTGATGTTCCCCTTCCCGAGTCCAAGTGATTGTATGTGTTTTTTAATGGTTTTATGAAATATTCTCAATTTTTTATAAGGTATATGTTGAAAGTTGCTTTCATGCCACCTCATAAAACATATAAGAATTAATTTGTTATCAAAATATCACAGTTCATGCATGTAAGCAATTTGTTATATATTGTCTGAGATGAAAATTCAATCATAAAATTATATATATTGTTATATCTTTTACTTTTGGAGGGAGGAACAGGAGTGGTTAAGAGACCAAAGGAGGCAAACATATTGCCTATGGCCTGTTAAAGGACAAATAGTGCACACAGCCTATTTGAAGGCTCCCCACAAATTGAATGAATTAAATTGAATTATGCTAGTTATACAGACTTGTGGCCAGCTAGGAAACACACTTCATTTTACTCTTTCTCCTTCTTTCCTTGTCTTATTCATCTTTTTCCTTATTCTTCATTTCTGGAGGTGCATATTCAGATAAGATATTTATACACAGGCTGTCACCAAACTGCGTTTTCTAGGGATTCACGGCTAGCACAGGTTTCTAGTTAACTAGATTTTTTTTTTTAATGAACCCAGGAGAGGGATCCAGAAATTCAACAGGTACTTTAAGTCACTGTTAGACAAAAGTGAGAGCAGGGTAAAGAAACAAACAAACAAAAAAAGTAATGCAGTCTTTGGAACAACACAGATCACACAATGTTTGAAATCACATCAAATGACTGTGCAAAACACACTTTTGCTCTCCTCAGTACCACTACTCTGTTTTAGCTTTGTTCCTACTTACTCTATTAGATGGCTTTTATAGCTACAACAGATTTCTAGCTAAATTTATAATAGTTTAAAGCTTGGTACTGAAAGTGCAGTCTGTGAGCAGCATCACTGATATTACCTGAGATCTTGCTAGAAATGCAGAATTTCTGGTCCCTCTTCAGATCTGCTGAATTTGCTCTGCATTTTATCAAGATCGCCACATGATTTCCATATACAATGAAGTTAAAAACAACAACAACACTATTTTAGATAAAGGTGGTTAACTTTGAGATGTGCACAAAGATAAAATTAAATTTGTTGAATACTCCCTTGGCAAATAAGACCTGATTATATCTAAGGAGCAAACTGCACAGTTGAGAAAGGAAAGCAAGGGGTTTGGAGGGGAAAGAAACTAACAAACACTGAAGATTTACACTAGGTCATGCAATTTACATGAGGGGTTTACTATTGTTATATTTAATGTTGTCACAAAAAAACCTCATGGAGCAGTATGTCAACTCTCATTTCACTGATGAGTAAACTGAAGTTAAAAAACATGTCAGTGATCATAAGCCTAAGAAATTTTGGCCAAGTATTTCTTTCCCCTAGAATTATGCACTTTCTACTAATAAGTTTAGTGCATACGAGTTACAAATAGTTCATGAGAAATCTGACTGTAATAATTAAATATATGAGGCACACATTTTAAATTACAAGAATGATTGGAAGATAGTACCATCATTCTGTATTGGCCTAATAAAAAGAAAAAGACTCATGGAGGGTTGAACTAGCAAGTTGTGGAAGATTTGAATGATGAAAAAAGAAAAGTAAAAACTTATTTATGAATATTAGCTCTATGTCTAGTACTGTGCTAAAATTTTTAAATTCTTTATCTGAATATTATGCTAACCCCATTTAATTGCAAAATGTTTTCCAATTTAGAGATGAAAAATCAGAGATTAAAAATTCTAAAAAATAAGACCAAATTCATAGTATAAAGCTATGATATTCTCACCATACCACTGAAGGTTAAAACAGACATTTGTTATAAGGTCAGAAGAGGGACTCAATTTTTAGCTTTATTTTAGACTGTCATAGTTTTTACAGATAATCTGAACCAATATTTATTAGTTTTATTGATATTACATCAAGGCATTTGCTTAATAAAAAGTCAATTTTCTGATAAATTTCAGTGTCCTAGTTACTCATGCCTTCATTGAATTATAACTGATATGTCTATTTTATTTCCCTTCCAATAATATTTTTGTCCTTTCAGCAATAGAAAAAAGAAATAAAAACACTGAAAGACCAAAAATTCAACCTTGCAAAATAATACGTAACTTATCCCCTAAGTATAAAACTATAAAACCACAAGTTTAATAACACAGGAAAAATATAAATATCTAAATCCTCCTCAGGGGTACATCAACAATACTATAATGTTGAATTTTTTTCCATTTTGTCAAAGGGTATCACACTGGTCTTCAGTAGGGAATCATTTTCTAGTTGTTTAAAAATACCAAGCAACCAGTAATCCAATAAAAAAACAAATCAGCAGGACTATTTGATGTCACATATTGCTCCAAGAGAGACCATTTCAATGAGTCTACAACCTACATCTCTAAGTAATAAGAATGTTTCATTGTATTATTCAGTACTTTGCAGAGGCTCATTAAATGTTTACTGAAAAGAATTTAATTGGGAATAAAGCCAGAAGTCTGTTGATAAATGTGAATTTGTAGATGCTATATGAAGTTCTACATAATTAATCTCTGTACTCTGCACTCTCCTTCATTTTTATAGCACCAAAAATGAAACTATTGATATATGCTACCTTTGAGAAGTAGTATAAAATATGCCTAAAAAAGAAGTTAAAAGGGTGGTGATGGTAATATATATAATCTTTTCATTAAATTTTAATACATAGCTGTTATAAACAGAATAGGATGCTCTTATATTCATAGACAGATTACATTTTTATAGTATCTAGTTCAGGTTCTCAGGTATATATTTATTCATATGTTTATTTGCTAATTAATTTATATATTCACTCATTCATGCATTTACTTAAAATCTCTAATGTTTATTTTCTTGGATAAAAATAGGGAATATAATACTTGTCTCATAGTGTTTTTATAAATATTCAATGAGATAATCAGTAATAAGTACATACTATCTTACAAATGTTATATACAACTATTATTACTAAATTAAATTTTTTTATTAAAATATAGTCTGAGCAAGACTCTGTGATGAAGAAAACAATGAATAAAACATGTAACCAACTCTTCCATTACTTACATCCAGGTAAGAAAATTAAGAAATATATCCACACGGCCGGGCGCGGTGGCTCAAGCCTGTAATCCCAGCACTTTGGGAGGCCGAGACGGGCGGATCACGAGGTCAGGAGATCGAGACCATCCTGGCTAACAC
>NW_012114688.1:6801528-7014365 GCF_000951035.1 Colobus angolensis palliatus | reverse complement strand
TATATATATCCACACAATATAAATAAAGAATGTGATGATAAATTCCAAAGAAAAGTTCTATCAATGGGCAGACATTTCTGAAGACAGAAGTCCTTCGTTTCACAGAATACATGACAGGTGCTTTAAAATTTTCTTTCACCAGCTTTGTCACTGACTCATAAGGCAGCCCATTCTGTTTTTGAAGTTTAAACATTAAAAATTGTGTTATTCCATGTGAAAACTGACTTCAGTACTTTTCAAAATATTTTCTATTATATTCCTAATCCTCCTTATCAGGTGAATTTCGAGCAAATACAAATCAAATGGGGGAAAATGTAGAAGAATTTTCTTCAGTACTTTTATTTTTAAACACAGAAGTAAATAGTAAGTGAACTATTCTATATAGAATGTTGTTGTTTCATTTCTGCTGACTTCAAAATAAAATAGCATAGCCAAAAGGATAAATAACAGGCTGACCTGGCCACATCTTCCCAATACATTATTAAACTGAACTATATTTCCTTTGGGAATAAATTACCCTGCTACTTCCTTTACATTTTTTTATATCAATAGATGTCTGAATTTCACTTGAGCCACAGGAAAGAGCTGAAATAAAATTTGACAAAGCTGGATTCAACTAATGAGAGGTAAGGGAGCTTAGAGTTTTGCCATGAACTCTGGCTTTCATTATAGCATTTTGGGAAGCGGAATGTCTCAAGGAGAGGGATTAAATGGCATAGGAGAGGGTGAACATGATTGGATTTCACGTTTGAAGAGATATATTAAAAATATGCTGTCAAACTCTGACATCTGCCTTCAGTTTTCAGTTATAGGCAATATTGTTTCCCAAATAAGGCTATTTTTAAAGGTATTTATTCACTTTATGTTTTTCAATTTGAGCAAAATAATTGAGCTTGCCGTTGACATTATTTGTTAATAGAAACAAGAGACATGAATGTGATATTTGCCTTAGAATACACATTTTCATATTCTGCTGTTGTGATGTCACATTTTACCTCTCTACATTTGGTGTTGCTTATTACTGCAGGCAGCAAGAGACGTGCACGTGTCAAACTGCCTCTAGCTAGCAAATACGTTTCTGGGAGACATAATGTTTTAAACAAGAAACACAGGCACGTCTATAAGCCTGTCAACAGCTAATAAAGTATTCATATTTTACCTCTGGCATGAGATGTTGAAAGGGAAGTCCTTACTATTAGCATTCCTCTGCATATATTAAACATAATAATTATTAATAAAGCTGTTATTACTATTATGAAAACAACATTAACAAAGACTTGAGTTAAATGCAAGTTGTCAATAGAATTAAATGTAAATTTGCATCTCCTTTTTTGGTCAATGCATGTTTTAGTACATATATTATATGTAGTTAATATGTATTTTTTTATTATAGGAGTATATTGTTATGAGAAAATGATTCACAATCTCAGAAAATTTTACTTGTTGTATTTCCTTAATCACAAGTTATGCTTCTGAAAGTCAAACCTAAAAAAGAAAATGAGAATTAAGAAAAAAAACTATCAAAGAATATTTTTTCACAGTAAGATTTAAACCTAACAATATCAATATTATAATTGTATGCAAAATACAAATTCATTTAAAACTTTTAATAAACAATAAGTTTATTGTGAAGTGTGAATAATAGTTGCCTTATCTTACAGTTATTTTATCTAATTTAAGTTGACTTTTGTGTATGGAATAAGATAGTTATCCAATTTCATTATCTTGCATGTGGATATACAGTTTTCCCAATAACATTTGTTGAAAAGGTTATCTTTTCCCTATTGTGTTTCCTTAGCATCTTTTTTGAAGATCAGTTGACTGTCTATGTGTGGATTGATTTATTATCTCTCTACTCTGTTCCATTGGTCTATATGTTGGTTTTCATGTCAGTCCATACTATTTTGATTACTATGACTTTATAAACATATTTCAAATCCAGAAAATATGATGCCTTTACCATTTTTCTTCTTTCTCTAAATTACTTTGACTATTTTGGTCTTTTGTAATTCCATATAAATTGTAGAATTTTTTTCTACTTCTGCAATTTTGATAGGGTTTGCATTGAATCTGTAGATCATTTGGGTAGTACCTAAGTCTTCCAATCTATGAACATGAAATGTCTTTCCACGTGTTTGTGTACTAGTTTTTCTCCTTAAATATTTTCAGTTTTCAGTATACAAGTATACCTCCTTAGTTGTTTATTCTTTTTGGTGCTATTGCAAATGCTATAGTTTTTCTAATTCTCTTCTCAAATACTTCTTTGTTTGTGTATAGAAATAAAATTGATTTTGCATCTTGCAACATTACTGAATTTTATTAGTCCTAACAGTTTTTTATGTAGTCTGTAAGCTATTCTACATATTAGCTCAGGTCATTTGAAAATATGAACAATAATTATTCTTTTATTCTTATTTGGAAGCATTTTTTTACCCTTCCCTGAGTATTCTGGCTACAACTTCAAGTACAATGTGAAGGGGGAGGGGTGGACATCATTGCTTTGTTCACAACTGTAAAAAAAAAAAAAAACTTTCAGCATTTTACTATTCAGTATGATGTTAGCTGTGGGACTGTTATATATATCTCCA
This sequence comes from Colobus angolensis palliatus, assembly GCF_000951035.1. NCBI lineage: Eukaryota > Metazoa > Chordata > Mammalia > Primates > Cercopithecidae > Colobus > Colobus angolensis. The sequence goes on along the minus strand of NW_012114688.1, from coordinate 7,011,777 downwards.
TTATGTTAAGGTACATTCCATCTATTGCTAGTTTGTTGAATTTTGTCAAATCCTTTATCTTCATCACTAAGATAATCATGTGATTTTAAACCTTTATTCTGTTAATGTGGCTTATCACATTGATTTTCCTATGTTTAATCATCCATGCATCCCATTAGTCATTGGGTATAACTTATACTGTCAATGTGCTGTTAGATTTCGTTGAAGTATTTTGTTGAAGATTTTTTTGGATCCATATTCATCACGGATATTGTCCTACGGTTTTCTTTTCTTGCAGTGTCTTTCTGGCTTTGTTATGAAGGTAATTCAGACCTTATAAAATGAGTCTGGAAAGGTTCTATTCTCTTAAATTTTTTGGAGGATAGTGATAAGGGATATCATTAATTCTTCCTTAAGTCCTTGGTAGTATTTACCAGTGAATATATTTAGTTCTGGCTTTTGTGTTGGGAGGTTTTTGATTACTGATTCAATTAACACATTAGCTGTAGGTAATTAAGACTTTTTATTTCTTCATGATTTACTCTTGGCAGGTTGTATATATCTAGGAAGTCATCCATTTCATCTAGGTTACTTAGATTGTTGGCAAATACTTGTTTATAGCAGTGGCTTATGATCCTTTTTAATTCTATGGTATCGGTTGTAATGCCTCCTCTTTCTTTTCTGATTTTCTTTATATGAATCTTCTCTGTTGTTCTTAGTTAATCTAGCAAAGGCTTTGTCAGTTTTATCACTGAAAAAAACCAATTCTAAGTTTCGTTGATTTTTTCTATTGTATTTTATTTTCTATTTCATTTATTTCTGTTATAATTTTGTTATTCCTTTCCTACTAATTTGGGCTCAGTTCATTTTTGTTTTGTAGTTTCTTGAGGTATAAAGGTATAAAGTGTGGTAGTTTGAGGTCTTCTGTTGTTGTTTTGAGAAAGAGTCTCGCTCTGTCATCCAGACTAGAATGCAGTGGCGCAATCTTGGGCTCACTGCAACCTCTGCCGCCCAGGTTCAAGTGATTCTCCTGCCTCAGTCTCCTGAGTAGCTAGAATTATAGGCGCCCACCACCACGCCCAGCTATTTTTTTTTTTTTTTGTATTTTTAGTAGAGATGAGGTTTCACTATGTTGGTCAGGCTGGTCTTGAACTCCTGACCTCAGGTGATCTACCCTCCTCAGCCTCCCAAACTATTGGGGTTACAGGCATGAGCCACTGTGACCACTCGAGTTGTTTTTTTTTGTTTTTTTTTTTTTATTTCTATGAACCTCTCTCTTAGTCTTGCTTTTGCTGCATCCAATAAATATAATAATATTGTGTTTGTCTATTTGTCTCAAGATATTTTATTATTTCTCTTTAAACTTTATCTTTGACATCATAGTTAAGAGTGTGTTGCTAATATCCATATATTTGTGATTTTTCCAGTTGTCTGTTAACTATTGATTTGTAGTTTTATTCCATTATGACCAGAAAAGATCATCTTTTTCTTTTAAGACTTGTTTTGTGACCTAACTTATGATCTATCCTGGAGGAAGATCCATGTGTGCTTGAGAAAAATGTGAATTCTGCCACTGTTTAACAGAATATTTTTTATATGACTGTTAGGTTCAGCTGGTCTAGAGTGTTATTTAAATTCTCTATTTCCTTATTAATCTCCTATCTTTATGTTCTGTACATTATTGAAAATAGGAGAATAAAATCTCCTACTATTATTGCATTACAGTCTGTTCTTTCCTTCAAATCTTTCAATATTTGTTTTATATATTTAAGGACTCTCATGTTGAATGCACATATATCTAAAATCTTTATCTCTTACTGGTTGATTGAATAGTTTATTATTATAAAATGTCTGTCCTTTTACTTTGTGGCAGTTTTTGACTAACAGTCTATTTGTCTAATATTTAAGTATAGCTACTGCTCTTTTCTGGTTATCATTCGCATGGAATATCTTTTAACTTCACTTTCAGCCTATGTGTATACTTAAATCTAAAGTGAATTTCTAGTAAACAGCATATTTTTCAGTTTTGAAAATATTTTGTTATTATTGTCAAAATTTGCATCTATTCATATTGTGAAAATTTAACATATTCTTAATACTTTTGTCTTTTAACTTTTATACCATAAAGTGACTTAGTCACCATCATTACAGCAATAGTGTGGCTATTTAGGTTCTTTTGTTTCAACTTGAAGGACTCTCTTTAGTATTTCTTACACATAGGTATAGTAGAGTTATAGACTTTCATTTGAGAAAATATCTCACTTTCATTTTTGAAGAAGAGTTTTGCTAGTTGTAGTATTCTTGGTTGGCGTTTATTTTCTTTCAGCACTTTGAATCTATCATCCCACTCCCTTCTGGTCTGCAAGGCTATAGTGAAAACAAACCACTGATGGTCTTATGAAAGTTGCCTTGTATGTTACAAATCACTTTTTACCTGTTGTTTTCAAAATTATTTGTCTTTGAGTTTTGATGATTTGATTATAATATGCCTGGGTGTGTACTTGGGTAGATACAGCCTATGTGGTGTCCTTTGTGCTTCTTGAATCTGTATGTCCATTTTCTTACCCAGATTTGGGAAGCTTTTAGCTATTATTTCTTTGAATAAGCTTTCTACTCCCTTCTTTTTCTTTACATTCTCTGGGACCCTTATATGCATATATCAGTATGCTTGATGGTATCCCATAATTCTCATAAAGTTTCTTTACTCTGTTTTATAAGTTTCTTTGTCTTTTTGCTCCTCTCACTGAATTATTTCTAGTCACCAGACTTTGTGGTCTGTGATCCTTTCGTATTCTTTAGTCTGCTATTCAACACTCTAGTGAATTTTTGAATTCAGTTATTATGTCCTTCAGCTTCACAATTTCTAATTGGTACTTCTTAGTGTTTTCTATTTCTTTGTTAAAATGCTCTGACTATTCATACATTATTCTCTTTACCTGGGTGAGCATCTTTATAAGAGTTATTTTAATTCTGTGTCAGATGAATCATATAACTCCATTTATTAAGGCCAGTTCTGATTTTTGTTTCATTTATTGAATTATCTTTGCCAGATTCTTCATTTTCCTTGACTCTTTGTGTTTGAGTCTGTGCATTGGAAAAATCAGGTACCTCTTCCAGTATTCACATCTTGGCCTTGTATAGGAAAAAAATCTTACACATCAGTCCAGTCAGAGATTCTGGGGTCTCTTCCAACTCTTTCTCAATCTAGAGAAAGTCAAGCATCTGTGTTTTTTGTCTACACACTCTGTGCTGAGACAGGAGATGGGGAATGGAGGAACTATGCAATCCAACAACCCCAGTTGCCACTTTCTCTCACAGCTTGCAAAATAATGCCAGACTCATTAGAGCACCAGGATTGGTGAGACAGGTGCTAGATTTTTAAACATCTGTAGAGAATCTCGGGGACTGGAAGCATGGATCAACTCTTTCTCTCTCCAGGGGCAAGCTGAAAGCTGAAATTTTTCATTGACTCATTTTATACCAAACAGTGAATAAAGTTTCTGGCATCCATCAGCCCAAGATGCTGTCTTTATTTTCTCATGGGTGGACAGACTATGCCAGACCCATCAAAGGTTAAGTAATGACTAGTCTGTAGTCATTTTTCTGGAGGAGGACCCTCAAAAAGTTTGGGTGTTGGACATGTGAACCAACCCTATCTTTCCCCTGGGTAAATCTGGGATCTAGTGGGGTGCTTCTTGATTATACACTGCTAGGCCAAGTACAGGATCTCTGACAAGAAGGTGCCTTAAAATATCCTGTCTGCTTCCATGATTCCAAGTTTTCATTCTCCCAGGATGCAAGGGCCTTTTTATTAGGTTCTGATTTTTTAAAAATAAAATGTGCCCATGAAATACCATTGAATCAATCTGTATGTTTTGCATATCTGTACTGGGAAGGGGAATCTAGGACTTCCTTTCCCTCCATCTTACTTATGTCACTCTCTCAGCTAACATCTTATTTAATGGTGAAAGACAAGTTCCACCAGAAATTAGTAAAAACACAAGAAATGTCTGTACAACATTATATTTGAACTCATATCCAGTGCAATAAGAGAAAGAATAAGTGAAGTATTAAGATTAAAATGGAAGAGATAAAACTCTGTGTATGGAAAACGAAACCATCTATGTAGAAAATCTAAAGGGCTCTTTTTAAAAAAAGTATTCTACTACAACTGACAGCTTAATAAGGTACCAAAACAAGAGATCAACAAAAAATTAATTACATGTTCACATACTAACCCATTTCAGTCAGATAATACAATCTAAAAACATTACTATTTAATGTAGTGACAGAAATATGAAATACAAAGAGATAAAAAATAACAAAAACTGAAAGACTCATAAAGTAAAAACTACACAATATTGTTCAGAAAATTTAATGCTGCTATGTTTTAAAAGTATGTCCCCTCCAAAACTCATGCCCAAACTTAATCCCCGTTCTGGTAATATAAAAAGGTGGGCATTTGAGGAAGTAAATAAGTCATGAGGACTTCACTCTAATCAATGGATTTGTGCCTTGTAAAAAGATTGGAGAGAAGCACTTACTTTTTTTTTCCCTCCAGCCTTCAGCTATGTGAGGACACACTGTTCATATCCTCCGGAGGATGCAGGAAAAAGACACCATCTTGAAAACAGAAAGTGGGGTCCTCAACAAACACTGAACCTGGAGGCATCTTGATTATGGACTTCTCAATCCCCAGAACTATATTTTTGTTCTTGGAGAAATATATTTATGTTCTTTATAAATTAGACTGTGGTATTTTGTTATGTCAGTAGAAACAGACTAAGACAACCTTATAGAGAGATACAGTTGGCTTAAAGGTCAGAAGATTGAATATTTTTAAGATGTCAGTTTTCTTCAAATTGATATACAGATTTAATGCAATTCCAATCTAAAATGCAGCAGGCGTCACTTTGTAGAAAGTTAAAACTATTCCTAAAATGCATATCAAAATACAAAGTACAATTTTGGAAAGGCAAAATGAATACTTCCTATTTCAGGTCTGCCTAAGAAACTACGTAAGCAAGAATGTATGGTGTCTCATTTGGTATGACAATTAAATCAAAAGAAGAATATGAAGAATTAAGAAATGGACCTAAACACATATAGACAGCTGGTATTTGACAAAGGTGCCAGCAATTCAACAGAGAATTGATAGTCATTTCAGCAATTGGATACTTACACAAAAAGTAACATTCATACCACATCATATAAAAATAAATGAAATAGAACACCAACTTTAATATAAAATTGAAAACTTGGAGAATTATTGAATAAGTATAGGAGAATATTTATGATTTTCAGTTATAGAGGATTTTAAAAATATGACAAATCATAATCTGTAAAATGCAAAAAAATTAACTTTGACATCATCAAATTAAAAACTTCTGCTCTTTAAAAAGTAATGTTAGAAGAATGAAAAGAGAAGTCACAGACTAGAAAAAACATTTATAACTAAAATAATAATAAATTACTTTTATCTAGAATATATAGTACTGCAAAACCCAATAATAAAACAAACCCATTTTTAAAAAGTGAGTAAAAGATGTAAACAGGTACCTCAACAACAGTAAAAATAGAAATATACAAAAGTAGATAATAACTGAGTTCAGAAAGAGTCATGCAACTTGATTAGTTTGTTGTTGTTGTTGTTTGTTTGTTTTTTAGAGGCAGGGTTTCACTCTTGCCCAGGCTGGAGTACAATATTGTGATTACAGCTCACTGCAACCTTGAACTCCTAGGCTCAAGTAATCCTTCCACCTTCAGACTCCTGAATAGCTGGGACTACAGGTGCACAGCACCATACCCAGCTAATCTTTTATTTTTCTTACTTATTGTACAGATGGTGTCTTGCTATGTTCCCCAGACTGGTCTAGAACTCCTTGCCCCAAGCTATCCTCCAAACTTGGCCTCCCAAAGTGCTGGGATTACAGGAATGAGCCACCATGCCTGGCCTGGATATCTGTTAAATAAAATAAACACAATGAAACATTACTACATACATATTAGAATAGCTAAAATTTAGGAAAAAAATAGGCTGAACATACTACATGTTCATGAGGAAATAGAAGAACTAGAAACTTAAAGTGACTGGGAATCAGCTTGGCATTTTTGTAAGTAAATAAATGAGAAAACCAGATAAGTACTATATGACCCATTCATTCTTCTCCTAGCTATTGCTCAAGATTAATAAGACATACGTTCTTATAATTGACATATATGACTGTTAATAGCTGCTTACTAAAAAAAGTAGTAACAACCCAAATGCCAAAAAGTGAATGGATAAACAAGTCATATAACGCAATACTACTCAGCAATAAAAGTAATAAAAAAGTAATAAATGTAATGAACTATTGATACAACATGGATAAACCTTAATATAATTATTTCAAGTAAAACAGACAAAATGTACAAATTTTATTTAGACAAAATTCAAAGTAATTTGTAGTGTCAAGAAAGCAGATTAGTGTATGCTTGGGGATGGGAGGACAAGGAGAGAGAGATGGCACAGCAGCAGAAATAAATTTAGAAGTGATAGGTATGTTCATGTTTTAGATGTAGTTCTGGACTCATAGTTATATACCTGTATAAAAACTATCGAATTTTATACTTGAAATACATGCAGCTTATTGTATGCCACTTATTCATCAATAAACTTGTAAAATATATTCACAAGTTATATTAGCTATATTCATCACCATGTACTTCAGAATTGTTTTAAGATCATCATTATAAACAAGTATAACATACTAGATTTACGTATTCTCTCTCTATATATATTTGTTTTACATAAATATATAGAGAGAGAGACAGAGAATACATTGGCATTTTGAAGTTTACAAATCCTCAATAAAAATCCCTAAGACTTTGAAACTATATATTTTAAGGTACCTGATACATAGTGAAAGTGGGCCTAGAAAAGTCCATTATCCTGCCAGGATATTTCTTCTACAGAGTATAATTTAAATTATAAATTACATGTTCTAGGTCCTCAAGGATCTAGAACCAGAGATACCATTTGACTCAGCAATCCCATTACTGGGTATTTATCCAAAGGATTATAAATCATTCTACCATAAGGCATACGTATGTTTACTGCAGCACTATTCACAATAGCACAGACTTGAAACCAACCCAAATGTCCATCAACAATAGACTGGATAAAGAAAATGTGGCACATATACACCATTAAGTACTATGCAGCAATAAACAAGAATGAGTTCATGTCCTTTGCAGGGACATGGATGAAGCTGGAAACCATCATTCTCAGCAAACGAACACAGAAACAGAAAAGTAAACACCACATGTTCTCACTCATAAGCGGGAGTTGAATAATGAGAACATATGGACATAGGGAGGGGAATATCACACAATGGGGCCTGTCAAGGGGTGGGGGGCAAGGGGAGGGAGAGCATTAGGACAAATACCTAATGCATGCGGGGCTTAAAACCTAGATAATGGGTTGACAGGTGCAGCAAAGCACCATGCACATGTACACCTATGTAACAAACCTGCATGTTCTGCGCACGTATCCAGAACTTAAAGTATAATTAAAAAAGAAAGAAAGAAAAAAGACTAAGTTAAAACAAACAAGCACAATTGTTAATCCAAAGTACCAAGACTTTGAAACTACAAATTAGAGGGTACCTGTGATATAAATGAAATGAGTAGAGGCAACCAGAGTTATCTAGAGAGACTCTGCTGAGCTCTGCATGAAATCACCTGTATTTGCAGGGATAATGCTACAAAATCTTGTGCAATGGTGAAAGGAGCACGTGGAGAAATTTCATTAGTTTAGATTTTACAGATTATAATAGAATAGAGATGTAGGGGTTACCTTATATGAGGAAGTTTTACTTGTAAAGCTACATGTTAGAGGGAATTCAAGAAAGTGTTACAGCAGAAAAATGTGATAAGTAGACTTTGCCATACAGGATGCAGTAGTGGCTCTGCAGCAGCAATATCAGCCTGTTGAACTTCTCAGCTTGTCTTTCCCTCAACAGAGAGCATCTAATACATACTGTCTAGGCACTCTATAACACAATAAGTCACTCTTCTCCTTTCTACCTTTTGGCCTTTATGCCTACTGTATTCCCATCTACTATCTTCTACTATGATTTCCTCTTTCTCTCTCTGCTTCATATTCAATCTCCCTAAGAGATACCATCTAAATGGCTCAGTAGTAGGTAATTCTCCAGTTTGAGACAACACTATTGGGCAATGGTCTTGTTTCAAGCCAGCATAGAAATGTCTGTCTTGGCAAGGGTGCATATCCCAGTACAATACATCATGCCATGGTAGCCCAATCAGATGACAGAAAGCCTGGCCACTTGTGGAAAGGACCCTAATCTGGTAACTTCTTTCATAAGGGGAATTGAATATGCCAAGCCCTTAGTGTTTCCTAATATCTACTTTAGTGTCCACAGGAAAGTGAGGGCAAATAGTTAGACTTCTAATAAGCCTTTATGATAGAGTAAATATGGCTTCTGGAAAGGGGTAATGGATTTATGTGTGAAACTCTTAAATAATGCAAATGTTTATTACATTAGTCTGCTAAGGGAGAAGGACTCTGAGTAGATATAACACCTGACAGGGTAGTTTTGATATGTGGAAATAGATAAAAATAGAACATGTAAGCCAAAGAAAACGGCCCAAGAAAAGGAACTATTTTTGAGTATACCTTAGAGCCAAAGCATATGCTTTCATAATGACAACCAGTGCCTTTTGGCCTTTCTAATGTGTTCATAATTTTGCTTAAGCATCAAGTGCTAATAGCCAGCAGTAGAAATTTCATTTTATTTACTCAATATTCAGGAAACAATTTTCGTTCTTTAAAAAATAAAATAATGAGGCAATGTTAACAAAAAGTACTCTCATGCAAACTAATGATACTGATTTTTAAGTAAGCACTTTCTAGAGTAAAGATTTAGTTGATTTATACATAAAAGATGAAGTTTTGCTGTCATTATCAGTACTATAAATGAATTATGTAATTGAAAAATGACCACGTGTCAACTCATCACAATAAATACATATTAAACACTTGCACTGGCATAGTATTTATGATACAGTTTTATAATAAAGTTTCAAGTAGAAGCCATAGCAAAACTTTTTGTTTCTTGTAAGATGTGGCTTCAGCAGCAAGGTGACTCTAACTTAAAGGAATCTTTAATTATTCATATTTCTGAGAAATATATATACTCTCTTCCCTTTTGCCCTCAGTAACAACAGCTCCTACAGGCAATATGTTTTCTAGTACTCTTATTACTTTATCTGTTAGCAGTTTGTTAAAAAACTGACAATGCCAAAGCCAGTAATGAAGTCAGCTGGTAAATCACAATGCTGTACATCTCATTGACATTGAGCATAGATGTCTTAATAATTGGCTTCAGATGAGTGCAAAGGAGTGAAGTGATTTCACAGAAGATAGTTCTTGCATATCATGTCTAAAAGCTGAAGGGAAATACAAATATTTCAAATAAAAATTTTGTTGGGCGCATCCTCTCTTCCCAGCCGTGCTCCAGGGCTTTATTTATCCAACGAGGAATAAAGCAAAGTTCCTGATTTCTAAGAGCTTGTAATATATGAAAACATAAGTAACTTCCAATAAATATTAAATATAATAAAGGTTTCACAAATTGTCCTATTATAAATATGAACTATGCAGACAATAATTGCATTAAACGCTCTATACATGATGATTTCACATTAAGGAATGTCAAATTGTGAATTACATTGAGTAAGTTTAAGGTCAGATTAGATTAGCTAATGTGCAGAATGTAAGGTTTGGGTTTCAAATAGACATTGAATTAGAGATATTTATACCTCTCAGAGTGCAAATACAAATATTTACATTCCTAAGTATTGCTATGCTCTAATTATGGTGAAGAAAATCAATTATCAAGAATAGCTTCCAAATCCTAGGGTAGAGTTAGTTGTGACCACCAGACCTAGCTGGGATGAACACAAGCAATGTGACACAAGGAAGCACGCTAAGAGGACTATGATAGGACTGAAGCCTTGACAAGAAGCAGTAATACAGCTGTACAACTTGTTTATTTGCATAAGACTCTAAGACAGTACACCTTCTCTATGACATTCACTTGTAGAAACAAACTGCTGGAAAAGAAGATTAGCCATCAAGTCATGTCCCAAAAATAGCCATTAATGAGCTGTTCCTTTCTAGTCACACCCATCATGAGGGAGAACGTCTGGATGATGAGTGATTTTCCTGAGAGGAGGTTGTATCACTTGCTTCTCTTCATTGTTTTCCCTGTTATACCATACCTAATGAAACTCTCTTTTTTAATGAGCCTCTTATTGGGTGATCAAATTGGTCTGTCGTTCATCAAGAGAAGGAGAGGAGAAGATAAATAAGTGGTAGGAATGTCTACTTACTGTTTTCTCCTGATTTTTTCCATTGTTCTCAATCAGGGTGATTTGGAAATGTAGGGAGAGTTTTGGTTATCACCAGCTTGCAATGACCAAGGGACACAGACACTAAATGTCCTGAAATATGTATGAGAGCTATGCAAAGAATTTTCCCAGAGAAAGGGCTAATAGAGATCCTATTTAGAAGCACAACATATTTAGAAAGGGATTGGAGGAGAAAACCAGAACTCAGGTTTAGTAAATATTTGGGGAAATAGATTTGTTTAATATCAATAAGCCAGCTGTACTTTGTGCCTTTTGGAGTTCTAGTAAACAAAATGTTAATTAGAAAAAATAAAAATTGTCATAAACTCTATTAAAGATTACTATGTCTTCCTATTGCTATCTCAACACCAGCAAATTACCCTAGGAAAAATTATTCAATAAAGATATTTGCAAAGATTTTTTATTATCTCTAATCAAGAGATAAAATTCCAGGGAAATGGCTATAAGTATTATTTGCAATTATTAAATTATGTTCAAAGATGCTCATTTATATTACTTACTTATTTTTATTACTGCTCCTTATGGAGCAGAGCTAACTCATAGGCAGTACACTCAGAGTCAGACTATATAAATCAAAGCATGCAACTGTATGTGTTTACATGTTTCTTGCAAAGGAGAGAGATTGATATATAATCATGGCAATTTATCTAATGTGATATAAAAATCACTCTTTATGTTTTGAAAAGAGAGAACATATTTTTGTGACATAAGTGAAATAATTTAATACCTTCTTCCTTCTTTGTTGTTGAGGGGGAGAAAGGTGTGTGTGTGTGTGTGTTTTCCTCCCTATACAGTTCCAGTATCTTTAACATAAGGTTAAGAATATGGTTTAGGAGCCCAACTACTCATGTTTAAATTCGAGCTATACTACTTACCCACGGAATGATTTTGAGTGAGTTATTTAGCCCCCTTTTACCTTTATTTCCTTATCTTTAAATTGAAATATAAATGCTGGGTACTTCAGTATTTAGCACTAGGCCTAAAATTTATTTTTACTAGAGATTATTTTTAAATTAAAAAAAAAACTATGGCCATTTTGTTTGAGTCGATTTTCCCACCCATGTTATTTACTTTTCATGCAGCTAAAAACAAGGGGGAAAAAGCCCTATAGAGAAAAACTCATTAAATACACAGTATTAATAAAATAGTGCGCATCAAAAGGAGTATGTAATAGCAGTTTTCTGTGGCTCACCTTAGAGAATCATTTTTTTTAATTGCCCCATAACCACCATGAAAATTACAAAATCTTTATGATGCTCTGCCTCGGGATTTACTCCCAATGACGTTGCCCTGGCAATGATGAAGTATTGTGTTCTTTAGATGTTAGATTAGTGTCTCTTCTTTGTTGACCAGGAAGCCAGAAAACACATAGCAATTAAAAAGATGTACAGTCTAATATATTTCAATTAAAGATGATTACTCACAACGACCAATGGGTATTCACAAACTACCTACTAACCCTTTCAAAAATACACCTGATTTTGTATTATTACCACTGATTTTGAAAGCTGTGCAAAAGAAAATGATTGTTAGACACAGAAGAGGATTTTTTTTGCATTTTTTTGTTTTCTTTTTCTTTTTCTGAATAAGCTATTGGTTATTTTTCTTTTAAAATTCTAATACTCAATTGAGGATCTGAACCAGTTTTATCATATTTTAGGGATAATTTTATTTCACAATAGGTAGAAAAATCAATTGAGGAAAGATTTAATATTAGCTAAATTTTGACTCTCAGGATAGAATTGGCATAAATGAAGCAGACATTTTCAGGGAAAGGGCCCTTGTAATTTGTGTCCTCATAATTTTTTTTAAAACTATAGAAATTATCTACTCTAGATGCTACTGACTAGACTGACTATAATTTTTCAACTAAGGAGTTAGAATGGAGTAGAAACAGAAAAGGGGCAATAGGAATAAGGAGCAAGCATGACTCTCGATTATAACTATTAAAATATACTCAGCTGGGTGCGGTGGCTCATGCCTGTAATCCCAGAACTTTGGTAGGCCGAGGTGGGCGGATCATGAGGTCAGGGGATCAAGATGATCCTGGTCAACATGGTGAAACACCACCTCTACTAAAAAAAAAAAAAAAAAAAAAAAATTAGCTGGATGTAGTGGCGTGTGCCTGTAATCCCAGCTACTTGGCAGGCTGAGGCAGGAGAATCACTTGAATCAGGGAGTCACAGGTTGCAGTGAGCCAAGATCGTGCCACTGCACTCCAGTCTGGGAAACAAAAGTGAAACTCCATCTCAAAAAACATATATATTCTCCTGAAAATTATGTGGTCAAATTGGAACCTTCTTTTTTTTTTTTCCATCAAACATATCCCTCTCCCAAACTTCATAAACCACCATCATGTTACTCAAGCTAGAAACCTAACTTATCACACTGGATTTCCTCCTTTTCCTCATTTCTGACATCAAATCATCCTAAAATTCTGTCATATGTACCTCAAAAATACATCTGGTATCCATTCCCTTATCCCCATTTCCACACACATCGCCCTAGATAAGCAAGCATCATATCTCACCTAGACAAGTCCTTCGCAATTTCTAATAAGCATACAAATTACCTGGGGATCTTGTTAAAGTGTATATTCTACTTTAGTAGGTCTGAAGAAAGGCCAGAGACTCATCTTTTCTTACAGGCTCCCAAGTGACATTGATACTGCTATTCCATGGATCACCCATTAAACAGCAAGGTCTCGATTACCTCAAGGGTACTTGTATTGCAGGGTCCAATTTCATCCTCCTGCAGTCTACTCTCCACCAAGTAGTTATAGTAATTTTTAGAATATACAAAGCAGGTATTTTAAATATATGAAAATAAAGCTATATTTTAACTTGACAGAACCAAACTATTATCAGTAGGCAAGAAAGGAACTTTCATAGATCACAGGGTGGTGGTTTTTACTTTCATAAAGTAGAATTTGTAACAGTATTTTAAATGGGAATTTTACCTTGACTCACAGAGGAATCTTCAAAACTAAGAACAGATTGCAAATATCCCCAAACAATCATAGATATCATCTAGAAATGTCCCTACAAGATTTTAAGAGGTACCTAAACCAATCTTTCCAGTAGTCTTACTCATCCCCTAATGAACCTATGTAAGAGAAAGCTAGTGGTTAATGGGAATTCATACTAATACAGAGCATGTCCTGGCTTTTCTCCTCCTTTCTGCATGGAGTAAGATGTGGAATATTTCATTCCTTGGTGACATGAGGATGATCCAAGAGAATCACGCATAGAAATTGGGAGTGCCTCTGAGAAGGAAAGACAGTCTTCACCTTTTATTTCCCTTAGGGCAATCAGAGTGTAGAGCAGTGAGAAAATTTCTGGGAAGGCTAGCTTGCATTTTCTAGAGGTTGCAGTATTAATAATATTAATAATCACAGAAAACAATGCCTGCTTCTCAGCTGGAGAAGTCAGAAGCAAAATATTTCATCCTGCAAGCCTTAATATCACCGTTTGGCAGAAAAAGAATGGCTTATTTTCCCATGAACTTGGAAGACAGCTGAACTTAGGTCATTTTAAAAACACCCCACCTTTCTTCTCAACCTTCCTACCTTCCCCTATCCACAGCCTAGTACATAGAAGAACCAGAATTTATTTATTAATGGGTGGAGGAGGACAGAAAGACTAAGGTGAAGCAAGAGTAGAAAAAACAGAGTGTGCTGCCTGTTTTCTATTGCTTCATAGCAAATGGCCACAAACTTAACAGCCTACAGTCACACCTATTTATTAGCCTACAGTACTATTGGTCAAAACTTTAACTAGGGTGTCACAGGGCTATAAACTGGGTGTCTGACGACTGAGTCTTCATCTGGAGGCTATAGGAAAAAAATCATTATCACGCTCAGCGAAATCTTCTTGTTGGCAGAATTCATATTCTTGTGTTTAGAGGACCAAGACCTCTGTTTCTGGCTGGCTGTTGACTGGTGGTTGCTCCTAACTCCTGGAGGCCATTCTGAAGCGTTTTTCATATGTCCCCCTCCATCTACAAGTCATCAATGGCACATTGAATCCCCTTCACGCTTTGAAACTCTGATTTTCTTTTCTGCAACTAGCCAAAGAAAACTCTTTTTAAAAAGTGGTTCAAGAGATTAAGTCAGATCTACTGAGATAATCTCTCAGTCTTAAAGTCTACCAAGTTGGGACTTAATTTAAATCAGCAAAATCTCTTCACAACAGCACCTAGATTAATGTTTTAATGAACAACAGGGTCTGGAAACCTTGACAGGCCATCTTAGTATTCTGCCTACCATACTCCACTTTTTACTGCACGACCTCAGATAGCCTCAAACAGCCTACACCGTCCTAGCAATGAGGTGGAAAGAGGAATCAACCAGGAGTTGAAATGATTTTTTATAGTATTTTATGTTTCAAATATTTGAAAATAAAGCTATATTTTAAGTCAAGAGAACCAAACTATTATCAGTAGGCAAGAAAGGAACTTTCATAGAGTAAGTGATGGTGGTTTTTACATTCAATGGCTTCTTACTGCACCTTAAATGATATGGTCTCAATACAGCCTTCCATTCAGTTCTCAAAGCAGACAAGCTCTTTTACCCCTCATAGATTTCCCCAGGTGGTTGCTTCTGACTCGAACATCAACAGCCTCAACCTCAAACTCAACCTTATAAGCAGCCACATGGCAGACATCTTTTCCTATATTTTATCTCAGCCTAAGAGCTTTATCTGACCACACTTCCTAATTAGGTACTGCCTTATTATATTCTATCATTGTGTCATCTTGATTCCCTTCATAACATGTGTCATCATTTGTAATGATTATTTTTCGGTTTACTCATTTATTATTTGTCACTGCTAGGTTTCAAACTCCAAAAGTACAGGGACCATATCTGCTTGACCTCTCCTGTGTTTGACGTCTTCCACAGAAGCTAATACAGAGTATGTGCCAATAACTATGTTTTCAATAACAATATATTAGAATTAGAAAATTTAAATATCAATCAAATGGTGAGGGAATGAGATGTCTAAATATAGTCACAAAATGTTGAACACTGGGTCAAATGTGGTCAATAGACTTGCTGTGTTTGAACAAAGAAAATCTTCTATAAAGCTAAAACTGATTTTTGAGATTGAATTTGAATTTGACCTCTCTAGTTTTTCATCACACCATTTTATTTTTATACAGTCTCTACACATTTATATGCCCTACTTCACAATCAAAATTTTGGAAACACAATACCACATGTACAGTGTGAAGAAAAGGAGGGTAGGTTAAACATTTACACAAATGTCTATATTTTAAAATTATTTTAATTACTCATGTTCAGTCTTTCTCCCTTTCTTCATCCCAACACACTCTGCTCTGTTAAGAACCACAAACCTAAACTCACAGTACTTTGACATCCTATGACACTTAAGAGGTAATACATTATTCTATACTTGAGTAGGTGTCTTTGTCTTCATTACTACTAAAATTTTTGATAGCAGGAATTTAGATGTTTTAAAATCCTTCACTTTTTCTAATATACAGTTAATGTTCAAATAAGTATGTCCTGAATAAAATAAAATAAAATAAATAAAATATATAAATAAGCGTTTGTACTCATGAACACAAAACTATAAAAAAAATTCAAGGCTCAGACAGCTTCTTTCTAAAGATGATCAAACTCAGATTTAGAAATATGAGTACAAGACCTTATTTCTATGCTTATTCTGAAAGTACATTGCTTCTTTCATTACTGTTCAAACATACTTATACTTTGCATAGATTTATGAAGATACTTAAATCTTTATGCCATGCACAGATTTCTCCCATCATTATTTTTATATGCCTACCAGATGAATTTTTGTCATAAAAATATTGTCCTAGAAAGTGTCATACTGTAATGATGGGGTACTTTCTTCTCTGAAACAACTATCAGTCAATGCTACATGTTTTGAAGGAGAAAGACCAAAGGTTTGCTTTATGTTTCCCTCTCCCGACAACTCTATCCATGGTTAGACAGTTGAAATGAAACTTGTAAAGACTGGAAAATTCTTTTTCCTGGTGGTCAAGATTTACCAATTTATAGAAAAAATGATATCCTACAAAATGAAACTAGTTAGAAAGTACTGAACTCATAGCCCTTCTTTCATATTTCCCTGAAGGATTATTTATATACCACATAAATTTATCAGAATTTGTTATATCTTCTTAGTACCACCAATACTGAAAGAAATTATACACAACATAAAAATACTTAGCCTCAGTTTCTGCAATATTGAAAGGTCACGAACAGACTTCATTTCCATCTAATCTCTATCAGATCACCATTATTTCAGAATGTTCGGGGCATTTCCTTCTCTTTGAGGGGAAAGACACTTGTGAGAAGGAATAAAATGTCATAATTTTCAATGTCTTTCACAAAGTTTTCTTCACTGTGCTCTTTTACTCCTACTTAAACTTTCCCTTCTTCATCAAGATCATTCAGAGTTCTGGCTACTTTGCTCTTAACAAATGGCTATGCCTCAGTCTTCCATAAATTGCCTTCCACCTGCCTTGAATCCTTGTATTTTTCCAACAAGCAATTGGAATACAGAGATAAAAATTTTACAGTTATTATTGATGTGCCCATTAATACATGTTCATTTTTATAGAGAAATCTGTATATTTTAGGGATGTTTGCATATCTCTCATCTTGCCTCTTTCTAGACTATAGGTTAAAACATATTGGGAAATATTATATTATTCTCTTCATGTGGAGAAATGAACATTTGCTTTGGCTTTCTTCCTTTATCAGTAAATAATTCCAAAAATAAATTAACGAATACATAAAAAGTAATCACTGAGGAAAAAAAACATTTTTAAGGTTCCTAAATTTTATGTCACGTATTCATGAGGAGATCTTTAGTAAAGCTTCTTGACTGTTCCTGTCATTTTAGGTGTGGGTGACATAAATAGTCTTGCGTAAGCTAATTACTAACCTTATATGGAGGAAATGCTTTATCTCAGAGCTGTCATTGGAAAATAGCCCAATAAAAGTTATCTCATAAATCTGAGGACTCCAATAAGTCCCATGTCAAACTTTATACATGTACATATGCCTTTCATTTGCTTAGTTCATGCCTATGTAGCAGAAGACAGCTCAAGGACATGACTAAGATTAACCATAAATTTTCCTTCAAGTATCAAATTTATATTTATACTGGGGGGAATTTAGAAACCTTTTCAGGTAAGTGCACAATTCTAATCCAGATTCAGTGTAAAATTTTTTCTTGAAACATGTTGATTCTTGTAGCAAATAAAATATCCATTTATTACGCATAGAAAATAAAGAGAATAGTAACCCTAATATCAGAGTGACAATAGAAATAGAAGGTAGTTGAATTATGTTTTACTTTCTAAAACTTCATTTTGATATTTACATTTCCAGATTTAGAACGGAATAATTTTTCCTAAATTAGGAACTGACAGCTTAATTATATGTGATTGATATGCTTTCTTTTTAGGAATCACTACTGGAATATAAACACCTACCCTTATTATTTGTTTTTATCATATTCAATATACACAAACATAGAATAGAGATAGTTTTGTTGGATTCAGTAATGCTCATTGGAAAAATCCTAGCATAGACAAAATTATATTTAGCAAGTATTAAATTATCCTGTTCTGCATTGTGAGGTTAGTACCCATATGGTATATAATTCACCCCAAATTGCTATGCAGATGTAGATATGACAAATTCTGTTTTAATGAGAAATCCTTTACACCATATTCATAGCCATATCTTCATTTAATACTCAATATAAGCAGCATGGAAAAACTGCCCTTTTCTCTGCCTTGGCTAAATCTCACAACATTGTATGTGAAGACATTCAGTGTTTTAAAGAATTGTACTTTTAATATCTGTGCAATGTTAAATGTTCTTCATAAAATACCACTATTTCCAGATTACTATAACTTTCTCATCAGTAGCAGAGCCTAATGGGAGTAACATTGCCTTTGAAATCAGACTGACCTGGTTTGAATCTTTTCTTTGTGATTTAATAAACAGGAAAACTTGCCAATATTTTGTAATCTGTATGAGTTTCACATTGTTTCTCTGTAAAATGTCAGCAACTATTTCATTAATACAAACTTTGCAGATTTTATCACGATTAGATGAAGTAATGGTGGGTGTAAAGTGTCTAACTGCATTCCCTGTGAATTGTACACACTCAATGAGGTTGTTAATGTTGTTACAACTATGTAAAGATTTACACTGAACACTTCTTGATTATTTTCCGAAATAATGACTTTATCTTTTCTTTTAAAGGATCTTAATCATTTCCAAAAAAGGTAAAGAAAAAAGAATCAAGGGGAACAGTTAATGTTAGAGTCATACATGAGTACAGAGCAAACAAGATGAAAAAGACGGGGAAGAAGATAACATTATAGAGCATCTTCAAAATTCAAATTCAGGAGTATATACCTGGTAAACAGTTATATCACTTAGTTTTCTTAGTTTCATGTAACAAATGCGCTATTCAATCCACCTTAAGACAAAAAAAAGTAAAAGAATGTATTGACTCCTTAACTCCCATGTCAAAAGTGTAGAGCTGGCTAAAGAAATATTGAAACAATGTCCTCAGGATTATGAGTGTGTATCACTCTGTTCTGTGTTTTCTATGTTAAGTACCTTATCAGAGAGATCTTTCATTGTGAACAAACAATACATTTGAAAAGTCCAGTTTTACACAATTTTTACTATCTTAGAAGAATACCTCTCCTTTTCAGGACCTAAACTTCATGTTGACAAAAAGATGTCAATGAGCACAGCTTGGATTATATGCACAAAATGAACTTTTATTCACTGTACTCAAGGAAATAGCAATTTGCTTGTCCAAAAAGTCCATGATGTATCACAAGACTATGTCTATGAGAGGCAGTTTCCTTTATTGAAGTGCCAACAAATTTTGGTGAAACAGCAATAGAGCATTTCCTAAAGAAAGTGGATGTGGGGCAAAAAGTAGACCCAATTACTACCTTCATGTTGCCTACAGTCCAAAGTAGAAAGAGGTATTAATTAAATATTTTAAATCATTATACTCCATGTTATAAGTAAGAGATGTGCTTATGAAATTCTTTTATAGGGAGAGATGAACTAGTCAGAATGGTCAGGAAAGGCCACTTAAAAGTAGGAAAGCAAGTTGATATAAGAAGTTTTCAAAAGCAATAAGAACAGAGGGTAAGAAATATGATTCCAAGAACATTAGCACTTGTGTAACATTTTGTGATGGGTGAGAGCAGGGCAAGGATGATGCTGTATTACATTTACCTGAAAGAAACTAAAGAAGGCCTAAATAAATGGAAAGGCATCTCTTGTTCATTGACTGGAAGGTTTAATATCACTAAGTTGGCAAAAATACTCCCCAAATTTATCTCCACATTCAACACCATTCTTATTAAAATTCCAACTACCATTTTTATTGCAGAAAAAGGAAAATCTGATCTTAAAATTCCATGGAAATACAAGGTGCCAAAAATGGACAAAAATTATGAAAACCAGCAAAGTTCGTGGACACATACTTTCCAATTTCAAAGCTTAATGCACAGCTACAGTAATCGAGATCGTGAGGTAATGGCTTAAGGACAGATATTTAGATCAAAGTTATAAAAATGAAAATCTAGACATAAACATATATGTCTAAGGTCAGTTTATTTTCAACAAGGTTATAGGGAAAAAATAATTTTTCAATAAATAGTGCAGGAACATCAGGATATTGACATGTATAAGAGTGAAATTAGACTCCCTCTTCATAGTATATACAAAAACTTAACTTAAAATGGATTGAAGACCTAAATGTAAGAGCTAAAACTATAAAACTCTTGCAAAGAAACATAGGTGTAAAACTTCATGACCTGAACTAGGCAATATTTTCTCAGATATGACAGACAAAGCACAAGCAACAAAAGAAAACATAAATTAGACTTTATAAATATTAAAAACCACTGTTCGTCAAAGGGCATTATTAGAGTAAAAAGGCAATATGGGGAATGGGAGAAAATATCTGAAAATCACAAATGTAATGATGCACTATTTAGAATATAAAAAGGACTCTTACAGCCGCACAAAAAATTAACAAATAACTCAATATTTTTTAAAATAAGCAAACTATTTCAATAGACAGTTTCCCAGAAAAGATACACAAATGGATAACAAGCACATGAAAATATTATTAAAATAATTAGTTGAATGCAAAACAAAGTCACAATAAGATACCAGTTCACACCAACTAGAGCAGCAATAATAATAGTAACAAAACAGAAATTAACAAAAATGCTGGGGAAATATGGAGGAATTTGTACCCTTGTACACTGATGGTAAGAATGTGAAATTATTTGGGTGCTGTGAAAAATCATTTGCAAGTTCCTTAAAAACTTGAATATAGGCTACGCACAGTGGGTCACACCTGTATCCCAGCACTTTGGGAAGCCAAGGCAGGTGGATCACCTGAGGCCAAGGGTTTGAGACCAGCCTGGCCAACATGGTGAAACCCCGTCTCTACTAAAAATACAAAAGTTAGCTGGGCGTGGTGACACACCCTTGTAATCCCAGATACTTGGGAGGGTGAGGCACAAGAATCCCTTGAACTCAGAAGGTGGAGGTTGCAGTGAGTTGAGATCATGCCATTGAACTCCAGCCTGGGTGACAGAGAGAGACTATGTCTCAAACAAAAAAAAACAACAAGAAAAACACAAAAAAACTTAAACACAGAGTTACTATATGACACAGAAATTATGCTTGTAGGTATATAACAAGAAAATTTAAAATGTTTACACAAAAACTTGTGCATGAATGGTCCCAACACTATTATTCATTATAGCTCAAAACTGGAAATAACCTAAATGTCTAGCTCCAAATGAATGCAGATACAAAACATGGTATATCTTTACAGTGGAATACTTTTTAGCCATAAAAAAGGGAGTACTAGTATTTGATACAAAACGAACTTTTAGGACATTATGTCAATCCAGGAATGTTTTACCCTGTTGGTGAGAGTGTAAATTAGTTCAGCCACTCTTCTCTATGTCCATGTGTTCTCATCATCTAGCTCCCACTTACACGTGAGAACATGTAGTACTTGGTTTTCTGTTCCTGCAATAGTGTTTAGGATAATGACCTCCAGCTTGATTCATGTCACTGCAAAGGACATGATCTCATTTTTTATGGCTGCCTCAGCCTTCTAAGTAGCTGGGATTGCAGGCATGCTCCTCCACACCTGGCTAATTATGTATTTTTAGTAGAAACGGAGTTTCTGCATGTTGGTCACACTGGTCTCGAGCTCCTGACCTCAGGTGATCCACTCTCCACTGCCTCCCAAAGTGCTGGGATTACAGGCATGAGCCACCACACCCGGCCTTTTATAAGGTACATTTTAATACAGGCATACAATGCACAATAGTGAGAGACTAGTGGTGACTAAAAATGCATTGTCTTCTTTTTATAAAACTTGTTTTCACTGGTTATAAAATTGTAAATTAACATGCAAATACCAATATCTTCTGGAAACAACTTCATAGACACAGAGAAGCAATATTTTACTATCCTGGCATCCCTTAACCCAGTCAAGTTGACGCAACAAAGCAAACATCACAACATATTTATTAATCTGGTCACTAGAATTGTGGACCTTGAATTTTTATACCAACTTACCATTGCTAAAATATACCATGTCAATGCTATAGTTATCCCTAAATGATGTTGTTACTCCTTTCCATTTCAGGAATATATCACCAGGTGAAGTGGTGAATATTTGTAGACTCAGCAACTTGGGAGGTTGAGATGGGAGGACTACTTGAGCTCAGGGGTTCGTCGTGATCGGCCTGTAAATATCCATTGCAGTCCAGCATGGGCAACATAGTGAGACTCCATCCTTAAAATTTTTTAAGTTTATTTTTATCTTTTCTCTAAAATATGGCCTTCTCTTTTGACTTTTTTTTCAATTATTTAAAAAACAGATCTTATTTAAGGTAACTGTTACATACCTTCTGGATGTGAGAAATCAGTTTTAAATGGTATTTTTAATGTGTAAATCAAAATATTGTCTGTTTTTTTTTTCTTTCAGAAATCTCTAGGTTTATATAAGACCAAATTAATTTTTTGGTATTCTCACCTCTTGTAAGCTATTTTTTATAATTTCCAGATAAACTATGTTCTAAAAGTGAATTTTTGTTTATTCAAACTATATACATTGCTATTAATAAAAGACAGAAGTTCTTATTTCAGATTCTAGGCATATCATTGCATTAGTAAAAAAATCAGTTTAATTCTGGAATAGCAGGTGGGCAATAAGGTATATTTATAAATGAATATATTTACTGAAATAGCATTACTTTCTAAAATTCATCATCTCTTTACTTTTTTGTTTAGTTTATTACCAGTATTATTAATGTATCACTAATTATTGGTTAATATTATTCTTAAGTTTCTATTATCACTATAATCATTGTTAATATTAATGATCACATACAAAATGTATAGGGTCATTATTTTTTGTTGGCACTGTGCTAAAGTTCTCATAAAACTCTATTTGCTATTTTACGACTGGAAAAATTTAGGCAAAAATATTTAAGTGACTTACAGGAGGAAGTACAGAGTTAAAGAGTGAAACCCTGATAGTCTTACCCCAAGGCCTAAGTCCTATTTTATTATTTTATGTTCCTACTATACATTATATAAATCTTCATTGCAAGTTTTACTAAATGTATTTCTTTAGAAGTAGAGACAGAAATCTAATTTTTGTGTATAAAAGCTGTAAACTAAATTATATATATACACATATATACATATCTGTTTGTGTGTGTATATATATAACCTATGGATTAGGAAGCTATTTTGCTTCAACAAACTAAGGACATTACTTCCCATAAAATTAGTCTTGCTGTAATCATAAACATAATAAAAAGCAAGACTTGTTGGCATTTAATGTGAAAAATTTTATTTTTTGGTAATAGTATTTAGATGTAAGGTCGACAGAATCATTTTATAAGAAAATAAAAATTTATTGGTCCCCTCAAATCTAGCATTTGTTAGGAATTTATTTGGCAAAAATAAATACATTTTAAAGTATTTCTGTTCTAACAATAATATTTGCATCCATCTACAAGCATTCTAATAGAAATGTATGAATCAGAAATCAACAGGTTGAATCAAACCAGGGTCAGCAAACCTTGCAAGTCATTATCATAAATGCCTGTCCTCAAGCATACACAAATAGTATATCATTGCTCGGTTTTTAATAGAGAGGCACCTACACCACAGTTTCCCTTTCAATAGAGCTGGCACCTCTGACTTCCCATTGCAAAGGCAAACACGTGCTGACCACAGCAAAGGCAAAGGCAGGATGAAACTAGAGTGAAACTGCACAAGGTGCAAATATTATTAAAGCATTATTGTTTACTGAGCCCCCATCTGCCAGTACATCTCCAGTGATTACACAAAATATATCCTCCTGGACATACTCTTTGCCTCCCCTTTCTCTTGTCTAGCCCATAATCTCTTTACTCCAGTAAATTGACT
The DNA here is from genome assembly GCF_000951035.1 of Colobus angolensis palliatus. Lineage (NCBI taxonomy): Eukaryota > Metazoa > Chordata > Mammalia > Primates > Cercopithecidae > Colobus > Colobus angolensis. The sequence continues at coordinate 6,987,842 of NW_012114688.1, read as the reverse complement.
CTATGTTTACATACAAAAAATGATCCAGCTGTTGTTTAAAGTAATATATCCAACTTTTGCAAAATGATGGAAAATTATTCTGTACCAATGGTACGTGTGCATGTGTACTGACACGTGCACATACATGCATGTGCGTGCACAGACACACACACACACACTGCACAAGCACTGAAAACATTGGCTAGGGCTGGGAGCAGATTTTTTTAATCTAGAACTTTTTTTTTTTTTTAAGGATTTTAAAGTGTAAGACTATGAATGGGTAGTGAGTTGGTTGAAATTATATGTATAATATTTGATACATACATATGTTGTAGACAAGTTAGACAACTTCTTTCCATATAGGTCTCTTGCCTTCCAAGAGAACATTCCTCTACACACAGGAATGAGCTCCACATGCTACATTTGTACATTATCCCTGCCCCATGATTACTGTTAATTGTAGTATGACTGAATTCTTCACCTAAACTATACTAATCAGATTCCCTTTTCCAGTAATTTGCAATTGGGATTCGGAGACATTGAGTGAGTGGTTAGAGGTTTATTTGTTTCAAAATGTAACATCAAAATATAACGTGTTTCAAAAAAAACATTTATATGCTTTTATGCAGCCATATTTCACTAGGTAAACAGAGAAACAGAGAAAGTTATTTACAAAATCAATAATAAAAGAGTAAATTCCTGACCACTTTCCATATTTTAATTGAGTGTCTCTGGTTGAGGCCTAGTTTCATTCTTACACTTTAGTTCTGTGAGATGCTCCAATATATAATAAACAAAGTCATCATATCCTTAAGCTACCTCCTATTGTTTTAGTTATACACAAAGGGTCATAAAATCTGCATTATTTTAAGATGGCAGATATGAGAGGCCATTGTTTTGAGTCTATAAGTCACTTTTAAGACCCTGCAAGGATATTTCTCTGGCTTTGGGGTATTACATCACTTCTAGTCCACTAGGCAATGCCTGGAAGACAGCTTCCTTAGCCTCAAAGAACAGAATAAATCTCTGGTGTTCCCTATAAAGGAAAAATGATAAGGCCTCCCGATTAAAATAAATACATACACTCAATATAAGATATTAAAAATACACAAATTTACTGAGGTAAAAATGACTCTTTGGGAATTGGCCCACATCTGAATTTCACCATATGTATTTTGCTGCTTTCTGGACATAAAACAATCAGTTCCACTTATTTCTCATCTATAAAGGAGATGTCTCTGAAGTAGAGAAAAATCCAATGAATCCAAGGCATAAAAGAAGTCAGCATCTCAGAATGAAAAACAATACACTTTTGAAATAGATAGTTTCAGCTTCAAATGCCAAATCCTGTGTGATTTTGGGCAAGTTACTTTATCACTCTGAGTTACATTTTCTTCCTCTGAAAAACAGGGCAAATGGATCAGTATGAGAAATAAATAAAATAGCACTTGTCCTGCACCCACATTTGATAACCTATAGGTTGAACTCAGGATTTCTTGCTAATACATTCAACTTAATAAGGCTGGGCAGTGATGACAGAGGACCCCCCAAATTAGTGTTACCTAATCTACTTTTCTCATAGGCCCCAATAGTCTTTAGGTGCTATTGACATCCATGATGAAAAACTATTTTATTCATCCTAGAATCAATTGTCCTTATGTATCTGTATGGAACATTCCCTCTAATAGTAGTAAATGCCAGTTGTTGATGACTATCTAGGTAGTAACTGCTAAGCATTATATGATTTATCACATTTAATATTCACAGTAACATTGTAAGTTAGCTATTACTATCATCATTTTTAACACCATGAAATCTGAGGCTTAGAGAATTTAAGTTTACTGTCCAAAGCCATCAGCAAGAAAGTGTCAGAGTCAGAATTCAAAACCAACTTTGTCTGGCTCCAAAGTCAATATTATAACCCAAATCCTTTATATCTAGATCATTAAAGTAATGGTGCCCTGACTTTTCTGTATTTGATAGGAATCCAGGAGAGTAATGGGTGAAAGAGAAGTAGGTGATTCTACCACCAGTATTTAAAAATAAAAATTCAGTTCATATACTCACTTTTTCTCAACTATTACTGTATAATGCCATTTTATGACATGTTTTCCAATTTTGAATTTGTACCAACAGTCATTTGAATTTGATTTTGCTTATCATTCTTAGTTTTATTAAGCTTGTGCTTCGATTGCTGAATTATTCTTGTTTTGTTTTGTTATGCCTCCTTGCTTTCTTTCTCTAAAACAAAAATGTATTTTAGGTTTGGGGGTACATGTGAAAGTTTGCTACAAAGATAAAAGCGTGTCACGGGGGTTTGTTGTACATAATATTACATCACCCAGGTATTCGGCCCAGTACCCAAGAGTTATCTTTTCTGCCTCCTGCCCTCTCCTGTGAAGTAGACCCCAGTGTCTTTTTTTTCCTTCTTTGCGTTCATAAGTTTATATCATTTAGGTCCCACATACAAGTGAGAACATGCTGTATTAGCTTTTCTGTTCCTGCATTCATTTGCTTAGGATGATGGCCTCTAGCTCCATTCATGTTGTCAGAAAAGACATGAGCTCATTCTTTTTTATGGCTGCATAATATTCCATCATGTATATGTACCACATTTTATTTATCTAGTCTGTCATTCATGGGCATTTATTAGGTTGATCCATGCCCTTGCTACTATGAACAGTGCTGCAATGAACATTCACATGCATGTGTCTTTGTGAAAGAATGCTTTATATTCCTTCTGGTATATACCCAGTAATGGGATTGCTGGGTCAAATGGTAGTTCTGCATTTAGATCTTTGAGGAATTGCCATACTACTTTCCACAACAGTTGAACTAATTTAAACTCCCACCAACAGTGTATAAGGGTTCCCTTTTCTGTACAACCTCAACAGAATTTTTTTATTTTTTGACTTTTTTTAATAGCCATTCAAAATGGTGTGAGATGGTATCTCACTGTGGTTTTGATTTGAATTTCTCTAATGATCAGTGATATGGAGCTTTTGTCTTATTGCTTGTTAGCCTTATGTATGTCTTCTTTTGAGAAGTGTCTGTTCATGTCCTTTGCCCACTTTTTAATGGGGTTCTTTTTTTTTTCTTGTAAATTTGTTTAAGTTCTTTATTGATGTTGAATATTAGAACTCTGTCAGGTGCATAGTTTGCAAAAATTTTCTCCCATTCTGTAGGTTGCTTGTTTACTCGGTCTATAGTTTCTTTTGCTGTGCACAGGCTCTTAAGTTTAATTATATCTCATTCCTTTCTTCCTTTTTATAGCAATGTTTTTTTTTTGAGACGGAGTCTTGCTCTGTTGCCCAGGCTGGAGCGCAATGGGGCGATCTGGGCTCACTGCAAGCTCCGCCTCCCGGGTTCACGCCATTCTCCTGCCTCAGCCTCTGGAGTAGCTGGGACTACAGGCGCCCGCCACCACGCCCAGCTAATTTTTTGTATTTTTAGTAGAGACTGGGTTTCACCATGTTAGCCAGGATGGTCTCGATCTCCTGACCTCGTGATCCGCCTGCCTCGGCCTCCCAAAGTGCTGGGATTACAGGCGTGAGCCACCGCGCCTGGCCTTTATAGTAATTTTTAAATCTCTTTGAGCAAAGGAAATAGAATAGGTTTGCAATTTTATTTTATTTAGTCATAAAAAAGGTAGATAATACAAGATGGATTAAAGATGTAAATGTAAGATCTCAAACTAAGAATTCTAGAAAAAAACAAAGGAAATATCATTCTGGGCATTCCTTGGAAAAGAATTTATGCTAAGTCCTCAAAAGCAACTGCAACAAAATGAAAAATAGACAAGAGGGGCCTACTTAAACTAAAGAGTTTCTACACAGCAAAAGAAATTCTCAACAGAGCAAACAGACAACTACAGAATGGGAAAAATATATTCACAAATTATGCATCTGATAAAAGTCTAATACCCAGAAATCTATAAGAAACTTAGACAATTAGGCGGGGCATGGTAGCTCATACCTGTAATCCCAGCACTTTGGGAGACCTAGGTGGGAGGATCACCTGAGGTCAGGAGTTCAACACCCTGCTGGCCAACATGGTGAAACCCTGTTTCTACCAAAAATACAAAAAATTATCCAGTCATGGTGGTGGCTGCTTACAATCCCAGCCACTCCGGAGGCTGAGGCGGAAGAATCGCTTGAACCCAGGAGGCGGAGGTTGCAGTGAGCTGAGGTTGTGTCACTGCACACCAGCCTGGACAACAAGAGTGGAATTCCGTCTCAAAAAAACAAAAAACAAAAAAAAAAAAAGGAAGAAGGAAACTTAGACCTTAGATAATTCAACAATCACAAAAGTAACTCTATTAAAAAGTGGGCAAAAGATATGAACACAGACACTTTTTAACAGAAAACATACACGTAGCTAATACTCACATGAAAAAATGCTCAACATTAATCACCAGAGAAATGCAAATCAAAACCACAACCAGATACTATCTCCTACCAGTCAGAATGGCTATTACTAAAAAGTCAAAAATTAACGGATGCCGGCAAGGCCGAAGAGAAAAGGGAATTCTTATCCATTGTCAGTGGGGATGCAAACTAGCTCAGGCACTGTGGAAAGCAGTTTGGAGATATCTCAAAGAACTTAAAAGAGAACTGTCATTCGACTCAGCATTCTCATGACTATATATATACTCAAAAGAACAAATCATTCTACCAAAAAGACACATATGCTCATATGTTCATTACAGCACTATTCCTAAGAACAAAGACATGGAATCAATCTAGGTGCCCATCAATAGTGGATTGAATAAATAACATGTGGTGCATATACACCATGGACTACTACACAGTAGTATAAGAAATAATGAAATCATATCCTCTGCAGCAACATGAATGAAGCTGCAGACCATTATCCTAAGCAAATTAATGCAGGGACAGAAAACCAAATACCACATATTCTTACTTATAAGCTAGGCATTGGATACACCTGGACATAAAGACGGAACAACAGACTTTGGGGACTACCAGAGTAGGGAGAGAGGGAGAGAGGCAAGAGCTAAAAAACTACCTAGTAGGTACTATGCTTACTACCTGGGTAATTACATCATTCATACCTCAAATTTTAGCATCACATAATATACCCATGTAACAAATCAGCACATGTACCTCTGAAACTAAAAGTTGAAATTATAAAGAAAGTGGAGAATAAATTAGAATACTGTTTAAAATTGATTTACTTATTAAATATTAAAAATTTACAAAATAAAATAATGTATTTAGCAGATATTAATGTAATGTCTACTTTTGTCAGGTTTTGCTGAATATTAGAAATGCAATAATACAAAAAAAGTTCCTGCCCTAAGGGCAAAATGAACAATAAGCAAATAAATCTATAATTCTATAAGGGAATGAGCAACATTATTAAAAAAAAAAAAAATCATGCTACGACCCTATAGTGGGTTGGGTCCAAAGGATGATTAGGCCAGCTTCATACCAATTTGGTTTCTTTATATAGGCCTTCTTGGACAGTCTGGCCTACTCTGTCATAAACATTGTGGTGTTCACTAAGGACCCCCTTCTGTCTTTCTCTGCCATCTCAACTTCTGTGGGAACCCAACGGAGAGTGAATTCAAGTTCTCTTCCACAAGGCTGCGGGGCCATATGCATATCAAGGGATATATGTCTGGGTACAATTCTTATTATTCTGAATCATCTAATGAGACATAAGAAGTTTTCTGAAGGTTGTATAGCATTTAGGAAGCAGTATTTCCAAGAGCATATAGACTACGTTACAGATAAGGAGATATTCAATTCTGACACTGCACAAAGGAAGGGCTGTAAGGACTTGACCTTATGTGTAATGACAAGGCAACTCAGAAGATGCATGAGTAGGGCCTGTGGCTTAGAACAAAACAAAACCAAGCAATACCAAACTAACCAATCACATAATCCATGCTATCTGGGAAAAAAAAAAAAAAAAAGGTTTATTTCTACTTAAAACAATAACCCCCAATCTTTACTACTAATTTTCACACTGATTGCTCTGTTTTCTTGGCATCGTTTCTAAAAGAGATGACCCACCAAAGCACAATTTTGTAGCAATGGTTATATAGTGCATCTAATATAGGTACTTCTCCCTTACATTTCTTGAATCAACTTAATAATTAACTATGTTAGAAAGACATTTTATTCAAATTGTTGCCAAAAAGCATTCTCTTGTGTGGGCTTTTCATGAACATACTATTTAAAATATCAATTATTTACTGTACTTTCCATTACCTTGCTGTATTTTTCTTCATAGTACTTTAATTATTTGAAATTATATTTCTTTTCTGGTCATCTGTTTATTGTCATTCTTCCCCTCTAAAATTCAAGTTGCAACTGCTTTATCTTATTCACCACTGTATACCCCAGCAGTTAGAAAACTGGCTAGCACTATAAGTGACTAAATGAATCTTCCTTATTAAAATATAGCAAACAATCTAGCTACAAATATTGAAGTCATGTTGTTTAAAAAAGACATGAAATTGATTAATCATCAGTTTAAGTATAAATGAAAAATCACAACAAATACACTGTCATAGTATATCGTCCTTCTGTTAATAATTCCTATTATTCCCTTAGTGGGAACTGAAAAAGAGTGGGAATTGTGCTGGTCTCCATCTATTTTCTTTTTTGCTCCTTGGTTATATGTTACTCATTAAAATGTCTCTTTTACCATGTGTCAATCCAAATTCCCATCATCTTGCTGTTATTTTCAATCTTGCATTTTATTATTGGCCAATATATTTACGGCACACAGATATCCTGATTTATAAGAAGTTTGTTGATTTTTTCCTTGTTTCACACATTTGTCACTCCAAAAATATGGAAAAAGTGACTCTCATGATGTGTATTTTCCTGATACTTTGAGAAACATATATATGTTTGCATAACATGATATATATGAATATAAATAAATATATATATATACACACACACACTTACCCAAAGCTTCTTCCAACAACATTCCTGCCACATCGATATTAAGAGTATGTGTTTGGGTGGAACCCTGTCTCTACTAAAAATACAAAAAATTAGCCAGGCGTGGGGGTGGACGCCTGTAGTCCCACCTACTCAGGAGGTTGAGGCAGGAGAATGGCGTGAATCCAGGAGGCTGAGCTTGCAGTGAGCCAAGATCGCACCACTGCACTCCAGCCTGGGTGACAGAGTGAGACTCTGTCTCAAAAACAAACAAACAAACAAACAAACAAACAAAAAACAAGTGTTTGAAGCCAGATTGGCACTTACCAATTGATAAACACTTAATCTCTTTGCATGTCATTTTCCTCTTCACTAAAAGGATGAAGGCTCCCACCTCACAGAGAGTTGAGATCCTCAGTTGTCTTGAGGGTAAAGTCAGTTAATGAAAATAAAATTTTTATAATGGTGATAGACCTGCAGTAAAAGGTTAATGTTGGGAGACAACTCAACAAAGATCTCTTGTTTCTACACATCTGTGAGCAGAAACAGTTTTCTTCCAGACTACTGTTTTTCAAGAATATTTGTAGAGTAAACAGTCCTGGAAGATATCTTCTCCATCCTGAAAAAGGGGCAGATTTCTTTACTGTCTATAAAATAAAGACAATGTCTCCACGTAGAGCAAAGCTTCAGCAGGCTTGCTGAAGCTCATTATGAAGACTGGGCTCCCTTAGACTGGGGTTCTTCAGTTGCAATGCAAATACACTGTGAATGCAGATATAATCTGGCCCTTTCTGTTTTTTTCACACAGGAATTGGGGCTTGGAGAATAGGTGCAAGGAAATCTGGGTATTCTGGCTGCTATGAATGCTGTGAGTAGTAAACTCTGCTGTATCCGACCCACAAGTCCCATGCCTTCTAGCACTCATGAAAATATGGCAATATACCTTTCAAGCTGGCAAGTAAGTCTCTTCAGAGTTCTTTATAGTCAGCAATATTATTATATTTTTTTCTAGGTTGTATATAATTTCTAACTTTGAGCAAGAAAAATGATTTTGAGATGACAACCTGGATAATTTATCCATTCATCATAAAACATCTCCCTTTCACTTCTTAAATCCCTGCATCCCTCCTAATACTCACTAAAAAATACAGCCCTTGTTGGAGGACCTACTCCTAAAAACAGTTACATGCTAGCTTCTGTTGTTTCCCAATTTCCTACAAGCTACATATCAAACACCTTACTTACAGTCTATTTTCTAATTCTGTAAATTGAATTACTTTCAATTTATCAGGAATTTGTAGTCTTCCAGGAGACTTTTTTCTTTCTTCTTTTTTTCACTTTATAATCTCTGCTGCTTTAAATTTCTGCCTTACATTCTTTCATTCTCAAACCACGTGATTCTTTACTCAAACTACTTTACCTTCAGGTGTTTGAAATATTCAGGAACGCAAAATATAGCTAAGGGTTGCATGTTTCTGTCCACTACCCGAGTGATGGTGCATGAACAAAGTCAGCAATGTTGATATTCCAGGATGTCTTATAACGTAACTTTTGTTTCTCCATTTGATTTTACTCGGTTCCTGATTTATAGTGAAAAAGTCTCAAAACATTTTGAAAAAATGGTTCAAATTTAAGCAATTCAGTAATTTTCTTATAAGTTATGTTACCCTCCACAACAGCATTTATAAGACTATCTCCTATGGTGTTTACAGTATAATAAACTAAAATAAGGATTACCATAACCTATGGCTTCAGCAGCAGTTTATTGAGCTGTTTAGTAAACATAACTCAACATGTTTAAGGTTTTTGACATGTTACCAAAACCAGTGTTTTAAAATCACTAGTTAATTTTGAGGTATGTATTAATATTATGCTAATGATATAAATTAATGTAAAATTATAAAGCCCATTTTGTTACTCTTATTATTAGTAATGCATTTATTTTTGTTGGGTTTGAATTTAAAAACAAATTTAGGATCAGAATCATAGCATTTGTAAAGATAGGGTTGCCCCAGTATTACTTAGTGTTGATCTGAAGAACAAAAGTGAAAGACTTCACAAATTTTTGTATCTCCCCACTAACACCACCTATATTTTACACAAACAGAAATCCCATATCTTATAAAAACATAAGCAAAACACACATGTACACATACACACATACACACCACAAACACCATGACAACTCTCTTGGAAGTAACAAAAAAGAAGAAATTTGTCTGAAGATTTACAGGGTATATAATATTCAATTCTGTTTCATGGACAAAATATGTAGTACCTGGCATATTATTACAGAAACCAGGGCAATCTGGCAAGTTTTCTAGGGTAGCTATTGAACCAAGTGAGTCCTTTGGGGAATTCAGAGGTGATTTTTGCTGCCAAATCTTCTTCGCTTAAGAATTAATTGCTCAAGGTGTTTAGTTCTCACTTGGTTTTATTGTAATATATAACGTACGATACAGGAGCCGATATTCTACATCCCAGGTTTCTAAACCTACAACCGGGGTGAGGATGCTGTTCTCCCTCATTAGAATTGGAGGACTCTTCATCATTCTTCTTCATTCTCTGGGTCTGCTGCCTTTACAAACTTTTTTTGGTTAGCAATGCAGATATTTTTTAATGTATTTTCAGACAATTAAACTTAACACTTTGAGCTAACATTCTTCTCTAAAATGCTCTTGTGGATTTTACATAAGTAATTAGAAAAAATACACATACATACACACAAATGCAAAATCTACATACATGTGTTAGTAGATATAGTTACTAATACAAATAACTGTTTCACTTTATAATGCTCACATAAAACAATTTAGCATCACAAACAATAATTTTTCAGAGTTTTAGAATGAGAGATGAATTTATTAGACAGTATTATGGGTAGAAAATGCATGGAGATTCAGAGGACCTCCAAAACATAAGGATTTTTCCCTTCAGTTCCCTTTACCCTGTCACTTCTCTCTACCAAACTGAAAAAATAGATCACTAATTATTTATAAAACCAGAATTCTTCATTTAAATGATCTACGTTAATATTCATAACAACCTTATGAATTATGTAATTCTTACACATGAGGAAGTTAAGTCTCAATGAGCTGTTATAATTTAAACAATGATTTTGAGGCAGAAGCAGGATTCCATTAGTCTATTGTGTCTGACTTTAGAAGGCATAATCTATCAATGGCCAAATATTGGGAAATATTATTATTACAATATATTACATGCAGTGTTTCCTAGAAATGATTTTTATTTTTTTCTTTCTAAACTAATAACAAAAGGTGAAGTCATGCTACAGAGGGTGGGAATGGAAAAAAGTAGAAATAGGGTTTCAAAGATTTTGGATATCTTCAATTTAAATGATTTTTTAAAATATGTCAGTATTTCCAGTCACTTTACAGTTTTATTTCATATTTGGGTAAGTGTTGGCTCTGGATTTAAATAGTCTGAGCATCTGTCATAACTCCTCACATACTACCTGTGCGACCTGAGACTAGTTACTTAAAATCCTTTAATCTCAGTGGCTTCATATTTGTAACATGGAACTAAGAGTTGTTCTGTCTTCACTGAATTGTGCAGAGAATTAAATGAAATGATGTGTGTGAATTGTTGGCACAGTGTTCCTCACAAAGTAAACCCTCAATACATGTTTCCTTTTGATATTTTTCTATAGGTTAAAACTATTATTTTATTCATCCATCATTATTAGTATGAATGCAAGTGAAAGATTATTTCAATCAGCATTCTGTGGCAGGTATATATTTTGCTTTAACTAGACTTCAGCCAGTCTTGACCTTTCTGGGGGTTTAGAATTCAGACTTCTAGACTGAATCTTCTCTTGTGGTTCTTGAATGCTTTTATCTTCTAGTGTGAGTAATCATGTGTGACTCCTAGTATCTAAACCTATAAATCAGTAACATCAGTAAACTTTTATGAGGAGTAACAGTTTCGTAGTACATATGGTTAAAAAAAATGTTTCATTTATCTTCTTAAGGATACCTTTTCATTCCACTTAAAGTATATGCTAATTATAGAAAAATTGCAAAATTATCTGTAGAAGTATAAGATAAAAGAAACAACCTGTATTCAAACTACTCAGAGATAAAGATTATTAGCATTTGGTTTTAATTTCTTCGAGGCTTCTTGCTTTACATTGTATATAATTCTGTATTCTAAGAAGTGTAAAGTATGGGCCTACTGCTTTCTTTGTTAAGTTTACCTAGCATTTACTTAAAAGCAAACTCCTAAGTGCTTAAATATACATTACCCACACTGAGTCCTAACCTATTACTTTACCAACTTTTATTATGGGGGATAATAAAAGTGCATAAAACATATGCACAGCTTAAACAAAAATTATAAATATAACATTCATTTAATAACTACCATCCAAGTAAAAAAGTAGAATATGGTTCACATCCCAGAAACTTCACTAAATACCTCTCCCTCATCAAATTCTTCTCACTTCTCTTCTCCCAGAGATAGCAACTTCCTTGCTTTTCCCTCGTATTTTTATTTCCTTATGGATATACAATAAGTCCAGTGCCAAGAATAGTGAATAATTGGAGATTTTACCTTATTTGCAATCTAAGTTAAAATGCCATAATTTCATGGATGCTAGCACAAAACCCAAGACTTCTGAGTCAGAGACAAAGGATAATTTATTAATCACAGCAATAACAATAGCCAGAAAATTAACATTTGCACAAGTTTCCTAAGTTCCTTTATCCGCAGGGGCACTCAAAGAGGGCCAGATGACATTCACACCTGCAGTGAGTGCATTCCAGGCAAGTATGCCTGATTTTTGTCCCAGAAGACATTATCATGAATATATGGGAAAGCAAACAAACCTTTCTTTTGTTAGGCGGTGGTGGCAGAATGGAGACAGTATCTCTAGCTTTCATGTCTGTTTGAAAAGGTATTCAAAAACAAAGGAAGTCAGTGCCTCTGTTTAAAAGTCATGAAGAAAAATGTGAGAAACCTGTAGTCAGTAGTCATCTAACAGACAGCACCCTTTGTTGAAAAGTCAGGTCTTTTCTTAATTATCTGGAAGTACGTGTCCCTGGAATACATCAAGCATCCTTACATGTCTGCATAACTTTCTGGATAGTATTTTTTCTATTGGTTTATCTAACTCAAAGCATTATGTTATCTTAACTGTTACATCATTTTAATAAAAAATATCTACCTCAAAGCATTACCACATATGTTAATTACTATATTTTAAGTCTTCATATATGTTCTGGATAATCCACACTTCCTGCTACTCTACTAGAATTTCTTGGCTACTATTAACTTTAAAGTTCTACAAATTTCCTCCTGAAAGTCTTGTGCATTAATTGCCTGAATTATTAATAAGTGTATCTTATTGTGCACTAAATAGTGTCACATGCGTCCCTGTGAAGAGACCACCAAACAGGCTTTGTGTGAGCAATAAAGCTTTTTAATCACCTGGATGCAGGTGGGCTGACTCCGAAAAGAGAGTCAGTGAAGTGAGATAGGGGTGGGGCTGTTTTATAGGATTTGGGTAGGTAGTGGAAAATTACAGTCAAAGGGGGTTGTTCTCTGGTGGGCAGGGGCAGGGGTCACAAGGTGGTCAGTGGGGGAGCTTCTGAGCCAGGAGAAGGAATTTCACAAGGTAATGTCATCAGTTAAGGCAGGAACCGGTCATTTTCACTTTTTTTTTTTTGAGGCAGAGTTTTGCTCTTGTTGCCCAGGCTGGATTGCAATGGTACAATCTTGGCTCACCGCAACCTCCACCACCCAGATTCAAGCAATTTTCCTGCCTCAGCCTCCCTAGTAGCTGGGATTACAGGCATGTGCCACCATGCCTGGCTAATTTTGTATTTTTAGTAGAAACGTGGTTTCTTCATGTTGGTCAGGCTGGTATCAAACTCCCCACCTCAGGTGATCCTCCTGCCTCGGCCTCCCAGAGTGCTGGGATTACAGGCATGAGCCACCACACCCAGCCCATTTTCACTTCTTTTGTGATTCTTCAGTTACTTCAGGTCATCTGGATGTATCCATGCAGGTCACAGGGGATATAATCGCTTAGCTTGGGCTCAGTGGCCTGACATTCCCGTCTTCTTATTTATTAATAAGAAAAATAACATAAAATAGTGTTGAAGTGTTGGGGCAGTGAAAATTTTCGTGGGGTGGTATGGAGAGATAATGGGCAATGTTTCTCAGGGCTGCTTCGAGCAGGATTGGGGTGGGGTGGGAACCTACAGTGGGAGAGATTAAGCTGAAGGAAGAATTTGTGGTAAGGGGCAATATTGTGGGGTTGTTAGAAAGAGCATTTTTCATACAGAACGATTGGTGAAGGCCTGGATGTGGTTTTCTATGAATTGAGAAACTAAACGGAAGACACAAGGTCCAAATAGGAGAAGGAGAAAAACAGGTATTAAAGGACTAAGACCTGGGAGGACCCAGGACATCTAATTAGAGTGTCCAAGGGGGTTCAGTGTAATTACTTGCTTGGTTGGTGAGTTTGGGGGCTCTATTCTTGACAGAGTCCTTTTTGTTAAGTTGTGTGAGCTTGGTGAGGTGTGTTTTTCAAAGACCATTAGTCTGTTCTACCTTTCCTAAAGATTGAGAGTGGTAAGGGGTATGAAGGTTTCACTGAATTCCAAGAGCCTGAGAAACTGCTTGGGTTATTTGACTAGTAAAGGCCAGTCCACTATCAGACTGTACAGAGGTGGGAAGGCCAAACCAAGGAATTATGTCTGACAGAAGGGAAGGAATGACTGTGGTGTCCTTCTCAGACCCTGTGGGAAAGGTCTCTATCCATCCAGTGAAAGTGTCTACTCAGACCAAGAGGTATTTTAGTTTCCTAACTTGGGACATGTAAATAAAGCCAATTGGCCAGTCCTGGGCAGGGGCAAATCCCCAAGCTTTGTGTGTAGGGAAGGGAGGGGGCCTAAACAATCCCTGAGGAGTAGAAGAATAGCAGATGGAACACTGAGAAGTGATTTCCTTGAGGACAGGTTTCCACGATGGAAAGAAAATGAGAGGTTCTAAGAGGCAGGCTAGTGGCTTGTAACCTACATGGAAAAGGTTATGAAATGATGACAGAATACAATGGGCCTGTGAGGTTGGAAGGAGATCCTTGGTTCAAGAAACATTTGCCTTGTGTGTGAAGAGATTGGTAGGTGGAAGTTTCGGTGGGCGAGGAGGTGGGAGTGACCAATGAGAAGGAGAAAAACTGGGCATGAGGGACAGAAGTTGGAATGCTAGCTGCTTCTTTAGCTACCTTATCAGTATAAGTGCTGCCCTGAGTGACAGGATCTGATGCCTTTTGATGGCCCTTGCAATGAATGACATAAAGTGGCCTTGAGACATGTTTTTATTAAAGAGGCATTAATGATGGAGGACCCTTGTGTAGTGAGGAAACCTCTTTCAACCTATATAACTGCATGGTGGTGCATAATATGGAAGGCATATTTAGAGTCAGTATAAATATTGATACGCAGTCCCTTTGCAAGAGTGAGGGGTCAAGTTAAGGCAATGAGTTCGGCTTACTGAGAGGTAGTGGAGGGGGGCAGAGCAATGGCCTCAATGATGAATGTGGAAGATACTATAGCATAGACTGCCTTTTCTGGTGAGTGGCGATTAGGTCTGGTGGAACTGCCATCAATAAACCGTGATCAAAAAGTATGATCACAGTGAGGAAGAGGAAAGAAGGAAATATGGGGAAATTGAATGAATGTCAGGTGGATCAGAGAGATAGTCATGGGGGTCAGGTGCGGTATCAGGAATAATGTGGGAGGCTGGATTGAAGTCTGGGCCAGGAACAATGGTAACTGTGGGAGACTCAACAAAGAGTTAGTATAGCTGAAGGAGCAGGGAAGCAGACAGTATATGCATCAGGTGGGAGGAAGAAAATAGATTTTGGAAGTTATGAGAACTGTAGAGAGTGAGTTGAGCATCGTTTGTGATTTTGAGGGCCTCTAGAAGTATGAGGGCGGCAGCAGCCACTGCATGGAGACATGATGACCAGCCTAAAATAGTAAAGTCAAGTTGTTTGGACAATAAGACTACAGGGTGCAGTCCTGGTCCTTGTGTAATAATTTTGACTGCACAACCTGCACTTCGGCTGTGTGTAATGAAAAGCGTTGGGATGAGTCAGGGAGAGCTAGTGTGGGAGCAGCCTCTAAAGCTGTCTTTAAATAATGGAAAGAGGAGTGGGGAAAAGGAATAGGATCTAAGGATTCAGCTAGGTTTCCTTTTGTGAGTTTATATAACAATTTTGTTAGGATGGCAAAAGCAGGTATCTAAACATGAAAGTATTTAACCATGCCCAGGAAGGAAAGCAGTTGTTGTTTTGTAGAAGGGGTTGGGGTTTGAGAGATCAGTTGGACATGATCAGCAGGGAGAGCACGTGTGTTTTCATGAAGAATTATGCCAAGGTAAGTAATGGATGGAGAAGAAATTTGAGCTTTGGAGGGGGATATGAGATGTATTTTTGAGAATAGATGTTGGAGGAACAGGAGGGTGTCCTGTTGGGAAGATTTGTAGGAGGTGCTATAAAGTAGAAGGTCATCAAAATATTTAATAAGGTGAGAAGCAGATGCATGGAAAGAAAGTAAATTATAAGAAAGGTCTTGACTGAAGTAATTGGGGCTGTCCATTAAGCCTTGTGGCAGTACCGTCCAGGTAAGTTGCTGAGACTGATGGGTGTCAGGGTCAGTCTAAGTGAAAGCAAAGAGAGGCTGGGATGAAGGGTGCAAAGGAATAGTAAAGAAAGCATGTTTGAGATCTAGAACAGAATAATGGGTTGCGGAGGGGTTGTGGAGGGAGGTATTGAGAATAGGAGAGTATATAGGTTTGGCACCACCAGATGGATAAGTAAAATAATTTGGTTGATAAGGCACAAATCCTGAACTAACTTGTAATACTCGACCAGTTTTTGGACTGATTCAAAAACTTTTACCAATTTGGTAAAATGGGGGAATTGTAAGGGGAGTTTATAGGCTTTAACCTTTTTAATGCTGTGGGATGGGATATTGGTGTTGAGCAGTGTAAAGATGATTAGGTTTTAATGGGATAATAAGGGGTGCATGAGCAGTCATCAAGGAGGGAGCAGAGGTGTCCTATACTTGTGAATTAAGGTGGGAAGACACAAGGTAAGGATGTGAAGGAGGCTTTGAACTGGGGAAAAGGGCAGCAATGAGGTGTGGTTGTAGCCTAGGAATAGTCAGGGAAGCAGATAATTTACTTACTATGCCTTGACCTAATAAGGAAACTGGACTGGTGGGGATAACTGAAAAGGAGTATATAAAGGAATATTGTTTAAGTTGGCACCAGAGATGGGGAGTTTTAAGGGGTCTAGAAGCCTGGCCGTCAATACCCACAACAGTTATGGAGGCAAAGGAAACAGGCCCTTGAAAAGAAGGTAATGTGGAGTGGGTAGACTCCATGTTGATTAAGAAGGGGACAGACTTATCCTCCACGGTGAGAGTTATCTGAAGCTTGGCATCCGTGATGTCTAGGGGACTTCCAAGGTGATCGGGCAGCGTCAATCTTCAGCTGCTAAGCCGAAAAGATCTGGGAAGGAGTCAGAGAACCTTGGGCCAGAGTTCCAGTGGCTCTGGGAGTGGCTGCCAGGTGAGTTGGAGAGTACGATTTCCAGTGAGGTCCCGCACAGATGTGACATGGTTTAGGAGGAATCCCAGGCTGCGGACATTCCTTGGCCCAGTGGCCAGATTTCCAGCACTTGAAGCAAGCTCCTGAGGGAGGCGGTCCTCGAGGAACCTCTGGCAGTTGCGGTTCAGGCGTTTGTAGTTCTTGTGTCCTGGAGATGTGACTGGGGTTTCTCTCACAGTGGAGGCAAGTAATTGCAACTCAGAAATACATTGCTACTTGGCTGCCTCTACTCTATTATTTTACACTTTGACAGCGGGGTTAATTAAGTCCTGTTGTGGGGTTTGAGGGCCGGAATCTAATTTTTGGAGCTTTATTTAATGTCAGGAGCAGATTGGATAATAAAATGCATATTGAGAATAAGACGGCCTTCTGGGTCAAAGGTGGTAAATGTCTAAGGGTTGTTTCCAAATGGGACATGAACTGGGTTCAGTTTTTATATTTGATGAAAAAGAGCCTAAATGCTAACTGATTTGGGAGAGGTCGGATAAAGAAAAAGGAGCATTAACCTTGGCTATGGCTTCAGCTCCAGCCACCTTTTTTTTTCTTTTTCTTTTTTTTTTTTGAGATGGAGTCTTGCTCTGTCTGGCCCCCACGCTGGAGTGCAGGGGTGTGATCTCGGCTCACTGCAACCCCCGTCTCCTGGGTTTATGCCGTTCTCCTGCCTCAGCCTCCCGAGTAGCTGGGACTACAGGCACCCGCCACCTCGCCTGGCTAGTTTTTTGTATTTTTTAGTAGAGACGGGGTTTCACCGTGTTAGCCAGGATGGTCTCGATCTCCTGACCTCGTGATTCCCCCGTCTCGGTCTCCCAAGGGAGTGCTGGGATTACAGGTGTGAGCCACTGCGCCCAGCCTCCAGCCACCTTTTTAAGAGGAAATTGTTGGGCAGGTGGGGGAGGGCTAGTTGCAGAAGGAAACTGTAAGCCGGACTGGGTGTGAGGAGGGGAGGTGATAAAAGGATTATAGGGTGGGGGAGCAGAGGCTGAGGAAGAATTGGGACCTGGCTAGGCCTGGCGAGGAGCAGCCTGGGGAGGAGAGTTCAGATGGGTCTGTAGAGAAGGAAGATTCAAAGGACTCAGAGCTTGGGG
This sequence comes from Colobus angolensis palliatus, assembly GCF_000951035.1. Lineage (NCBI taxonomy): Eukaryota > Metazoa > Chordata > Mammalia > Primates > Cercopithecidae > Colobus > Colobus angolensis. The sequence continues at coordinate 6,970,213 of NW_012114688.1, read as the reverse complement.
CAGAGACTGAAGGAACAGACAGGAGAGAAAGAGGAAATACTTGGGATGAGTTGCATTGGGAGCAGAGACTAGGGAGGGACCAATTTGTAAAAGAATGCCTTGACATGAGACATCTCAGACCATTTGCCCAGTTTTCGACAAAAAACATCCAGGTCTTATAAAATGGAGAAATCAAAAGTGCCGTTTTCTGGCTATTTAGAACCATTATCGAGTTTGTACTGGGGCCAAGCCGTGTTGCAGAAGAAAATAAGACGCTTAGGTTTTAGGTCAGGTGAGAGTTAAAAAGGTTTTAAATTTTTGAGAACACAGGCTAAGGGAGAAGGGTGAATGGAGGATTGAAGGTTGCCCATAGTGAAGGAGGCAAGCCCAGAGAAAAGAGAGGCTAGAGACACAGAGAAGGGAGGGTAGTGAGCAGCCCTGGGCTGCAATGTGGGTGAGCAGCCAAAGCAGGCATCCCCACAGTTGACCTGCCACCAAGGGAATGTGGGTGAATGACTAAGGCAGGTGTCCCCGCGGTGATCAGACACCAATGGAGTGTGAGTGAATAATCAGGCAGGCATCCCCGCAGTCTGTGACCGGTGCCAGAATTTTGAGTCCATGTAATAGCATGGTTTTCAGTGATTTTTAAAATCTTGATTTCCATATTTATGGTGCTATGGTCTAAGAATGTGTTTAATATGATTTCAGCTCTTTTGCATTTGCTGACGATGGTTTTATGTTTGATTCTGTGGACAAACCCTCATGACACAAGTTTACCCATGTAACAAACCTTCACATGTACCTCTGAACCTAAAATAAAAGATTTTTTTAAGAATTGCCTATGCAAAAAATAAAAAGGACAATATAACATGCTCCTGAATCACTTCTGGGTAAGTAGTAAAATTAATCCAGAAATCAAGAAGTTCTTTGAAACTAATAAGAACAAAGATACAACATACTAGAATCACTGGGATAAAATGAAGGCAGCATTAAGAGGAAAAATTATGGCAGTAAAAACCCACATCAGAAAGTTAGAAAGATCTCAAATTAACAAGCTAACATCACAACTGAAAGAGTTAGAGAAGTAAGAAGAAATCAACCCCAAAGTTAGCAGAAAAGAAATAAACAAAATCAGAGCTGAACTGAAGGAAATTAAGACACAAAAACCATTCAAAACATCAACAAATCCATGAATTTGTTTCTTCGAAAAAATTAACAAGATAGGCCATTAGCTAGACTAACAAAGATGAAAAAAGAGAAGATTCAAATAAACACAATTAGAAATGACAAAAGGAATATAACCACTGACCCCACAAAAATAAAAACAACCATCAGAAACTACCACAAACACTTCTATGCACAAACAAACAAACAAAAACAAACAAACTAGAAGACATGGATAAATTTCTGGAATAATACACCCTCCCAAGACTGAACTATGAAGATTCTGGACCAGACTGGCAATGAGATCCATCAGTAATAAATAGAAATAAAAGCCCAGGGCCAGATAAAAAGACAGTGGAATTCTACCAATGTACACAGAACTGGCGCTATTCCTACTGAAACTATTCTGAAAAGTAAGGAGCAGGGACTCATTCCCAACTTACTCTATGAGGCCAGCATCATCCTGATACCAATGTGGCAGAGATACATTGGGGGAAAAAAAAAAAAAACAGCAACCTTCAGACCAATATGCTTGATGAGCCTTGATGCAAAAATCCTCAACAAAATACTGGCAAACCAAACCCAGCAGCACATCACAAAGCTAATCCATCATGATAAGTAGGCTTCATCCCCAGGGTGCAAATTTGATTCAATATGAACAAAACAATAAATGTGATTTATCACATAAACAGAACCAAATACAAAACCACATGATTCTCTCAATAGATACAGAAAAGGCTTTCAATAAAATCCAAAATCCCTTCACATTAAAAATGCTCAATAAAGTATGTACTGAAGGAACATAACTCAAAATAATAAGAACCATCTATGACAAGCCAACAGCAAACATCGTACTGAATGGGCAAAAGCCAGAAGCAATCTCCTTAAAAACTGGCACAAGACAAGAATGTCCTCTCTCACCAGTCCTACTCAACATAATATTGGAAGTCCTGGCCAGAGCAATCAGGCAAGAGAAAAACATAATGGAAATCAAAATAGGAAGACAAAAAGTCAAATTATCCCTCTTTGTAGATGACATAATTCTATATCTAGAAAATTCCATAGTTTTGGCCCAAAAGCTTCTTCAGTTGACAAACAACTTCCAGCAAAGTTTCAAGACACAATATCAGTGTACAAAAATCACTAGCACTCCTATACGCCAACAGCCAAGCTGAAAGCCAAATCAGGAATGTAATCCCATTTATAACTGCTGCAAAAAGAATAAAATATCTAAGAATACAGCTAACAAGGAAGGTGAAAGATCTCTACAGTGACAATTGCAAAACATTGCTCAAAGAAATCACAGATTACACAAATGGAAAAACATTCCATGCTCATGGATAAGAATAAATATTAAAATGGCCATATTGCCCAAAGTAATTCACAGATTCAATGCTATTCCTATCAAACTACCAATGATACTCTTCACAGATCTAGAGAAAAACATTTTAAAATTCACAGGGAACCAAAAAAGAGCCCCAATAGCCCAGGCAATCCTAAGAAAATAGAACAAAGTTTAAGTTATCATGTTACTCAATTTAAAACTGTATTATCTTTTTAATGTGCTGTTAAATTTGGTTTGCTACTATTTTGTTGAGGATTTTTGTATATATGTTAATCAGATTTATTAGGCTGTAGATTTCTTTTTTGATGTGTCCTTCACTGATTTTGGTATCAGAATGATACTGGCTTCATAGCATTAGTAAGGGAGAATGTCCTCTTCTTTGGTTGTTTAGAACTGTTTCAGGAGGATTGGTATTCATTCTTCTTTGTACACTGAAATAATTTGGCTGTGAATACATAAGTTCTTGGTCTTTTCTTTGTTGGGAGATTCTTTTTTAATTGCAGGTTCAATCTTTTGAGTCATTATTGGTCTGCTCAGGTTTTCTATTTCTTTCCGGTTCAACCTTGGTTTGTGGTATGTTTCCAGGGATTTATCCATCTTTTGTAGGTTTTCAAGTTTGTAGGTGTACAGTTGTGCACAATAGTTTGTGTTTTTATTTTTTTATTTCTGTGGCATCAGTTGTAATGTCTACTTTTTTATTTTTGGTTTTGTTTAGGTGGGTCTTCCTTCTTTTCTTGGTTATACTACCTAAGAATTTATATTAATTTTGTTTATCTTTCTGAGGAGCCAATTTTTCATTTCATTAACCCTTTGCATTCTCTATTTCATATAGTTCTCCTCTCTGATTTCTGTTATTTCTTCTGCAAATTTTGTTTGATTTGTTCTTGCTTTTCTAGTTCCTTGTAAAGAAGTGCATCATTATATTGTTAATTTGTAATCTTTCTACTTTTTTGATATAGGCATTTAACACTATAAACTTCTCACTTAGCATTGGTTTTGCTATATCCTACAGTTTTGATGTATTGTGTTTCCATTTTCATTTATTTTCAAAATTTTATTTCCATCCTAATTTCTTTGTTGACTCAATGATCATTCAGGAGCATATTATTTTATTTCCATGTGCTTGTATAGTTTCCAGTTTCTTTTGGTATTAATTTCCAGTTTTATTTCACTGTGGTCTGAGAAGATATTTGACATGATTTTGTTTTTTTAATCTATTGAGACTTGTTTTGTGTCCTAACATATGGTCCATCTTGTAGAATGTTCCACATGCTGATGACAAGGTGTATAATGTTCTGCAAATATATCTTAGGTCCATTTGGTCTAAAGTACAATTTAAGTTCAATGTTTTTTCTGTCTATATAATCTGTCTAATGCTGTGAGTAGGGCGTTAAATTCCCCTACTACTATTATTATTTTTTTGTCTATCTCATTCTTTGGTAATATTTATAAATCCGGGTCCTGCAATCTTGGATGCATATATATTTAGAATCATTAATATCCTCTTATTGAATTTATCCTTTTCTCATTATATAATGACGTTTTTGTCTTTTTTCACTTTTTTTGAGTTAAAGTTTGTATTATCTGATATAAGTATAATACAAACTCACTTTTTCCTACTCACTTTTAGTTTCTGTGTGGAAAGAGTATCTTTTTCCACCCCTTTTCCTTAAATTTCTCTTTCTATATTTTACAAGTAAGGTGAGTTTCTTAAATGCAGCATAGAGTTGGATTATGTGTTTTAATCCATCCAGGTAGTCTATATCTTTAAAGTAGGACATTTAATCAATTGACATTCAGGGTTAGTATTTATATGTGAGATTTTGTTTCTGTCTTATTGTTAACTGTTTTCCAGCTGTTCTATAAAATCTTTGTTATTATTTCTGTATTTGTCATTGTGGTTTGGTAAAATTCAGTAGTGGTGCCATTTGATTCCTATCATTTCCTCCTTTGTGTGATAGCTTTACCAAATAGTTTTATACTTTCATATTTTCTCATTATAGTAAAATTTTCCTTTGGTGTACCAGTTTAAGACCCCATTGAGGCCAGGCTCATGTCTGTAATCCCACCACTTTGGGAGGCCAAGGCAGGTGGGTCACCTGCAGTCAGGAGTTTGAGACCAGCCTGGCCAACATGGTGAAACCCCATCTTTACTAAAAATACAAAAATTAGCTGGGTGTGATGGCGGGCACCTGTAATCCCAGATACTTGGGAGGCCGAGGGAGGAGAATCACTTGAACCCAGGAGACGGAGGTTGCAGTGAACCGAGATCGTGCCACTGTACTCCAGTCTGGGTGACAAGAGTGAAACTCTGTGTCGAAAAATAATAAATAAATAAAAAGACTCCGTAGAGAACTTCTTTTATGGTGACAAATTCAGTAATTTCTTGTCTAGGAAAGACATTCTTTCTTCTTCATTTGTGAAGCTTAATCTTAGCAGATATAAAATTAATGGCTGACTTTTTTTTTTTTTTCTTCCCTTTTCAGCACTTTGAATATATCATCACAGTCCCTTCTTGTCTTCAAGTTGTGTAGTCTGATAAGACTTCCTTTTCAAGTGACTGGACATGTTTTTGTTTTGTTTTGTTTTGTTTTTCAAATTTGCTCTTTAGAAAGTCTAATTATAATGGGTCTTAGGAAAGTCCTATTTGTATTTTATTTTCATGGCATCCCTTAGCCTCCTCTATCTGGATGTCTAAATCTTTTGCTAGACTTAAAAAGGTTTTCATCTATTAATTTGTTAAATAGGTTTGCTAAAGGTTTTGATTTCTTTGCCCTTGGAGATACTGATAATTGATACATTTAGTTGTATTATGTTGTCCCAAATGGCTCAAATGCTTTGTACATTTTCATTCTTTGTTCTTTATTTTTGTCTAACTTTATTATTTCAGAGGTCTATATTCAAATTCTCTAAATCTTTATTCTGTGGTGCATTGTTCAACCTTTCAAATCTATTTTGTATTTCCCACAATGAATTATTAAGTTTCATAATTCGCTGTGTATTTTTAAATCTATCTCTTTAGTAAATTTCTCATTCCTACATTAAATCATTTTTCTGATTTCTTTGAACTTGTTTTATATTCCACACATTTCTCATTGAGTTTATTTAAAATCAATATTTTGAATTATTTATCTGGAATGTTGAGAGTGTCCTTTTGGTTAAGATCTGTTGCTGGAGAATTACTGTGCTCTGTGAGGGTGTCATATCATCTTATTTTTTCACATTTCCTGTATCTTTATTTTTCTATTAGTCTGGCATTTAGTCAAAACCACATTTAAAACTTCTTCCTAGTTTTAAATTTAGTTTTGTTTTGGGGGGCCCTTTTGCACTGTTTCTTGAAGATGTGACTATCATGTTATGACTATGAAGCCCTGTTGGCTTTGCTTCTGTGAATGCAGTAATGGAGTCTCTGTATGCTTTTTTAAAAGGCTATATACAGCATGAAATCTATGGTTTCCTCGGTGTGTTAGGGTGTGGTTACTGGTAGAGGCTCTGGTGAAGCTGTGCTGAGGACTGAAATGCCAGATGGATCTATCTTCAGGTTTTAGTAGTGGCAGTTGTAGATAAGCACGTATATTTTGGTGCCCTGGGTCAGTGTACACTGGCACATATGTTGCTGGTTCCAGGCAAGTCAATTATTGGTCTTTGGGTAGCTTTCTTGGATGTTGTTTGTAGTAGTGTGTACCAGGTTGATGAGAAAGTTCCCAAGCCTTTGGGCAGCAAATGTGGCATGATGATGGCAGTAGAAGGATGAGAGGCTTTTTTGGTTCCTAAGTACTATGCACGTGTATTGGCAGTGTTTGCAATGAGCTGCATAAGCCAACTTACAGACCAGCAGGTGGCATTTGCAGGTAGAAGCCACCTGAGGAGGTATTGGTAGGGTGTTAATTCCCAAGCTTAGGCCTTTGGGAGGAATGCTTGTGTGAACCAGGTAATAGATTGGGTTGTACACCCCTCAGGACCCTGGAACCTGCATTGTGTCTTGGGGTATGAGGTGAATCTGCTTACAGACTACTGGGCAATCCTGCACCCAGGTCCCCCAGTGGCAAGTGCATGCACCAGCCATGAGGGGTGGGGATGGGGAAATGCTCAGGCCCCTGGCAGAATTACTGGGTGACTGGCAACAACCACTGTGCTAGGATCTTGCAATTGGGAGGGTAGGACCAGTCCAAAGGGGCGCAGGATTGGCCAGTGTGTAGGGGCCTTGCATCCTTCTCATGCCCTTGTCCTGGAGGGGTTCACTCCCCAGTCTGACTGCCACAGGCAATCCAGCTCTTCCATGAGACCCAACAGCTTATGCTTAGCCCACAACTCAGCCCCAGACCATAGGACCTCTTGCCAAGCTCAACACCAAGCCTCCATGGCAACTCTCATCCCATTCAAGTCACAGGGGCGCTACCTCCTTTCAGGGCCACCAGCCACAGTCCACACCATGTTCACTTCTCAGTCCTAGTTGAAGGATCACACCCCACACACATGGCTCAGTTCTGCAAGCAGCAGCCTGAGTTTTCCCAATGCTTAGGGCTGGTGCTGTTGGTTTCCAGGACCACAAATAGTCTATTAAAAGCTAGGATGAAGAATAGCATCTTGCTGTAGCAACTTAGGTTTCAGAAAAGGCATGGGATCCATAGCATCTTCCTTCCCTGGAGCAGTTCCTACTCATAGTCTCTTGGTCACTTTCTAAATTAGATTCAGGATTTGGGAGGGTCAAGGTTCTCTCTGGTAGCCTGGATTGCAAGATTCCCCATTGGAAAAGTAGACTGCAGAAAAACTCTGACTCACCTTCTCCCACAATGGGGAGCCACTCTTAGTTCCCAGCCAATACGGGCCAGGCAAGTCTCCAGTTTTCTTTCTCCTTCCTACCTTTTCATCTTTCTTGTCTATTTTCTGTTGGACTCCTATGTTCCCTCTTGGATAATGCATTCAAAGTATGATTGTGCACACACTGTATTGGTTCTTCTAAGTAGATGGGGTGTGTTTGAAATGCTTCTAGTCAGCTATCCTGAAAAAAAAAAAACCTTGAATAGTATTTTTTATTATATATTACTTTGTGTGAATGGGCTTTGTTTTCCTTTCAAATTATCTTTTTGAGTTTTGTAGCAAAATTACAGTAGGCTAATGACATTAATTGGAGTATTGTTTCTTTCCAGCTATCAGAAAAAGTTTCCATGAACCTTAAGATATGTATTCCCTTAATTATTGGTAGAATGAATCAAAGTTGAAGTCTAATTCTGGTAGTTTATTTATGTACTTTTAAAATATTACTTCAGTGTATTTTATTATTAGGATTATTCAAGTTTCTGTTTCTTTTTGTTTCAGTCTGATAGCTTTTTATTTGTTTAGTTGTTTGTGGGTTAACTTGGTGTCTAAGAAGAGAGTCTAAATGTAAATTCCCTTGTTTAAATCTGAATTCTGCCATTTATTAGCTGTATGATATTGGTCAACATATTTAACTGTTCTATGATAAGTAAATCTAAAATATGTTCTCTCTTACATTGCTGGTAGGCATGTATACTGTACAAAACACTTTATCAAACCTCTTTATAGCTTGCTAAAACTCAACTAAAATTACAGACATGTATACATGTATATATGTTATTTTATATATATATACACACACACACACACACACACGCTTTACTTAATGATAGGGATTGATTCTGAGGAATGTGTCATTAGGCAATTTCATCATTGTGTAAACATCATAGAATCTACTTACACAAACCTAGATAGTGCAGCCTACTACATGTCCAGGCTATATGGTATAATCAATTGCTCCTAGGGTACAACCTCATCCAGTATGATACTGTACTAAATACTGTAGGTAATGGTAACACAATGGTAAATAATTTTGTATGTAAACATACAAAAGGTAATCCTACATCACTAGGCAATGGAATTTCTTAGCTCCATTGCAAGCTTATGTGGCCACCTGTGCATATGTGGTCCATTGTTCATGAAAATGTTCTTATGAGGTACAAAGTCAGAATGTGTGTGTGTGTATATATACATATTCAGAAGAATGTTCATAAGAGCTTCATTTATGATAGAATAATAGTTAAATCATTCTAAGTATAATTACTACTGAAGTAAGTTAAAAAATGCGGAATATTTATAAAATAGAACAGTAAACAGCAAAAGAAAACAAGACAGTAATAAATATAGAATGGATGCATCTCGATCATAGTGAGAAGATAGATACAAACAGTAAAAATCATTACTTTATTTATCTTATTTCCAAACAACCCAAATTAACTTATGATGATAGTTGTCAGACTAGTAATTACCCTTTGAAGGAGATACTGACTGGAAAGGGACACAAGAAAACATTCTGGAATGTTGAAAGCATTCTAAATTTTTTTTTTTTTTTTTTTCGACGGAGTCTCACTTTGTCGCCCAGGCTGGAGTGCAGATGCTCTCCAGCTCACTTGCATCTCAGCTCACTGCAAGCTCCGCCTCCCGGGTTCACACCATTCTCCTGCCTCAGCAGCATTCTAAATTTTAATCTGCATGGTGGTTACATAAGTACTGACATAAGTAAAAAAAAATAGCTGTATACATTAAATTTGTGAACTTGCCATTTGTAAAATGTACCTCAAAAACAGATAATTGACAGGAGGTAGATGATTAGATAAAGTCTATAGAAATTGTATTGTGAGGCCGGGCGCGGTGGCTCAAGCCTGTAATCCCAGCACTTTGGGAGGCCGAGACGGGCGGATCACGAGGTCAGGAGATCGAGACCATCCTGGCTAACACGGTGAAACCCTGTCTCTACTAAAAAATACAAAAAACTAGCCGGGCGAGGTGGCGGGCGCCTGTAGTCCCAGCTACTTGGGAGGCTGAGGCAGGAGAATGGCGTACACCCGGGAGGCGGAGCTTGCAGTGAGCTGAGATCCGGCCACTGCACTCCAGCCCAGGCGACAGAGCAAGACTCCGTCTCAAAAAAAAAAAAAAAAAAAAAAAAAAAAATTGTATTGTGAAAACAAAATATTTTAATCAGTAAAATTACAACATCCCTAATCTGTCCTCTCTCCGGCCCTGTCCAATACATAGCCACTAGCCATGTGTGGCTATTTAACTTTAAATTAGTTAAAATTATAGAAAAATAAATATTTAGATCCTCAATTGCTATAGCCACATTTTAAATGTTCAGTAACCACATGTATGTGGACAGCATTTTTGGCAACACAGCTTATAGTATGCTTTTATTATTAGAGAGAGCTCTATATAAACAACATTTGCTCTCAGCTTTTGTAATCATTGATATTCTGAAGAAAGCAAAAAACATGAATATTTAGTAAAAGATATATTAAAATAAAATAATGAATACTAACTTCCTTTTTTAAAAAAATTGAGACAGGTTCTGACTCTGTTGCCCAGGCTGGAGTGCAGTGATGTCATCATGGCTCACTGCAGCCTTGAACTCCTAGGCTCAAGCAATCCTCCTGTCTCAGCCTCCTACATAGCTGGAACAATAGATGAAGGCCAACACCCCCAGCTAATTTTTGTACATTTTGTAGAGGCAGGGTCTCACAATGTTGCCCAGACTGGTCTCAAATTCTTGGGCTCAAGTGTTCCACCTGCCTCGGTCTCCCAAAGTGCTGGGAATACAGGCCTGAGCCCACCATGCCCAGCCAAATACTAATTTCTTCATACTAGCATGTTGTATTCACAATATAATCTTGGGTATTGTTTTTATAAAACTATGTCATTTTATTCTGTTTTCTTGAGGAGCATTTCTAATTTGCTCATGTCACTTGTGATGGTTAATGGATGCAAAGTGTTGATCTTGGGTGTGTCTGTGAGGGTGTTACCACAGGAGATTAACATTTGAGTCAGTGGACTTGGGAAGGCAGATCCACCCTTAATTAGTTGGGCACCATCTAATCAGCTGACAGCGAATACAAAGCAGGCAGAAAAACATGAAAAGGCGAGACTGGCCTAGCCTCCCAGCCTACATCTTCCTTCCATACTGGATGCTTTCTGCCCTGGAGCATCGGACTACAAGTTCTTCAGTTTTCAGACTTGGACTGGTTCCCCTTGCTCCTCAAGACAGCCTATTGTGGGACCTTGTGAACATGTAAATTAATACTTAATTAAACTCACCTTTATACATATATCTATCTATCTATCCTATTAGGTCTGTCCCTCTAGAGAACCCTGACTAATACAGATTTTGGTACCAGGAGTGGTTCTGGAGGAACAGAATACTAAGGATGGAGTTCTTTCACTGGTTTTGGGGTTGCTGGAGTTGGCTGCTTAATATAATTAGACCCCAAAATGCTAAGGACTTTACTTGTAATAGCATGGAGAACACTGAGAGACCTTGGCCTAAGCTATGCAAAATAAATGCATTTGACACTCCTGATTCACCACTTGTGAAAGGCAAGTTTAGTGTCCCTATATATAATACCTTTGGTCATATGTGGAGAACTAGGGAACATAATGAAGCTGGTTGGTTGTTCCTAAATTCAGTGGACAAAGTGATGATGAACTCAGGGATTCTGTCTCCTGGCTTCAAAATCAAATACTGAGCCTCAAATCTGCTAATATTACCCTGTGTGAGAGTCTTATCTCCTGTAGAGAAAGAGCTGAAATTGTGGAAAGACAGAGACAGAAGCTCTTATCATGTGAGGGGCTGACCTGCAAATGAAAGATGCATACACAGCCTCACCAGATGTCTACTGTTAAAGTAGGGGCATTGACTGGAAAAGAATGGAACCCTGCAACTTGGAATGGGAATGTGCGGAAGGACCCTGATGAAGCTGGGGATGCTGAATTTGTAAACTTTGATGAACTTTTTGGCCAGAAGGAACAGCTTTGCCATCCCCAGTAGTGGCAACACTCCCTCCCTGACCCAGGCTGCCATCAGCCTTTCCACTTTTGTCTGAGGCGATAAACCCTGTGCTGCCTGAAGCAACAGAGATGGACTACCCCGAGGTGGTTGTCAGGCAAGAAAATGTTGATTCTCCTCAGTAGCCACCCCCAACACCCCTGTTTGCTTTTACACCTATGACTAAAGTCCCGGCGGGCCCCTGGGGGTGAGTTTGAGAGTGTGACCCATGAGGAGATGTGCTACACTCAAAAAGAACTGTTTGAGTTCTCTATATAAACAGCAATCTGGAGAACAGGCACGGGAATGGATATTAAGGGTATGGGATAATGGTGGAAGGAATGCAGAGTTGGATCAGGCTGAATTTATTGATTTGGACCCACTAAGTAGGAACTCTGCATTTAAAGTTGAAGCTCAAGAGTTTAAAAAGGTTCTTAGTTTATTTGCTTAGTTAGCTGAAATATGTATTAAAAGATGGCCCACCATGAGTGAGCTGGAAATGCCTGCTCTCTCTTGGTTTAATGTAGAAGAAGGAATCCAAAGGCTTAGGGAGATTGGGATGTTGGAGTGGATTAATCCTTTTAGAGCTACTCATTCTGGCTGGGAGGGGTGGAAGGGATATACCCTTCACTAATGCCTTGTGAAACAGATGTGTGAGGGCAGCACCTACATCTTTAAAGAGCCCTGTAACTGCTCTTATCTGTATGTCAGATCTAATAGTGGGAACCACAGTCACTAGACCACAAAATTTAACTGCAATGGGAATAATTGAATCCCAAGGTGGCAGGGGCCACGTGGCAGTACTCAACTGTCAAAGGCAAGGTAGGCGCAGCTATCATAGTTGACAGCAGAGGCAAGGCAACAATCAGAATAGTCTGACTGGTGTAGAGCTCTGGCATTGGCTAATTAATCACGGTGTTACTAGAAGTGAAACTGATAGGAAGCCTACTACATTCCTACCTAATTTATATAAAGAGAAAACTTCTAGGTCGAATGGACAAAAGACTAATTTGAATTTTAAAAACAGAGAATCATGGCCTCTCAATCAATTTCCAGACTTGAGCCAGTTTACAGACCCAGAACCCCTTGAGTGAAGGGGAGGCAGGGTCCCCTTGAGGAAGGACTCAACTACATTACGGACAATTTATACAGTGAATATTTCTCCTGTCCTTCCCCAAGGAGACCTCCAGCCTTTTATCAGGGTAACTGTGCACTGGGAAAGGCAAATGATCAGACATTTCAGGGACTACTGGACACTGGTTCTGAGCTGACATTGGTTCCAGGGACCCAAAACATCAAGACATCATTGTGGTGCTCCAGTTAAAGTAGTAGCTATGAAGGTCAGGTAATTAATGGAGTTTTAGCTCAGGTCCAACTTACAGTGGGTCCAGTGGATCCCCAGACTCATCCTGTGGTCATTTCCCCAGTTCCAGAATGCATAGTTGGCATAGACATACTTAGCAGCTAGCAAAACCTCCACATTAGCTCTCTGACTGGTAGGGTGAAGGCCATTACGGTGGGAAAAGCCAAATGGAAGCCATTAGAGCTGCCTCTACCTAGAAAAATAGTAAATAAAAAAAAAATTCACATCTCTGGAGGGATTGGGGAGATTAATGCCACTGCCAACTACTTGAAAGATGCAGGGGTGGTGATTCTCATCATGTCCCCTTTCAAATCTCCTATGCAGCCTGTGCAGAAGAGAGACAGATCCTGGAGAATGAGAGTAGATTATCATAAGTTTAACTAAGTGATGACTCCAATTCCAGCTGCTGTACCAAATTTGGTTTCATTGCTTGAGGAAATTAACACATCTCCTGGTATCTGGTATGCAGTCATTGACTTGGCAAATGCCTTTTTCTCCATTCCTGTCCTGAAGCTATCTGCCTATCTGCCTTCAGCTGGCAAGACCAGCAGTATAACTTTACTGGCCTACCTCAGGGGTATGTCAACTCTCTGGCTTTGTGTCATAATCTTATTTGGAGAGAACCTGATTGCTTTTCGCTTCTGCAAGATATCACACTGGTCCACTATATTGAAGACATTATACTGATGGAATCCAGTGGGCCAGAAGTAGCAAACACACTGGATTTATTGGTGAGACAATTATACACCAGAGGATGGGAAATAAATCTGACTAAAATTCAGGGATCCTATACCTCAGTAAAATTTCTAGAGGTCCAGTGGTGTGAGGTTTTTCAAGATATTCCTTCTAAGGTGAAGGATAAGTTGCTGCATTTGGCCCCTCCTACAACCAAGGAAGGGACACAACAGCCAGTGGACCTATTTGGATTTTGGAGGCAACACATTCCTCATTTGGGTGTGTTACTCTGGCCCATTTATCAAGTGACTGAAAAAGCTGGCAGTTTTGAGTGGGGTCCAGAACAGGAGAAGGCTCTGTAACAGGTCCAGGCTGCTGGGCAAGCTGCTCTACCACTTGGGCCACACGACCCAGCAGATCCAACGGTGCTTGAGGTGTCAGGGGCACATAGGGATGCTGTTTGGAGCCTTTGGCGGGCCACCATAGGTGAATCACAGCGGAGGCCTCTAGAATTTAAGAGCAAGGCCCTGCCATCTTCTGTAGATAGCTACTCTCCTTTCGAGATGGCTCTTGGCATGTTACTGGGCTTTGGTGGAAACTGAATGCTTGACTATGGGTCATAAAGTCACCATGCAACTTGAATTATGCATCATGAACTGGGTGCTTTCTGAACCATCTAGCCATAAAGAAGGTCATGCACAGCAGCATTCCATCATCAAATGGAAGTGGCATATATGTGATCAGGCTCGAGCAGGTCCTAAAGGCACAAGTCAGTTACATGAGGAAGTGATTCAAATGCCCATGGTCTCCATTCCTGCCACCCTGCCTTCTCTTCTCTAGCCTGCACTGATGGCCACATGGGGAGTTCCCTACAATCAGCAGACAGAGAAAGAGAAGACTAGGGCCTGGTTCACAGATGGTTCTACACGATATACAGGCACCACCCGAAAGTGGATATTTGCAGCACTATAGCACCTTTCCAGGACATCCCTGAAGAACAGCAGTGAAGGAAAATCTTCCCAGTGGGCAGAATTTTGAGCAGTGCCCATGGTTGTGCAGTTTGCTGGAAGGAGAAATGGCCAGGTGTATGATAGTATACTGATTTATGGGCTATAGCCAATGGTTTGACTGGATGGTCAGGAAATTGGAAGAAGCATGATTGGAAAATTGGTGACAAAGAAATTTGGGGAAGAGGTATGTGGATGGGCCTCTCTGAGTGATCAAAAACCATGAAGATATTTGTATCCTGTGTGAGTGCTCACCAATAGGTGACCTCAGCAGAGGAGGATTTTAATAATCAAGAGGATAGGATGACCCATTCTGTGGACACCACTCAGCCTCTTTCCCCAGCCACCCCTGTCATTGCCTAATGGGCCCATGGACAAAGTGGCTACAGTGGCAGGGATGGAGGTTATGCATGGGCTCAGCAACATGGACTTCCACTCACCAAGGCTGACCTGGCTACGGTGACTGCTGAGTGCCCAATTTGCCAGCAGCAGCGACCACAACTGAGTCCTAGATATGGCACCATTCCTAAGGATGATCAGCCAGCTACCTGGTGGCAGGTTGATTATATAGGACCTCTTCCATCATGGAAAGGGCAGAGGTTTGTCCTAACTGGAATAGACACTCCCGATATAGGTTTGCCTATCCTGCACACAATGCTTCCACCAAGACTACCATCTGTAGACTCACAGAATGCCTTATCCATCATCATGGTATTCCACACAGCATTGCCTCTGACCAAGGCACTCGCTTGACAGCTAAAGAAGTGCAGCAGTGGGCTCATGCTCATGGAATTCACTGGTCTTACCATCTTACCCATTATCTTGATGCTGCTGGGTTGATAGAATGGTGGAATGGCCATTTGAAGTCACAATTACAATGCCACTAGGTGACAAAACTTTGCAGGGCTGGGGCAAAGATCTCCAGAAGGCCACGCATGCTCTGAATCAGCATCCAATATATGGTACAGTTTCTCCCATAGCCAGGATTCACAGGTCCAGTAATCAAGGGGTGGAAGTGGAAGTGGCACCCCTCACCATCACCCCAGTGATCCACTAGCAAATTTTTTGTTTCCTGTTCCCACGACATTATGTTCTGCTTGCCTAGAGGTCTTAGTTCCAGAAGGAGGAATGCTGCCACCAGGAGACACAACAATGATTCCATTAAACTGGAAGTTAAGATTGCCACCTGGACACTTAGGGCTCCTCCTACTTTTAAATCAACAGGCTAAGAAGGGAGTTACAGAGTTTGCTGGAGTGACTGACCCAGACTATCAAGATGCAATCAGTCTGTCACTCCATTATGGAGGTAAGGAAGAGTATGCATGGAATACAGGAGATCCATTAGGGTATCTCTTAGTATTACCATGCCTTGTGATTATTAGGGTCAATGGGAAATAACAGCCCAATCCTGGCAGGAATACCAATGGTACAGACCCCTCAGGAATGACGGTTTGGGTCACTCCACTAGGATAAAACAACATGACCTGCTGAAGTGCTTGCTGAAGGCAAAGGGGATAAAGAATGGTAGTAAAAGAAAGTAGTTATCAATACCAACTACAAGCACATGACCAGCTGCAGAAATGAGTACTGTAACTGTCATGAGTATTTTCTCCTTCTTTTGTGAAAAACATGTTGGTGCATGTATGTACTTATACTAAGAAAATATCTTCATTTTATTTCCTTTTTGTTCATCATGTGACGTAAGATTTAGTGATTTCATATTGGCATTTAAGTATTGTTAACTCTATGTAATAGTATTTGGGCTGAGGATTGGTGAGTTTCCAGTTGTACAAAGGATAGTCGTATTATGTTAGGCATAATTATGACCTTATTATTATCTTTATTTGAAGATTATGTATGATCTAAGGAGATGTGTATGGGTTCAAATTGACAAGGGGTGGACTTGTGATGGTTAATACTGTCAACTTGATTGGATTGAAAGATGCAACATATTGATCCTGGGAGTATCTGTGAGGGTGTTGCCAAAGGAAATTAACATTTGAGTCGGTGGACTGGAGAAGGCAGACTCACGCTTAATCAGGTAGGCACCATCTAATCAGCTTCCAGTGAATATATGGCAGGCAGAAAAATGTGAAAAGGTGAGACTGGCCTAGCCTCCCAGCCTACATCTTTCTCCCATGCTAGATGCTTCCTGCCCTTGAACACTGGACCCCAAGTTCATCAGTTTTGAGACTCAGATTGGCTCTCCTTGCTCCTCAAGCTTGCAGACAGCCTATTGTGGGACACTGTGATCATGTAAGTTAATATTTAATAAACTTACATATATATATATGAGGATATGTATATGAGGATATATATGAGAATATATACATATGATGATGATACATGTATATATCCTCTTAGTTCTGTCCTTCTAGAGAACCTTAACTAACACAACACTGAGACAGTCTCAGTTTCAATATATAACATCTTAAATGCAAATTCATATTTTACAACTTCTTAAAAACTTTCCTTAATATCATTCAGGATGATTCTCTTATTTCTCTTTCCATATAATCTTGCTTTGTTTTGCTTACACACATCCTAGCATAATCCTTCTTCAGGAAACTCTGACTCTGTTTCTTATAAGTATTGATTACTACGACTTTTTTTTTTTGAGGAATACCTAGAGTATCCAAAAATCTTCTCAAGAAGAAGATGTTATAGCTGTTTTTGTTTGTCTGCATGTATGTCGCTATTTTAAATTCATATGATAGCTTTAGGACTACTAGTCAATCTCCTCAGAATTACAGAACAAGAGTTGATTTGCAAGGACAACTACCAATTCAATTCAACTTTATTTCCTGAAATTCCTATGATACCACTTTGATTTACAGAAGCATTTCAGTGCTTAATTTACTAAACCCATAAAATTGACAGAAACTATATTTCCCAGAAAGAAGTTCTATAATAATCTTCTTTCTGTTAATATTACTTCAAACATCAAAGATCTAATTTTGGAGACAATAAATGGAATATATTGTAACCAATTTATAATATTCTATTTATTTTTCTTTCATCCTTCCCCACTCCCAGAAATCACTTTCTTTCACTGGATATGGAAATTAGGATTGAGGTCAAAGAGAGGTAGAAATTCTGGAGATAAGTAGAGTACTTTTATAACTGTCATAAAATGAAACCTGTGTATTTTAACATTTTAGTCAGCCTTTATAAAATTAGGCAAGAATACTTTGGATGGGAAAGGGTAACAATGTATCAGTCCTGCTAAACATCAAAAAGTATAACAAAACCATATAATTAATAGAACCATATGATACTTGCACAGTGTTAGAAATGGAAAAGTAGATCTTTCTTGTATAAAAATTAGTGCTTGATAAATAATAATTCACAGATCAGAGAATAAAGAAAAAGCAACTTACTCTTGCATCAACTCATAAACCAAAATAATTTCTTCATAGATTTATATACTGACAGATCCAAACTCAAATTGCATAAAGTATAACATAAATTTTAATTCATAATTATTTCATGTACTGAAGATAGACAATCTAATGTGTTATTTTTATATTAAGTGTTCATTTACTGGAAGGGGTTTACTGTTAAAATGATGAATCTCTCAAAATTAAGGCATAGGCTCAATAAAATCCCAATGAAACTCCCAATAAGCTATCTGGTAGATGTTGACAAACAGATTTTCAAGTTTATGTGGAAAAAAAAGATATGGAAGAATCAACACAATACTGAGGAAAAGGAACAACAATGGAAGACTCACACTGTGATTTCATGACTTACTACAAAGTTAGAGTGTAGTATTAGTGAAAAAAAGGAAACAGCCATTGTTGTTACAAAATAGAGTCCCAGAAAGTGGCCATCACAAATATAGGCAAACTGATCTTTGACAAAGGGACAAAGGAAAAGCAATAGATTAAAAAATGTCTTTTGAACAAATGGTGATGAAGTTGTCAGAAATCTATTAACAAGAAAGAGAAGAAGAAGGAGGAAGAAAGGAGAAGGAGCAGAAAGAGGAAAAGGAAGGAGAAGGAAGAGGAGGAGGAGGAGGAAGAGGAGGAAGAAGAGGAGAAGGAGAGGAAGAGGAAAAGTAAGAGAAGAAATAAGACACAAACTTTACACCTTCTTCAAAAATTAACTCAAAATGGATCATAGACCTATTTGTAAATATATAAAATGAAAAACTATAAAATTTTATAAGTTAACATGGGAGAAAATCTAGATGATTTTGGGTTTGGTATGAATGTTTTAGTTACAACACCAAAAGTATGATCCATGCAAGAAAAAAATAATTAGGTTACATTTCATTAAACACTTCTGTTTTCAAAATACCCTATAAAGAGAATTAAAATATAAGTCACATACTGGGTGAAAACATTTGCAAACTCAAATATAATAATATATTTATTATATCATTATATAAGAAAAAATTGTATTCAAATGATACAAAAATCATTTGACACTCAGCAATAAGAAAATAATCCAATTAAAAAATTGGCAAAATGGTGTAAACATACACTCCACCAAAGAAAATACACAAATGCAAATAAGCATATGAAAAGATGCTCAATACTATTTGTAATCTGTGAACTGGAAATCAAAAGAACAATGAAATACCTGTTTAGATTTATGAGAATGGCTAAAATGTAAAACTTAACAATACCAAATGCTGGTGAGGATGCCAAACTACAGAAACTCTAGTTCGTTTATGGTGGGAATGCAAAACAGTACACCTACTTTGGAAGAAAGTTTGACAGTTATTTACAATTTACGCATGGTCTTAAAATATAAACCAGCAGTCTAGCTCCTAGGTATTTACTAAAATTAATTGAAACTTTATGTCCACAGAAAAACCTGTAAACAAAACTTTATAATAGCTTTATTCAAAATAACTTAAAAGCAACCAAGATGTCCTTCAATAATGAAAGAACAAACTGTGCTGCATCCATATAAAATATTATTCAACAATAAAAATATTTAAGCTGTCAAGCCACAATAAGGACATGTATGAACCTTGAATTCATACATATAGCATTGTACGAACGTAGCATGATTATAGCACACTTTAGCACATTGCTACATGAAAGAAGTCATATGAAAAAGGAACACATTGTATGATTCCAATTAAATAACATATTGGAAAGAGCAAAACTATAGAGACACTAAACAGATCAGTGGTTACCAGGAGTTTAGAAGGGAGCTCAATAGTTGAAAAATGGGAAATGCAGAGTAGTAAAATTATTTTCTATGACACTGTAATGGATATATGGCATTGCACATTGATCAAAACATTGATTTTCAGCATAAAGAGTGAGTCTCAGTATATGCATTTTTTTTAAAAAAAAGTAAGTTAGGAGGTCTAAGGACTCTAGAAATGAAAGCAAATGGTGACAAGAGGATGTACTATTTCAAATGTATGAAAAAACTTCACTGAAGTGACTTGGAGAAACAAATATTGACCTAAGTAACTTTGGAAACAAATGAAGTTGTAAGCCTAAGGACAAGAAAATAGCACATAAGCCCTGTATTCTCATTGATGAAGTAGTTAACCATGGAGGTATAGGCTAATAATTCTGATACTGCTGTGCATGTAAACTAGAACTTATATAACTGAATGGCAGATAGTGGGATCTAACTATCTCACTAATTGGAATGGAAATTTAAAGATAAGAAAGACAACAACAGTAACAACAACAAAAGTTTCTATGAAGAAATACCTGCTGTAGGACTGAAACAGGAAATGTAAAAGATGAGCCTGTAGTCCTGAAGCACCTTACAGTGCAAAAAATAAGAGAGGTTTCAAAACTCAAAAACAGAAACCCTTCAGTGATGGGGTTATGTCTAAAGGAACCCTGAAAGAGTTCCCAATGGTCAAAGCTCAAAGAATTTTAGCAATAAGACAAAATGATACTGGATTATAACCCAAGGTATAAAATAAATATCAATGTACTCAAAATAACATAATGATTAAATAAGAAAATAAATATGAGAGATTAATCAAATCTTCCATGCAGAAGGACTTCAAATGTTTTATGTGAATATTTCACCCACAAAGAAAAGGAGCACAATTTCCTATTCTTTATGTACGGGTTGCACAAGGTTTAAAAGATTAGATATATATAATAAAATAATAAATATATAATAAAATATATTTCACAATATAATAAAACATTATACTGGAGAGTCCTGACAAGTAGCACTTTTGTCAAGAGATCAAGGTCAACATCAACAGTGATAAATCATTTTGATAGTAGGCACCCTTGACACAATGTGATAAAAATGGTAGTTTATCTCTGAGGTTATTTTCCAAAAACCCATAACCCCAGTCTAACTATAAAACAGACATCAGACAAAATTCAATTGAGGGACATTCTACAAAACACCAGCTCAGTACTTCTTAAAAACGGCAAGGTCATCAAAAACAAGGAAAATCTGAGAAATTATCACAGCCAAGATGAGTCTAAGAAAATGACAACCAAAGATGATACGGTATCCTAGATGGAGTCCTGAAACAGAAAAAGTACACTGGAGAAAAACTAAGAAAATCAGAATCAAGTGTAGACTTTATTTGCAGATAGCATATTAATAGTGGTACTTTAATTGTAACAAATGTACTATACTAATACAAGGTGTTAACATTAAGAAAACTATTATCTTCTCAATAGTTCTGTAATTCTAAGTTGTTAATGTAAACTCTAGTAAAAAAGATTTACAGTGTTAACATGTGATGGGCTCTAAGAATTGTTGAAGAAAAATGTGAGACAGAAAAGAAAATCAATATATATTTGTAAGTGTGTATGTATTATGCAATTTCCAAAAGATGAATCATCAATAATCTTGTGAATAAATTTTAGCAGAAGTAGTAACAAAAAAAATGCAACTACTATGAACAATGAAAGACCACAAATTGGATAACCTAGAAGAAATGGATAATTTTCCAGAAACATACAACCTACCAAGACTGAATTATGAAAAAAATAAAAAAGCTGAACCAACCTGATAATCAGTTAGGAGATTTAAGCAGTATTTAAAATCCTCCCAATAAAAACCACGTTAAAAACAAACGCAGAGCCAGATGGCTTCACAGATGAATTCTACCAGACATTTAGAAGTGAATTAATGCCAATAGTTCTCAAACTCTTCCAAAAATTTGAAGAGGTGGGAACACTTCCAAACTTATTTTACCCAGCCAGCATTACCCTCATACTAGAGCCAGATAAGGACACTCAAAAAAAGGAAAATTACAGGCCAATATGTCAGAAGAATATACATGAAAACATCTTAAAAAAATACTAGCAAACAGAATTCAACAGCACATTAAAAGAATGATACATCATGAACAAGTGAGATTTATATGTGGGATGCAAGGATGGTTCAATATCTACAAATCAGCAAATGTGACATGCTGCATTAACAGAATGAAGAATAAAAAACACAGGATAATCTCAGCAGAACAGAAAAATATTTGACAACATTTAGCGTCCTTTTGTAATTAAACAACAACAACAACAAAAAATCTCTCAACAAATTAGTTAAGGAAGGAATGTATCTCATCATAATAAAGGCAGCATATAACAAGCACACAGCTAACATAACACTCAATGGTAAAAAGTCAAAAGCGTTTCCTCTAAGATCAGATACAAAACAGGGATGCTACCCTCCCTACTTCTATTCCACACAGTACTGGAAGCCCTAGTCTGGGAAATTGAGCAAGGAAAACAAAACACATCCAAACTGGAAAAAAAAAAAAAGTAAAATTGTCTTTCTTTGCAGATTACATAGTCTTATACACTGAAGTCCCTAAGCACACCACCAAAAAACTGTTAGAATAAATGCATTTAGTAAATTTGCAAAATACTAAGTAAACATAGAAAAATCACCTGTATTTCTATACCCTAACAATAACTATCTAAAAACAATTAAGAAAGCAATCCCATTCATAATAGCATCCAAAAGAATAAAATAACAATAAATTTAATTAAGAAAGTGAAAGATCTCTACACTGTAAACTGTAAAGCACTGACAAAAAAAATGAAAGAAGACCCAAATAAATGAGAAGATATCTCATATTAAAGGTTTGGAAGTGTTAATATTGCTAAAATGTCCATTCTACCCAAAGCTATCTACAGATTCAATCCCTATCAAAATCTCAATGGCATTATTTGAGAAAGAGAAAGAAATCTTAAAATTCATATTTGAACCACACAAGACTGAGACTATCCAAATCAATTTTTAGAAAGGAAAACAAAGCTAGAAGCATCATACTCCCTGTTGCCAAACTGTAACAAAAATACAGTAATCAAAACAGTATGGCACTGGCATAAAAACAGATACACAGACCAATGGAAGAGAAAAGAGTACAGAAAGAAGCTCACAGATACATGGTCAAATAACCATTTTCAAGGTTGATAAGAATACACAATGGAGAAAGGAATGTTTCATAATAGTGTTGAAAGAACTGGATATTCACATGTAAATGAATAAAGAAGTACCATTAAACGATGCACATTCTCATGTAACTCAATAGATAGATGATAGTAAATACATATATACATACATACATACGTACATAGATAGATAACATAATTTGAAAATTGGGCATGTGAACTGAATAGATACTTTTTCAAAGATAAGACACTGAAATGATCAAAAGGTATATGAACAGTTGCTCAGCTTCACTAAAAGGTGATCGACATTACTAATTATCAGGGAAATGCAAATTAAAATCACAATGAAATATCACTTCCTACTTGTTAGGATGGCTATTATCAGAAGGACAAGAGGCATCATGGGTTGGCAATGGCATGGAGAAAAAAGAATCCGTGTACATCGCTGGTAGAAATGTAAATTAATATAGCCATTTTGAAAAAGAATACAGTGATTTCTCAAATAATAGAACAATCATATGATCCAGCATTCCTACTTCTGGGTATACATCCATAAGAAATAAAATCAGTATCTCAAAGAGATAATTGCATCCCCTATCTTCATTGTAGAATTATTCACAATTGCCAAAACATAGAAACAACCTTAGTGATCAACAGATACATAGAAAAAGAAATTGTAGTATGTACACATAATAAAATACTATTCAGCATTAAAAAAGGGAAATCTTGCTATTTGTGACAACACAGATGGCCCTAGAGGACATTATGCATTATTATGCCAAATGAAATAATCCAGACAGAGAAAGACAAATAGATGATCTCATGTATATGTAGACTCTAAAAATGTTGAATTCATAGAAGTAGGGAGTAAAATAGTTTTCAGGAACTGGGAGTGGGGTAATTGGGGAGATGTTGGTCAAAGAGTAAAAACTTTCAGTTATAAGATGAATATGTTCTGAGGATCTAATGTAGCTCACAATAACTATAGTTAATAATATGGTATTGAATACTTTAAAATTAATAATATAGATCATCAGTGTTCTCATTATAAAAAATATTTAAAATGGTAACTATGTGAGATGATGAATGTTTAATTATCTTAATTGTAATAATAATTTCACTGTATATGTGAAATAACAATGTTTTCATCTTAAGTCTATACAATTTCTATTGTCAATTACACCTCAATAGAGCCAAAACATAAGAATTAACAATCAAAGAAATATTAATTAAAACAAAAATAAGAAACTATACTTTGATTGTCAAATTGGAAAAAAATAATAACTCAAATAAAGGGAAAGTAAATTGAAATAACTTTTTATGAGAACAGCAGGCAATATAAGGTTTATCAATCCAACTTATATCATTGGATCCAGTTCAAATATCTATATTAATTATTTTCTGTCTAAAAATTCAGCACTAAATGTTCTCATCAGTTGTTTTAAAATGGTAACAAACAAAAGAACCTAATTGTTCCAATAACAGAACATAGGTTAAATAAATTATGGCTACACAATTGCACATAGCTACATAATGAAACATTATTTTAAAATTAAACACAATGTTTCAAAGTTTATTAATGACTTGAAATGTCTACTAAATTTTAAAAAATTAAAATATTTAAAACTGGCCAGGCGTGGAGTCTCATGCCTGCCATTCCAGCACTTTGGAAGGCTGAGGCAGGCGGATCACCTGAGGTCAGGAGTTTGAGACCAGCCTGGCCAACATGGTCAAAATCCTTCTCTACTAAAAAAAAAAAAAAAAATACACACACACACACACACACAAATTAGCTAGGCATGGTGGTGGGCATCTGTAATCCCAGGTTCTTTGGAGGCTGAAGCAGGAGAATTGCTTGAACTCGGGAATAGGAGGTTGCAGTGAACCTGGATCGCGCCATTGCACTCCAGCCTGCTGAGCGACAAAGCGAGACCCCGTCTCAAAATAAACAAATAAATAAAATAAAAAATAAAAACTATACTTGTAAATCCCAAATTTATGCATTATAATAAATACCTGTAGGAGCCAACCCCCAATATGGCACTCAGAATAAACTTTACTCCTGTTATTCACATATTTGTATACTGCCCTTCCATGTTGTCTCACAGATACAACCATTTGTATATGGTAGATTTATGGCACATGACTTCCAGGGCTAGATCATAAAAATACCCACCTCTAGTTCTCATAGATCGCTTGCTGAAGAAATAGTCATAAAGGTAGATGAATACTAAGCTAACCAAGTGAAGAGGCCCTTATGGAAAGGAACTGAGGCTTCAAACCAACAGCCAGTACCAACCTGACAGCCATGTGATTGACTACCTAGGCAATGATTTTTTCCATTTCAGGAAGGCCTTTAAATGACTAAAACCCCAGCCAACATCTGATAGTAAACTCATTAGAGAGATTAGTCAAAAATATCCAGCCAAACCACTTTCAAATCCCTGACCCATAGAAACCCAACAATTATAAATGACTATTTTTACTTTACACACTTGATAACTAATAAACACATACATGCCTAGAGAAAATACTGAAAGAATATAGACTAAAATGTCATCAGATGATAGGCGAATTATTGGAGTTTTTCCTGGCTTTTATTTTACTATGATGACATTTTTTATGGTTAAAATGATTTTTAAAGATGCTTTAAAATGAGAAAACTCATGAACTAGCAAGATTGCTATCTATCTTGCTGGTTAATATAGATGTAAGTTTCTAAGATCTATGGTTTTCAAAGTGAAATAGAAGTGTCAACACTTTTTTTTTTTTTTTTTTTTTTTTTTTACAAATGTCTTATTTCAGGAGACAGAAGCCAGGAATTTTTTGGTTTATTTTTAATTTAGACTTATATATATTATAATTTTAGAGGTACCTTTCAGAGGTTCATATCAGATTGTCAGCTTTAGGTTTCAGTGTTGCAAACATTTAACTTTTACTGAATCATCATTAGCATTTTTGTTTGACCACAGCATGTTGATGCCCAGGTGAATCATCACTTTTATATTTAATTTTTTTTTTTAGACAGAGTTTTGCTCCTGTTGCCCAGGCTGGAGTGCAGTGGCATGATCTCTGCTCACTGAAAGCTCCGCCTCCCAGGTTCACACCATTCTTCTGCCTCAGCCTCCCTAGTAGCTGGGACTACAGGCGCCTGCCACCATGTCCATCTAATTTTTTGTATTTTTAGTAGAGACGGGGTTTCACCATGTTAGCTAGGATGGTTTTGATCTCCTGAACTCGTGATCCGCCCGCCTCAGCCTCCCAAAGTGCTAGGATTACAGGCGTGGGCCACCGTGCTTGGCCTTATTTAAATTTTTTAAATGTCTCACATTGCCATAAAGAAATACCTAAGACTGGGTAATTTATACAGAAAAGAGGTTTAATTGGCTCATGGTTATGCAGACTATACAGGAAGCATGATGCTGGCATCTGGTGGGCTTTTGGGGAGGCCTCAGGAAACTTACAATCATGGCGGAAGGTGAAGGTGAAGCTGGTACATCATATGCCCAGAGAAGGAGCAAGAAACAGAGCGGGGAGGTGCTATGGTGCTATACACTTTTAAATGTCCACATCACATCTAATGAAAAGTCACTCACAATCATGAGGAGAGTAACAAGTGGGATGGTGCTAAACCATTCATGAGAAGACCACTCCAATTGTCCAATCAATTCCATCAGGCCCCAACCCCAACACTGGAGATTACATTTCAATATGAGATTTGGACAAAATTCACATTCAAACAGTATCAAAAAATATGTGAAACATCTACAACTTACGGAAATTCTCATTTCTTATAGAAGAGTTGGAAAATACAGAATACCAAAAGTTAAAAATTAAAAAAAAAAAATCTAACTGCGTCACTGAAAGGTAAGATTTGCTATTATTTTGGAATATAAAAGATATGCTATGTGTATAAGACACAGATATATAAATGGTCGTGGTGACAATAATGAAGAGAAAGGAGGAGGAGGAGAAGAGGGAAAGGAGAAAAAAAGGGGAAGATAGATGGACAGATAGAAAGAAATAGTTATAATTTCCCTTTGCTGCTAAGAAAACTAGATTTGTATATCTAAAGTTTCCTTTGATTTCTGGATTAGGGAATGCTGTGCATATGTGTGTTCTAAGATAGAACTTTGTAGGAACAGATCTAATAATATCATATGTAACAGCATGGAACTGAAAATGTTGGAAGAGGAAGAGTTGAAAAGAATGACCCAATGTCCACATAATACCCTACCTTTTACTTTTTTCTTTCTTTTTTTTTTTTTTTGCAATTTTATAAGTTTCTTTGATGTATTTGACAATCAGCGATTAGTTCTTATCCACATTGACTGTCTGTAGATTTTGGAAAGCGGCAACAGGCACATAGGTAACCAAAGTATAGAGTTTATTTGGTGAATCTTCATTCCCATTACGTTTTTTTGACAACCACACACAGATTGGGTGTGAGACATTCCTTATTCCTTGGGCCCAGACAGCTTTGCTGAGCCTGGTATCAAAGCTCACATCTGGAGTTCCCATCTCCTTCATGGCAAATTTCTGAATCTCTTTGAGCGCCTGAGGGGCACACTTCTTGAAGCCCACTCCATGGATGTGCTTGTGAATGTTGATGGTGTATTCTCAGGTCACCACCTCGTTGCTGGCAGAATGGCCCTTTTTTCTTCCTGCCACCCTTCTTTGTGGGAGTCATTCTGCCGGGTCCAAGTTGGAAAGGAAGCAATATCCTATCTTTTTGTTTTAAATCTTTCACTAGTTTCTTTCTGTAACTTGAACCAAATCTTAGCTCACACAGAAATTACAGAGGCAGAATTGTGGAGAGGATGAAAATGAAGAATTGAAAGATTACCTTATTTCAGATTCAGTTATACACCTGGCATTCCTGCGATCTGAAGTTATTGACCCACTCTGTGCCCCAGTTTCTTCCTCCTGTGCCATGGGGCTAACTACGGTACCTACCTAAAAGGGTTGTGTGTGAGGATTAAATTATGTAATATTAGAAGTGAGAGGCTATCATTAAGTTTATTACAATGTTTTATATAATTATTCATGGTTTTTCATGTTTTAAAAATGTATATAGTACATTATGAATTATAAAGATGAACATGGCCTTAAATTTTTCATTTTTTTCTCTTTTGATATTTTATATTATGTATACTTTAATGTAATCCCCCATCGTGAGATCAGTAATCCCCCATCCTGAGATCAGTAAAATATTACCCTCTCTCATTTTCCTGGCCAACTTTAGTTTCCTCTAGAGCATGATATCAGATGAGGGTCTAATTTTAATTTTTTCCAAGTAGTAACAAATTTTCTTCTTATTTTTTAACTAACCTTTCTTTCTCTTATTTACTTGTTGTGTCAAATTTATCAAACACATTTAATACTTATCATGCATCACATTTTTTTCCCCTCAGGCATCTGGAGATTTCTTCATGTTTTTTCTCCATATCACTGATCCAATTTGCTGAAATGTCAATACTACTTGTATGTTTTATGTTTTAATATTTAGAATATGAATTTTAATTCTACTACTGCATTTGTTTTTTCTTTAACTTTTATTTTTTTCTTATATCCTTTTCATTTTTGAATGATTCATTTTTTTTTGCTTCTGCAGTATTTTATTAATGTATGCCCCATGTGAGCTTTTTTTTTTATATTGTCTCCCTCACATATTTATTCAAAGAGAAGTATCTTTCTAGACTAGTATTTGTCGACTGTCTCTTTGGCTAGCACTACCAAATAGTTTTAATGAAAATATTGACCACTAAACATTATCATATCACATAATGGCAGCTTATAAGTACAGAAGTCAGTTTATGGTTTCAATTAGAATATTTAAGGCTCTATGCTATCACCTGTGTACAAAACTAGCATATAGGTCTTTCAGTTAAAAATACGGATTAACTGCATCAATCCCCTCATTTCCTTTTCCACCATTCCTTTCATTCTAGTCTATCTTTCACATTGCGGCCATATTATCTTTCTAAAACACAAAGGTGATCATGATATTCCCAGACTTAAAATGTGGTTATAATTTATTCAGAAAACATTCATGAATTTTCCCAATCTTTCCCAAAGTAATTTTTTTGTGCATCAACGTGTATCACTTCTTATTTCAACACTGATTATACAGTCAAGCCTAACAAAGCTGCCTTTCCAGGCTCACATTCCTAGGTTCATTTTTTCTCATGCTGTTTCTTCTTTTTAGAATACGTATTTACGCTCTTCTTACTGATATATTCTTTCACACAGACCTCAATTTCTTCTCCAATGTGAAGACTGTTAATTGCAAATTCCTCTGTGTGCCATAGCACTTTATTTCTGCCACCACTGCAGTAAACTCTTACAAAGAGACAAGAATGAATGAGGCAGTTACACTTTCTAAGTCGGCCTGGGTCAAAACTGGAACAGCTGCCCAAGGCATAGTGCACAGGAACTGGAGTGGGAGTGCAGTTGTTACAGAATTACTCTCAATGGGCAGTCACTGTTTATGTTCAGCTCTTTGTATGTGTGGGGCACCTCCTCTAAATATAAACATATCACCATCTTAAAGGTAAAACAAATCGGAACCAAAGAACTAAAGAGCGTAACTTTATATACTATTTTATTTAGGGGTTTGAGTGTATCTGTATGTGTGCCTATTTTAGCTCTGTGAAAATAGGTTCCTTATGTAATTCATCTCTTTATTTCTAATGTCTTGTAGAGTGCTTAAGCATGCATATTACATGATGAATATTTAGGTTTACTAATTGTTGTTGTTGTTGTTATTATTATTATTATTATTATTATTATTATTATTATTGAGATGGAGTCTTGCTCTGTCATGCAGTAGCATAATCTCTGTTCACTGCAACCTCTACCTCCCGGGTTCAAGCGATTCTCCTGCCTGAGCCTCCCAAGCAGCTGGGATTTACAGGCGCCCACCACCACGCCCGGCTAATTTTTGTGTTTTTAGTAGTGACGAGGCTTCACTATGTTGGCCAGGCTGGTCTTGAACTCCTGACCTCCAATGATCTGCCTGCCTCAGTCTCCCAAAGTGCTGGGATTACAGGCATGAGCCACCACACCCAGCCAGTTGTCTAATTCTTTAATTCTTTCAACAAATATTTCTTGAGCCTCTGCTATATGTAGGTATGATGACAGACCTTGGGGATAAAACAGCAAGCCAAAACAGAGATTTCATGGAGGATGGACTAGTATGAACTGTATTTTATCTACCCCAAATTTCTATGTTGAACCCCTTACCACCAAAGTGACTGTATTTGCAGATAGGAACAATAAAGAGGTAAGGTTAAACTGAATCATAAAAGTAGGTATTCACTTCAATATAACAGGTGTCCTTATAAGAGCAAAGAAGAAACCAGGGATACCTTCATAGAGGAAAGACCATATGCAGACACAGTGAGAAAGTGGTCATCCGAAAGCCAAAGGAAGAGGCCTCAGGAGAAACCAAACCTGTAAGCACATTGATCTTGGACTTCCAGCTGACAAAACTATGAAAAAATAAATTTCTGTTGTTTAAGTCCCTAGTCTGTCATATTTTGTTATGGTAGTCTTAGCAAACTAATACATGAACCATTATGAAGAGGTTGCTAGGTAGGAGAGAAACTAGGTCCTGTAGTCAACAAAATATGTTAAGGATTTCAGGTATTCTTCACAGTGTTATATGAAGCCATAGAAAAGTTTTAGAGGGGAAACATGATCATTTTTGTGGTCTGAGAATATTACACTGAAAGACTAAGTGGTAGGTAAGCAAGAAAAACTGTTGAAGATCAGTGCAGCTATATAGTTAAAATAAACAAAAAATGTTCAATTAATTTTAGCCTACAAATGGCAAACAACAAACAGGGCTTATTAAGTACTATTTTTCTGAAGAAAAAACAGACTCAGGGCTTAATATAGGCTCAATAAAAATAATTTTAAACAATACTTAGAATAATAATTTTGAGATATAGTAAGGGTCTTACTGATGAAAAATCAAATGATTGAGTTATTATACTTAGCTAGAAAAAGGGAAAAATAATAGGGTTTTGATATGGTTTGGCTCTGTGTCCCCACCCAAATTTCATCTTGTAGCTCCCGTAATTCCCACGTGTTGTGGGAGGAACCCAGCGGGAAATGATTGAGCTATGGGGGCAGGTCTTTCCTGTGCTCTTTTTGTGATAGCAAATGTGTCTCACAAGATCTGATGGTTTTAAAAAATGGGAGACGTGCTGCACGAGCTCTCTTTTTGGCCATTACCATCCAAGTAAGATGTGACTTGCTCCTCCTTGCTTCCACCACTGTTGTGAGGCTTTCCCAGCAAGGTGGAACTGTAAGTCCAATTAAACCTCTTTCTTTTGCAAATTGCCCAGGGGTATGTCTTTATCAGCAGAGTCAGAATAAATTAGTACAGGCTTGGAATACTGTTAAAACAAAAAAGTTGATTAAACTGCTTTATAATATAATCCTTTACATTAGAGTTATGTAATTACAGATAAATATATTTAAATAAATGTAAGTTATCTCTATTTTCCAAAATAAAATATATGTAATATACAAATAAACACTATTACACAAAATGAGTTAATAAAATCAATTTTTGGCACATAGTTCTCAGTGAATGTTTGTGATAGATCTGATTTTTTTACACATTTTATCTGTTTTGCCTTAAATCTTGACTTGGCATATGTATTTAGTTCTCTTAATCTCTTCTAAAACTTGACAGTGTGTCCCAGGTCACAAGATAATTTAGAAAAATCCTGACTCCTCTAGAACAAACTATTTTTGAAGTAAATTCATGTCTGAGGTGGAATCATAATAAATATAAATAATAATCATTTGAGAAATTATTATATTAAATATTAATCCATCATTACTTTCATGCTGCTGCTTTCATTCTACAGAGAAAATTGTATGGAACATCAGAAAATCGGTCATAATGAAATAAGCTGAGTTCACTTTTGAAAAGCCATTTGATCCCACACTGAAAAATAACACAACCATTATACATGAATAATCAAGATAAGTGAGTCATTTGGGAATGACAAAGTTGGTTTCTGAACGTTGATATGGCCAACAGAAAAAAAATTTGGAAAAAATAAGCTAATAAAAATATTTAAAACTTGCTATTGTCTCGCCACAATCCTTCTCTCCTTTCTCAGAGGAGACAGGAATAAAAGCATTAAGAGTTCCTGATAGCATCTGGATTTGCTCTTTGAGTAATGGAAAATTAGATCATCCATAAATGATCACAGATAAACCTTACCTTATAAATCCAATTAAAACTGACAGATCCATGTAAGTGTAACTCCTAGATTATAATGACTGCAAAAGAGCATAATTTTGTTTGTTCTAAGACCTAACCATTTACATGCCTCATGTAGAAACTGTAGGAGCTGGGCAAATATTCTTTAGACTGCAGACTTGTCCCAATTATAGAATATTGGAACATGTTCCATTCAAATATTTTTTATACCTAATAAATACATGTAAAAATGTGTGTGGATTTGTGTGCCTGTCTGTGTGCACTTACACCTGCAGAAGCATTTGCATGCTAACGCCAAGAAAGAATATGTACCAGTGTACAATAAAAATATTTACATTTCTACCAAAATTACATCTAGAAATTCTAATTAATCTTGTATATTTAGCTTTGATACTTTCTTGTTATTTATGATTTCTGCATGAGGGCATATCCCTATCTTGTGGTCCAAATACATTTCAGCCTTAATATCTAAGAAAAACAAACAAACAAACAAACTGAATTTAGTTGTCATGTTTAATTATATCTTATTTTATCAATAATAATAATAATAACAATAAAACTGAAACCAATTGTCAGGCTAGCTCATCCAATCATATCCAGAGGAACTGAGAAATGAAGAGTAAGCATTGAGTACACAAAAGTAAATCTCCTCTGATAAGAACTGAGATGTCCCATGACCAAGGAGCAGTATTTCACACAACTGAACCACTAAATATACATATTCCATCCAATTATTCAGAAAGGAACCTTAGAGATTACTTATTATTTCAATCCCTTTATCTTGCAAGAGCTAAAATAGAATCCAAAGAAACAGATTTGTCTTTGGTTCTTCACCATTTACTAGCTAAAACCTCACAAGGATTTAGGTCTCCTGTTATTTATTTCAGTTTTCTCTCCAGTTTTAGCTATTATTTAACCTAAAATTGCTAGTTTAAACTTCAACTACATTCATAAAAAATTTTACTTTTCATTCATTTCTAACCATGATGTCTTTCCACTAAATGTGGTCATCTTCACAATTTATGTATATTGCCACAAAGTTTTTCTGATCGACAGGGACAATCATCAGTGGTGACAGAAACATAAAAATATATAGATATTTTTATGTAGAAATATAGCCATTTTGATATGATATGATAGAAATATAGCCATTTTGGTGGCCTAAAAACACAGCCTGGGTGTTTTAAAATACTCGGTCAGAGTTCTGTGATAAAGTTCATCAAACACAAAGTTTTCATCCTTTAATTGTAATGTTTCCTTTGTAGACATCACTTACATTGTATTCTATAATGATAATGAACAAGCTCAGCTGAAGTAACACTCTCAGATAGATGAAAGCCTGGGTTAAGCATATTAGAAAAAGATTAATTTATAATTGAAAGACTGTTAGAGAGGGGTTTGAATTTGGAAGGATGGATTAGATGTATGCTTCCTTACTCTTTCCATTAAGTACACTACAAACACTGACATAACATATAAAACACATATAGAATGACTTTGAAAGGTAGAGAAAAGAAGGCAGTCTGGTTAGGAACCTGAGGACCTGAGAAAATATAATGGCGAGTTCCTGGGGTTTCCTTTTTGCCTCATGTATTCCAGACTAGGTGCTAAAGAAGCTGGTAACTCAGAAACCACAACAGTATAGATTTAAAAGTCCAAAACAAAAGCATGCCCTCTCTAACAAATACTAATAAAGGGGCAACCTAAAGAGATAAAAAGCTTTTAGACAATAATGGATCTACTTCAGTCAAATACCACAAAGAATATTGGCAGCCCCACCCCATCTCTGCCAGCAAAGGACCATGAGGAGACTGGATTTGCACTCTCACCAGGCTGCAGCAAGGCTCTGTAAACCTCCCTCCCTGCCAGGAAAGCGTTAGAGAAGGCTGATTTGAAGAATCAGGACTTCCTTTCACACCAGGCAATAATGGTACGTGTCTCCCCTTCCTGACTGAGGTGGTGTCAGAGGGCGCCTAGTAGAGAGCCAGAAATTTAACTACCACTCGTAAGTAAAGAGGCTACTTCCCTTCCCCTACTCCACTATCGTATTAATAGAGGTCATGTAGGAAGCAGTAATGAGCAGTAATTCCCCTTCCAGCTAGAGTAGAGTAGGCCCAGCAAGGAACGTGAATTTCAGTGGAGTAGGCCTAGCAAGGAACCTGAATTTCCACAGCAGCTCATCAGTAACATGGAGTTATTTCTCCCCAGGTGTCGAGGAAAGTTGAGCTGGAGACCTAGACTTTCACTCCAGTCTGGCACTCATAAGTGGTGACCCCTTTCCCCTTGGAAAGGTATCAGAGGAAAACTGCTAAAACAGATGATTTAAATAATTTCTATATTCAGTTTTTAATAAAAATTATTTACTATACTAAGAACCAAAAACATTTCTACTTGCAAAAAAATCAATAGATGCATGCCAACATCAAAATTACACAGATATTAGAATTATCAAACAAGGGTATTACAAAAAGGCTTTAATAAACAATAAATAAATATGCTCAAAAGAAATGAAAAAATAGTGTGGACAAAGAGACTCAGCAAAGTAAAAGAGTCTCAGTCAAAAAATAAAAGATGCAAAAAAAAAAAAAATTAGAACAGAAAAATAAAATAACCATAATTTAAAATGCAATGAATGGGCTCAACAGTAGATAGAATAAAGAATCAGTAAATCTGAAGATAGAAGAACAGAAATTACTTAGGGTGAACCACAAAGAGAAAGTAGACTAAAATAAAATAAATCCTCAGGGACATGTGAGACTATAACAAAAGATCTAACATTTGTGTTACCAGAGTTTCAAAAACACAATGAGGTGCAATTGAAACAGTATTTGAAAAAAATGATGAATAATATCCAAAAATTTACTGTAAGACATAAATCTACAGATTCAAGAAGTTTAGGCCAGGTGTGGTGGCTCACACCTATAATCCCAATACTTGGGGAGGCAGAAGCAGGCGAATCACCAGAGGTCAGGAGTTTGAGATCAGCCTGAACAACATGGAGAAACCCTGTGTCTACTGAAAATACAAAATTAGCTGGGCGTGGTGGCACATGCCTGTATTCCCAGCTACTTGGGAGGTTGAGGAAGGAGAATTGCTTGAACCCAGGAGGCAAGAGGTTGCAGTGAGCCGAGATAGCGCCATTGCACTCCAGCCTGGACAAGAGCAAAACTCCGTCTCAAAAAAAAAAAAAAAAAAAAAAAAAATTCAGCAAACCTAGAACAGGTTGAACCCAAAGAAATTAATAATAGAGAAAACATAGTAAAACTTCTGAACACTCAATACAGAAAAAAATAAGAGAAAGCAGCACATATGAAATGAAACAACCTACAGGGGAAAAATTTTTGAATGACAAGAGTTATCAGAAACTATAAATTTCAAAAAGGTGTTGCATGTTTTTTGATTTGTTTTTCTAAGACCAGCAGCCGAGCGGGCACAAAAGAACCAGCAGGTAGGCAAGTGTAGGAGCAAAACTGCAAGTTTATTTTGGTTACCTAGCTTCAGGGAAAGAAGGTGGGTAGGGAGAAGTCTGTCGGCCTCCGGCAGAGGAGGCCAGCAGAGTCCCCCGGTGGGGCTCTCGGGTGGGGTTCCTGCATCCCGACATCAGTGGGGCTGGAGGAAGGCCGCGTGGCTCACTGGCAGAGAGCGGCTTTTCTAGGAGTGGGAGGGCAATAGGCGGGGCACCGGCGAGTCGGGGGGCGTTCCGCAGGTGCGACCAGGTAAATCTTGGTCTCTTTGGATTGACGTCACCTGGCGCATGCCCGGTTGGTCTGCACCTTCCTGGGCGCCGGCTGCATTTTCACGTGAGCGGGAAGAGCTGGTGGTGAAGAAGAACCCGGAAGTGCACCATCTTGCCTCTGTTCGTCCAAACATTTTTCAAGCGCTAAAAGCAAAGAACTGTCAACTCAAAATTCTGTATTGAGCAAAAATACAGTTCAGGGATAAAAATTTCAAGGAATTCTCAGCGAAACTTAGAAACTTTATTTCAATGAAGAACAAAGAAGACAAAAAGAGCAAAAGTATAGGTAAACAGAATATACCATCCTAGACTTGAGTGGGCTAAATTATGTTTGACGGTTGAAGCAAAATGTATAATGCTCTGATGTGATTCTCAATGTATGCAGAAAAAATACTGAAGCCAATTTTAAATTGGGAAGCAAAAGAGATTCAAAGGGTAGTGATATTTCTACACTTAGCTCATAAAGTAAGGTGTGACACTAGTAGACTGACAAGTTGCTGCATATAACACCTAGAATAACCACTAAAAATCCTATACAAAGAGACACACTAAAAAATATCAAAATACAATTGTTAAAATTGTTCAAATAACCCACTGGGAGGCAGGAAAACAGAAAACAGAGAAGAAAAATAAAACAAGGAGAACAAAGAGAAAACAAAAAATTAAAACAGTAGAATTAATCTCCAACACATCAGTAAGTAAATGAAATCTGCCAATTAAATAATGTACATTTGGTAGAGTAGATTGAAAATATGACCTAGGTATATGGTGACTACAAGAAACTCACTTCAAATTTAATAATATATGTAGGTTGAGAAATTATAAAAAAGAAACATAGAAATATATACCATTGCAAACATGAATCAAAAGAAAGCAGATGAGGCTCAATTCACATTAGATATCTTACACTTCATAGAAAATTGCTGAGGGCTGAGATTACCATTACTTAAGGAGAAAGGAGTCAATCTCTTAGGAAAGTATAGCAATCCCAAATGTACACTACCAAACCAGAGAGCTGCAACATGTGTGAACCAAACCTGATAAAATTAAAAGGGAAAATAGATGGATCTAAAATCATAGTTGGAAACTACAACACTCCTCTGATAATAATTGATAGAACAACTAAAAAATGGCTGAGTCAGTATTCCATAAACAGTCAATGTTATCCTTCATAGTAACAGACTACAAAATTAAACAAACAAACAAACAAACAAACACACGATATCAACTGATGCAGGAAAAGCATTTAAGAAAATTCAACACCATTTGTGATTTTCAAAAAAAGTTTTCAGAAAACTAAGAATACAGAAGTTTCTCAATTTTATAAAGAACATTTACCAAAAACAAAACAAAACAAAACAAAAAACCACCACCAACAAAAAACCTCCACAGCTAATACCGTAATTAATGATGAAAGACAGAATGCTTTTCCTTGAAGATCAGGAAAAAAAAGCAAGGGTGGCTACACTCACTACAGCTATCCAACATAGTATTGGAAGTTCTAGTCACAACAATAAAGCCATATAAATTTTTAAAAAAAGAAATGAGGAAATAAAAGATGTATCAATTGAACAGAAAAAAAAAACTGAATACTAATCTTACGCATATATGAAACAATGATATATGTCAAAAATCCCGAGAAATATAAAAGTAAACTTAGAATAAATGAATTTAGTTAGATAATACAAGATTAACATATAATAAGCTATTCTATTTCCATATATTAGGAATGGTTAAAAAAGTGAAATAGGTATAAATCTTACAAAACTTAAACTAGTATGTTGAAAATTATACAATGTTGTTTCAAGAAATTAAAGAAGTTCAAAGTAAATAGGAAATGTGCCATGCTCATGGATTGAAAGTCTCAATAAATATTATCCCAATTATCCCAAAATTGATATATATTTTAAACACAATTCCTGTCAAAATCCTAGCAATATTTTAGACATACACAAACTTATTCTAACTGTATGTATATAGCAATACAAACAAACTTGAAGAACTAAAATAATTTTGATAAAAGTAAAGTGGGAGGTACTATACTACCTCATTTGAAGACTTATATATAGTTAAAATAACCAGGAATGGTGGCGGGATAGATACATAGATTAATTGAACAGAATAGAGAACTCAGAAATAGTCCTACATAACTAATTTTTGACAAAGATGCAAAAGAATTCAATGGAGGAAATATAGCCATTTCAAAAAAAATGGTGCTAAAATGGTGTTGGAGCAATTGAGTATCTACAATCAAAACAAAGCAACAAATAGCAACTTTATCTGAACTTCATACCTTGTAAAAAAATTGACTCAAAATGAGTCACAGATTTAAATAGAAAACTATAAAAACCTTTACAAAAAATCACAGAAAATCTTCAGAAAACAGTGCCTAGTGAAACTTTTTAGATATGACACCAAAAGCATAATTCATAAAAGGAAAAAAAAAGTAAACTAGACTTCATTGAAATTTAAAACTTCTGCTTTATGAAATATATTAAGAAGATGAAAAGAAAAGTTACAGACTGGATGAATATTTACCACCACATATCTGAAAGAGGACTCAGAGCTAAAATATATTTTAAAAAAAAACCTTTCAAAACTGAACAGTGAGAAAAAATAACAATCCAATTAGAAAATGGGCAAAACAAAGAGACACTTCTCTGACAAAGATACATGGATTGTAAAAAAGCACACAAAAAAAGATGTTCAACATTAGCAGTCATTTGGGAAATGCAAATTAAAATCAAAATTAAGAACCACTAAAAACCTATTAGAAGAGATAAAATAAAAACCAGTTACAATAGGAAAAGCTGTGAGGATGGAGAGAAGCTGGATTTCTCATGCATTGCTGTTGGGATGTAACATGGTACAGTCATGGCAAAATAGCTTGGCAGTTTCTTTTTTAAAAGGTCAACATGCATTTATCATACAAAATCACAATCATACCTCATTGTATTTATTCCAGACAAATAAAAACAGGTCCACACAAAAACCTGTACATGATTGTTCGTAGCAGCTTTATTTGTACGTGCTCCAAACTGGAAATATCAAAATGTCCTAAAATAGGTGCATGGTTAAACAAACTATCATACATCCATTCCACAGACTACTCAACAATAAAAAAAGAAAAAAATCTAAAATATATTGACATAAGAAATAACCTCCACGGATCTCAAGGGCAATATGCTGAGTGAATAAAAGCCGACTTCAAAGTGTCATACACTATATGATTTCACTTATATAACATTATCAAAATGACAAAATAATAGTGATGAAGAACAAATTAGTGGTTGTTCAAATCCTAGAGGTGACTGAAAGCCTTTTTCTTTTTTTTCTTTTGAGAGAGAGACTGGTATTGATAAGATTATAAGGCCAATTCAAAACTAAACCTGAACTCAGAAAACTTGCTGGGCAAGTCCTAGATTTGAACCAATAATATTTCTCAACAATATTTCTTGTGAGCATTACGTTCAGTTCATAGGATTCAACTGACTCTAGCAGAAGTTGATTCTAAGTAGGAATGCTTCAACATTGTAATCTGTCCTAATTCCACACCGGTTTTCCCCACATTATAGTTTACATATAGTTTCAAATAGCAACATTTTTCAACATCTATGATGAAAACAAACACAAACAATATTATCAACAGTAAAACCAAGCCTTTTCTACAGTTTTTGCTGTCATCATTTAAGAAAAAAAAAGCCTTATTAATGTTCTGCATTTGGTTCTATCTAAATAAAAGACAATGTATAGTATAACCATGATCTGAAATTTTATCAGTTTCAAAGAGTTGAGGTGACAAAAAATACAGTACAGGGGCACCTCAGTCTTGGTATCTTAAAAAACCTTCTTTAAGCTGAGATGAGGAAGACATACCCATCATGCATACTGGTGAACTGGAAGTAAACCAATGTGAAGGCTGATTTTATCTGTCAACTTGACTAGGCTATGCTACTCAGATTTTTGGTCAAATACCAGTATAGATGTTGCTATGCAGAATACCTACTAGAAGAGAGTAACATTTAAATCTGCAGACATTGAGTAAAGTAGGTTACCCTCCATAATGTGGGTGGGGCTCATTTAATCAGTAGAAGATCTTAATAGAACAAAAGATTGTGGTTCCCTGAGGAAGAGAGAATTCTAACCCTGGATTGCCTTCAGACACCAGCTGTAACATCAACTTTGCCCTGGGTCTCTAGTCTCCCAGCCCACTCTGCTGATTTTGGACTTCTGGGCTTGTCAGCTTCTACAGTTATGAGACAATTCTTTAAAATAATCTCTCTCTTTGTCTCTGTCTGTCTGTCTCTCCTTGTGTGTGTGTATATATATATAATGCATATAATATATAAAATGCGTGCATATATGTATATGCACACAGACATACTTCCTATTGGTTCTGTTTCTGTGGCAAACCCTGACTGACACAGTCAGTGTTCTCAAAAACTTGCAGCTCAGCTTTGTGCAATCTAGAAGTTTTCTGTACTGATATCGAAGAATGTTTATAGCATCACTGTCTGTAATAGACAAGTAATATAAAAAATATCTGCCAAAAATATAATGAATAAATATATAATCCTATAGATATACTATGAAATGCTATGTGGATTCAAGAAATGAAGGAACAACAGCTGCACAACAGCACAGAGGAATTCTAACATCTGATGTTAAGCAAAAGAAGCCAGAAACAAAAAAGCATATGCTATAATTACATGTTGTATGATGCATTATGGCTTTGTACAAGTACATATAAAAGCCAGTCATTCTCTCAGAGGGATATAAAGCTAAATGGTAAAAATGTAAAGAAAATGAGGAAATGATGATGGTGAAATAATTACAGGGATTACTTTTAAGGAAGAAAATTGGGGTTATAATTTTAAAAAGGCTTGCAGAAGGCATTTGAGGTGTTGGTAATTTTCTGTTTCTTAATCAGTGTGGAATGAAATGGATGTTAACTTTAAAATAATGCTTCCCTAATCGGTAACTTCACATTCTATGCACTTTTCTAAAAGTATATTGTTAAAAATGTGTATTTCAGAACGAAAAAAAAATATCATAAACATGGGTGGCTGTTATAAATATGGAAAGGTATTTGATATAAAATTATTCCACTTCAAACCCGATTGACTCTTTCTCATCTTAAGAAAAACCAATGGTTTACTTATCCATGAATATCATAACTTACAACAAGAGCAATAAAAGTCTCAATAGTTGCTAGAAGTGAACATGGAGCGAAGTGGCAACAGTTATCTTCTTTCTGCTTAGGGCAATGTTTTAAATCTATGTTTTCACAATCTTGTGTTAAGAAAATTATATTAGTAGTAAAAATTATCCCAAATTAAAAGTTACCAGTTCCAGTCAAGATGTCTTCGTAAGTTTACACAGTGAGGTACTTCCCGTCTATACAGGCACACATATACACAGACACACATGTATCAATTATAGAAAAAATATATAAAATGCTAAAGGAACAAAATTAACAAGTCATAGTAGAGTTTGAAAATATACAAGATAAACACCTTTGCAATAAAAATCAGAATCTTTTAGGAAATTAAAGAAATTACATAATAAAATAAAACAGAATAACTGCTTGGGAGAAGATTTTACATTCATCATAGTCCACTATAAAGTATCAAATTTGATGTTTATTTTTGAATAGAGATGCTTGAGTTTTTTAGAAATATGTGAGAAAAAATCTTAAATAAATAGTAATTATTGGTTTTCCTGGAACCCACTGTAAACTATATAATGAAATGTAGTAAAAGCTGTACTTGTTATCATACAAGTAGAAAGAGTAGAAATTTCAGTTATTTAAAAATGATTTCTACCCACACCCATTGTAACACTGTTCTTTCTTGTTTAACTACTTAGGTGCAATTTTCAGGACCATTCTATCGAAATGGTTTGAAGAACGTTGAAAGTAGAGTATCTCCACACTCCTCCAAACATACAAACACACATATACACTTCTAACTTCTTTGCTTACCCTCAATGCTGATGGTGACTAGATAAGATGATAAATTATAACTGAATAAATATATGATATTTAAATAGAGTGACCCAATAGGCAAATAACTTTTTGCTGTTTTCCACTTCTTTATGCAATAGCCATTTCCAGAGTGAATAATCTGTAGCTGTCACAACATAAAGAATGCAAAGATTTACATGGGTTATTGCCCAAAATAAGTTCACCA
Source organism: Colobus angolensis palliatus (assembly GCF_000951035.1). Lineage (NCBI taxonomy): Eukaryota > Metazoa > Chordata > Mammalia > Primates > Cercopithecidae > Colobus > Colobus angolensis. The sequence goes on along the minus strand of NW_012114688.1, from coordinate 6,928,316 downwards.
TTTACTTATACTTTTATTTGGGGGAAAAAAAAAACACAAAATGATGATTTCCTTTCAAAGAACTATTAGTTCAACACTTGCTTAAATAAAAGACCCCTTCCCGCCTACTTTACAATAACATATATAACCAAACTATACATTACAAGAATACAGAAGACATTTGTTAGTGTATAATTGTAATGTTATTTGAGCAAGTCTCCTACAATCTAGGAAGAAATCATAGAAAGGTATTTTGTTGTGGTCAGCCATTAAATTCATTACATCTGTGGTAAGCTGGGCTACTAAATCACACAGCAGGTAAATGTAGAGATTGAACTGATGAGAAGGAGCTCTTTTTTTAGCTATAGAATTCAAATGAGATACTTTTGACCAAAAATCTGCTTTATGATTTTATTTGAAAACACAAGATGGTATATATTTTAGAAATATAACTTACAATGAAGTGGTTCTCAACTTGGAGTAATCCCCTTCCCAATCCACAGGACATTTAACAATGCCTGGAGATATTCTGGGTATCACAACTATTGACATCTACTGGATAGAGGCCAGGGATGCTGATAAACATTTTCCAATGCACACAGAAGTCCCCACGCTCCACACAAAAAAATAATTACCTGCACCAAAATGTCAAAAGGGCCTAGATTGAGAAACACTTCTGTAGTGGAAGATTCCCCCTCTACCAACACATTTCTGGAAGTTCTTATTTCTCACCCTGATCTGAAATTCATCAGTATACATCAGTTTTAGTCGGCAAGGTACTCCAAACTTAAAGCAACTTAATTCAAACAGAGAATCAACTATGGACCAAGTTAGAGAGCTGTTATTCATAGGTACAATTTATAAGGGCTTCCTGACTGACTCCTTCAGGAAATACAAAGTTATCTCATTGGCTCTTTCCATTAGATCCTGGGACCTGTCTTGGCTAAAACTTCTCATGCCCACACAGTAATACCATGGCCTGTTGTTGGGTGGGGGGAGGGGGGACGGATAGCATTAGGAGATATACCTAATGTGAATGATGAGTTAATGGGTGCAGCACACCAACATGGCACATGTATATATATGTATCAAACCTGCACGTCGTGCACATGTACCCTAGAACTTAATGAATTAAAAAAAAACACATGAAAGATGAAGCTGGCTTTACTCATTTACTACCAATAAACAAATGTAAACTTATATTCTTTTTCCATCCTAACAATCACAATTACACTGTTGAATAAAAATTGAGTTTATTAAAGTAAACAAGCTTAAGAAGGTTCCTTATAACATTACGCTTTCCAACATCCTTAGGGATTCAAAATGCAGGTCATAGGGCATGAAAGGCAGGAGTGAAATCAATCTAGATAATGAAATAATCTGCTATCACAATCAGGCTCCATCTTACTCCTTTTATATTAACTCCCTACTGATGATTACATTTATTGAAATACTAGAAGTTGAGCTTTTAAAACGAAAAAGGGTACATCATTATAAAGAAATAATAATTAATTCCAATGTCATTTCCTTAAAATTCTAACCAAAGGAGTAACCCATTATAACCCACTCCAATATTTGCTTCTAAAACGTTCTACACAATGCTATTACCAATTCTTCTACTTCAAAAAAATTCTACTAAGGAACTATTTGCTATTTAAGTTTTTTTTCTTTTTTCCTCATTTTGTTGTTGTTTGGTTTTGTTCCGATTTTTCCTCAAAAAGAGTCAAGACAGCCCGAATTTAAGTCTCTGTTTGGAAGAATTCCAAGACCTCAAAAGCAAATATTAGAAACAATGTAAAAGCCTGTCAGATTTTTTGCCCTTAGAAAGGTTTAGGGAATAGGAAGTTATAAGAGCTTTTAAATCCATTTTCTTTAGTCAGAAGACTAGAAGTACAAGGGTCAAGAGAGGCTGCCCTACCTGACATTCTTGCACTTCCTGTAAATAATAGTGACCTACCTGTAAATAATTTCCCCCATAATCCAGACATCTATATACTAAGTTCAGTCATTGCTTTCTTTAGATGGGTTTCCAAGAGTTAAGTGTGATCTGTGAATGGTAGTTGAGATAATAACTAGAAATAAGGAAAAGAAACTGTCTTTAAAAGAAGTGTCTCGAGTTTCCGTTTACAAGCCTGAAGGGTTGTTGTACATATTAAAACTGCTGCATAGCTCCATCCCTGGTCAAAGAAATCCCTCCTCCTAACACCCCCACCCCACCCCCGTGGGCACTGAAGATGTCAGATCTCTGGGAAACGGCAGTTAGAAAAAGGATGCTTTTCATAGCTTGTACTAGAAAACGCTGGCACCCCCATCCCTGCTTAAAATAGCACTAAACTGAGTCACAATGCAGGAAGCTATACCTTCTGTGTCTCTTCAATAGAATCTAGCTCGTTTCTAGTGAAATGCTAAATAATACTGTATAGCTTTGCCCATGTATGTGACATGTCAATTCTTATCCCCCGTTTGCCCTAGATAATTTTACGCTTTATCCATCAGCATGCCACACAAGATAGAAAAATGCAGTTAACAAGATGACAGTGTTAGCTAGGTATTTGGCGATATTAGTGAAAGTCTGTCATTTGACAATTATTTCCCTAGCATACCACACGGTAAAGAAAATGTTTTCATTCATCCGCAAATGACTAACATTTTATTGATTTTTCAAAATGCGGTTGAAACTATTGCACTCTCAATTTCCGAGTCGGTTTTGAGAGTTAGGGCTGAATACTAATATCAGTAACTCCTGCCTCAAATGTCTCCGTTAACTGCCCAGCCTTGGAGTATCAGTTCAGCAGGGAGGTGTTGCTAGTTAAGGATTCTTCGATAAGCCAGTTTGGGTGGTCACAGGTGGTGGGAACCCTTCCCTTTCCCCATATATCCCCGTGCATGGCGATAAAAATCACTCTGAACACTGCTACCACCAAGCAAAACGACTCCCTGCTTGCCTCGTAAAGAGCTTAGTCTGGGGAGGCAGCCGGATGCTGACCCCTGCAGAGAGTATTGCTTCGGTGCGCTTTGCCAAAGGACCCTGCTAGCATTATGGAAAACGAGTTAGGTACTTGTGAGGTTTTGCTTTATTTCCTCCAAAGGAAGAAGAACTGGGATCTGGCAAAGAAAATCCTCTTCAAAGACTGCTAAAGGGGGATGGGGTGAAGGAAGGGAAAAAGTTGGGGGTGAGGGGGAGGGAGCTTATTTTTTAATTACTTATTTCCCACTATCACTTCCCCGCTCTGCTTCCCCAACTCCTCGCTGAACAAGATTGATTGGTGTAACTGCTAACGACTCAGCCTCGATTCTCGCATTGATTTGCAAATGGCCCGGAAAAGCTTAGGGATCTTGAAACTGGAAATGAGTTCAAGAAGGAAAGAAGAAAAAAAGAGTAGGGGGTGGCCCCATGCCTAGTATCTCCTTCTGCCTAGGGCCAGGGCAGGGCTGAAAACAGCCCTGCGAGCTGCGGAGGGGCTGCTGCATGGGGAAGCGGAGGTTACCGCTCCGCACCGCGGAGGAGCAAGCCTGTTCAACCCGGTTTGGGGATTGTTAAGAAATACAACCCTGCGACTCGTTAAACCCTTAACTGTACCCTGCCTTGACTCAGATGCGCCGATCTGATAGGCTCAAATGGGTTACACTGCCTCTTACATAACGCTACTGCCTGGCTCTACACAATTAAAACACTTGATTGCAGTCTTTTCCCGACTCTGCATCCCAGCACCACCCGCCCCGTGCCTCCCAGCGCGCCTGCGTGCCGCGCGTGCACAGGCCCCCGCGCGCACGCTGGCCTCCGCGCGTACTACACACTCTCCATCACACACACACTCCATGTTGACCATAAACAATCCCCTACTCACACACACAACTTAGTGTCAACACGCACAGATGAAAGAGGGGCGTCCTGCAATCCATTACTGGCCGACCCCCACAGTCACGCAAGCTGCTCTACCGTAAGGCCTTGCACCTCCTCGTGTCCCCGCAAACAAGCAGAGCCCCGCCACCGTTCCCTACCTATTCCCGAGAAAAGGCAAAGAGAGAACTAGTTGGCTCCTCGTTAAGTGCAGCGTAGCCACCCAGGCGAGATTAGAAGAAAATAACAAAAAAACAACTCACAGTCGCCGGCGTCATGATGGCGCCGACCACAACTTGGAGGACTTCAAACTTACGGTGCCTCGAGAGGTAAAACGCACCGGTGAGGGAAGGGAAAGCGCCCCTCAGCTCTCTTCACCCCAGCCCCGACACGCAGACTTTTCTAGCAAAGCATCCCTCTAGCGCTTACGACAGTAAGGAAAGCCTTCATTCTACGGTGGCTCTCTTTCCCCCTCGGTTTGCATAATTGTGATACAGTTCCTCCTAATTATTTTTTTCGTTGTCTTTCTTTTCTTTTTTTCTTGCTTTCTTTTTTCTTTCTTTCTTTTTTTTTTTTTTTAAATCCACCCCCCCGTCTCCATCCCCAGTCCCCGGGCGGGGTTGCTAAGGAAACGGCCGCTTGGCAACGCGCGCGAGCCCGGGGGCCGGCGGCCGGCGCAGCGCCCCGCGCTGCTTCTGCTGCTGCTGTTGCTGCTGGTGCTGCGATTGCAGCCGCCGCCGCCGCCGCTCGCCCTGCCTCCTCCGCTGCCGCCGCGCCTCCTCCCTCACTCTCCGGCGCGCTCGCCTCCTCGCTAGATGGTGTGCGAGCCGCCCGAGAATTAGACACACTCCGGACGCGGCCAAAAGCAACCGAGAGGAGGTGTAGTGTGGTGCTAGGGGGAGGGAGGGGAGGGAGGGAGGGAAAGCGAAGAGGAGGAGGGGAGGCAAAAACACCGAAAAACAAAAAAGAGAGAAACAACACCCAACAACCAGGAGGGGGGGAAGAAAGAAAGAAAAGAAACCCACCCACCCACCAAAAAAAAAAAAAAAAAAAAAAATCCTGTGGCGCGCCGCCTGGTTCCCGGGAAGACTCGCCAGCACCAGGGGGTGGGGGAGTGCGAGCTGAAAGCTGCTGGAGAGTGAGCAGCCCTAGCAGGGATGGACATGATGATGTTGGTGCAGGGTGCTTGTTGCTCGAACCAGTGGCTGGCGGCGGTGCTCCTCAGCCTGTGCTGCCTGCTACCCTCCTGCCTCCCGGCTGGACAGAGTGTGGACTTCCCCTGGGCTGCCGTGGACAACATGATGGTCAGAAAAGGGGACACGGCGGTGCTTAGGTAGGAAGAACGGCGTGCTTTTCGTACTTGTCTCGGTCTATCTTTCTGTCTCTCTTTGAACCCACTCTGCCTTCTTTATAACACAAGCAATAATGCTAATGGTGCTCATCATGGAAAGACCACATCTCAAGAATTCCAGGTGCAGATTCTTCCCGGAGCCCCGGCCCGTTTATGCTGGGGCAGGTAGCAAGCTGGACTTGTGATGCTAAAGCACTTTGCCGGAACGCCAAGTAGCCTGGGGATGAGTGAACTGTCAGGTTTAGAAGGAGGGGCAGGTGCCACTTTGAAACTCAATGCACAAGGTCTCTGTTTTACTGTCATGGGGTACTCTTGGAGAGTCTGACAAGTTTATAAGGTTTGTTTCTATTTTACTCCAGCATAAGCGACTCTTTCAAACTGCTGATTCTCTGCTCCAATTTATTTTCCCTCTCACTTGGACTCTTAGGCTCGGTTTCTTGCTCTTTATCTTTCTTTCCTTTTACCGCTTTCTGTTTTCTTTCTTTTCTCCTTCCTCCTTCTCTTATACCATTTTCCCCACCTCCTTGTAACTCTTTTTTCCTCCAATATCTCTTTTCATACCTTTTCTATTTTAGGTTTTTTCCCTCCTTTTTAAAATTTGTTCGCATATTTTCTCATTTTTATCTCCACGACTTTAATTTCTGTTCTTCACATTTAATCCCCTTTCCTCCTCTCTTTTACCCTTTTCCTTTTAGTTCATTTTTTTTTATTCCTCCTTAATGTTCCTATCCTGTGCTTTTGAATCCCATTTCTCGTCCCTCTCCCAATACCGTTTCCCACCCCTGTGGCACACACAGTCATGGTCACTCTTCCCCTCCAGTACCATTTACTCACCCTCATAAATCTTATTTCTATAAACATACTACTTCACATACTCTCACATCCTTACATGCACTGGCACTTGCATGCTCTAAAAAACACTTCCACATTCATATCCTCTCTCACTGTTTAAAAGGCATACTCTCCTTCTCTGTTCCACATTGTCACTCACACATGTGTACACACTGCCTCTCTCACTCGCTCTCACTCTGGCTCTCCTTCTATCTTTTTCTCTTTCTGTGTCTTTCTGTCCCCTCTTTCTTCCCACCTTCCTCCCTCCTTCAGTCTTCAGTTTTACTTCTTTTTCTCATTTTTCCTTTTTCCCTTCTTTCCCCTAAGCTTGATCTCTGAGGTGGTTTGTCGTTAATGAACATCCATACCCTGGTTTTACCCCTAAGCAACAGTGCGGAGAGGGAGTCTGGAAATATTTCCTATGAAAATATAAATGGATGATCAGCAAAGCTTGGATCTAAACAAAGCTAAACGCCCTATTCCTTCATTTCTTTCCCATCACCCTCCCTTCTCCCCTTGCCACCCCACCTCACATTTCCCTGAAAGATCTTCTTTCTCTCCACTGGGTGGTAGTTGGCTTATAAGTGTGGCTTGCACAATATCAGTGTACATGACATGTCTAAGGTGAAAGACAGTGGGAAATGTTTCTGTTTGAATCATGCAACATATTTAAATTTAATGATGTGGGTGTGGTATATGACTTACACCTTTTGGAACATGCCTATGACTTCAAATTTGGAATATTATCATTTTTTAATATACACAAATGCATATGTTTTTAATAATTTCTGTTTTGAATTAAAAATGCCACTGTATACAAAAGTAACTAATATCTTTGTTATTACACAGTAAAAAGAAAAACTTTTCTTTGTTGGTAACAGTGATAAACTCTTTGTCACAGAGAGGATATAAATTAAGCCTGTATTTACTCTTTATGTTAAGTTTGTTTTAGAAGTTTGAACAACAGTGATAAGGGCAAAACACTATCTTCAGAGATTGCAAACATATATCACGGGAGCTGCAATATGTATTTTTGTAGTAAGCAACATATTGCTTATTTGTAGTGAGCATTACCATTTCCACCCTAAAGGATTTATAAGACTGCTTTTCTTTCAATAATATATCCTGGCATTTGGTTTACCAAACAAACAACAACTTAATAAATATTATGGTTAATGAAAATAGCTAGACCCACATTCTTCTTCCAGGAGACTCATGTTTAGTTCACCCATTGCTTCCAGTAGTGAAGCTTCCCTAATATGTGGGGACCATATATTTCCAGTGTTGTTGGTTTGGTGCAATCCTTGTTTACTTTGTGTGCTCTGTACCTCATCCATTTAGATGCTATATCCTGCATTTTGTGATATTGAGGGAACTTTTGACTTTCAAACTTCTTGAAGAGAACAGAGTCTCTGTGTCTTCTCAATAATGTTTCTAACAAATAGATTTTAGTTTTTAAGTATTTTTTATCATATGAAATAGAAATTTGAACTACATTACTTTTTACTCAAAGCAATTTGCTTATAGTAATTCTGAAATTCTCAAAGAAGTATCTAGTTGTTGAACTTCTTACATTGTCTGTAGGTTTTAAACTAATTTAACGTATCCTTTTATAAGAAATTCTCTCTCCATTAGAAAACGTTAAATATTGTCAGTTATTTTTTTCTTGACTTCTCTACAGCTGATAATTTCCTCTGCTCATGGACCAATACAGATAGAGCTTAAGGACTAATTGAGTATAGGCAACTCAGGTGATGTATTTTTTTTTAAATCAAGAGTAATGTCACAGTTATATTTTGTTTTTCCTTTGTATACTTAAAACCATATCTGTTGATATTCTCTAACTCATTAGAAAACAAAACAAAATTCTACCCTTCAAACATACGCCCTTGTCCCATCAAGATACATGAATGAAGTGCTCAGGAGAACACTTAACCGAATTACATGGTATCATTCATCAAACTTAGCACAGTATATTCTATTTTTAATGTAACATATTCCTCACAGTGTCTTTAATAAAAAACAAATAGTGGCATAACAGTTATCAAATAATTTTAAGTGCTAAAGGCCTTAAAGTGCAAACATGCCAGTCAGTGACTCTGTTGCTTGTGGTTACACTAATGAAACAGAAGTTTAAAGGTCAAATGATACATTTCTGTTTCCTAAGTGCCAGAATGTCTGTTTTTCAGAAGAGGATCATGAAAAACAAAACTTTCCTTAAGTGCAGTTATGATACACAAGAGAAATTCATTCTGTTATCTAAATGTATCTGTCATTTTATAAATCATCTTTTCTGTTTAGCTTAAATACAGGATTTATGATGACATTCCACTTAATAATTTTAATATTTTTATCATTTTACCTTTGTCTCTTAGGGTTAGTGAAGCCATATATATGAAGTGTAAAGATGTTTCTTACTTTTAATAATATTATTCAGTGCTAAATTTCTGAATGATTCACTTGAATTATTTGGACCTTCTTGATAAAGTATTTAATGATACAGATATTCAATATAGTAATGTTTGATATTTCCCTTTCTTAAACTTTGTATTTAGAAAATATATGGTGGCTAAAATGCATTGTAATTTGCTATAAACACAAGCTGTTTTCATTAAGTTATTAAATATAGACTTTAATTGCTACTACATTTAATATATACAGTATTTTATTCTTAACAGAACTTGTTAATCTTGTACGGAGACATTAACTGTTTTTCCATTTTTTGAGTTGCATTTTGTAGTACGTGGAAAATCTGAGTTAATGCGTCATGGGCTGACCTAGTAGAGAACAGGAATGCTAGAACCATATTGGTTATGCTTCAGGACCCAGTGTTTCTGGAACTGGAGAATTCAGGGGAATATAACTCTGCTCTAGAACAATACATAAATTTCAGGAGACTTAAAAAAATTATTTTGCAGTCACTTTAATATGAACCGGTTGCTTTACTCTTACCTTAGTAATAAATACTGTTATGTAAACTTGTCAAAAATATTTAATACTCCTTGGAAACAATACTATGAACATCCTTATTTACATCCTCCCAGTGCCTGCACATTTTTAAAACACGTGTTATTTTTAAGCTAATTTTTTTCAATCTGTTTCTTATTCAGCCCTTCTGTATGAAGTTTGTACTTTTTTAGCCGCCTTTCTGATATGAATTCAAAATATCCTATTATCTGCTTATCATGCTTTAATCAAAAAAAGTAAGATTCTTTCCTTAATTGTGATATCTTCTTTTACCTTAGCAAAGTTGAACACAACTCTTGTCATTTTAATGTAATAGATTTGAATGAAAGTTATGTGATATCCCCATATGATATTGTCATATGGAAGAAGGTTTTTGCTTAGGGCATATTTCTACACTATTGGAAACCACAAAACTTTTGCAAGGAAATAAATGAATGAATATGACAAGTATTTATTATTGCTTATCCTGTTTGTTCACTACATTTGCCTTTTTATTAGACTACATTAACTGGTTATGATTTGAAATGCATGCTGTTACAATAAAATAAATGATTTCTGTATGAGAATACAGAATTACCAATAGCAGTAAAAATCTATTATGGTGTACTTTTGGAATAGTATTTGAGAGTCTCACATTTTCTATCGAGTTATTCCTACACATTGATGCATTATACGTTCCAAATGCTCAGTTCAACTTTACAAATATTTTCAATTTAGGACATTAAGGCACTATTTTAAAACCTGTATGTCTATTAAATAGTATTATGAAGAAATATTTTTAAAATCCTGAGGGTTTTTTTTTTTTTCTTTTTAAAAAGAGGAGGGATAATGGATTATCAGAATGGTCAATCTGGAAAAATATGTTCTAGAATATGTAATAAATGTTAAATGTTACTTATATTGATTTGCAGAACTGTTCTATTGGCAAGGTATATTACTTGATACTTTAGTACACAACTATTAATAAAAGTATAAGATAATATTTTTAATTTTCTAGATAAATGTATTTTGCCCAATCTTTTTAGTTCAGAAGAATTCAAAAACCCATGTAGTTGTAGAGATCTTTGAACACAAGCATGTTAATGAACTACTTATTTTAAATAGATAGGCTGTACAATTAAATTGCTACATGGAATACTGCAATACCTGACTTCTAAAGTTAATACTGCAATACCTGACTTCTAAAGAATTTACAGAAATGTTCCCATCATGGTCTGTGTGAGTTCTGGGCCTGACTGACCAGACCCATCCTTTGTCCATCTACTATTCTGTGCTATGGGGTGGTTGTGGTGTCTTCGGGTGGAGGCTGGAGCTAATCCCTAAAGCTACATTTCCCAGTCTTCCATGCTAACTATCTTCAGGCTGTCATTAGCCAATGGAAAGTAGTTTTTGGTGAAGGGACAACATCATGAAGTGAGGGGCTAGGGCATTTCTCCCCTCTTTCATTGTTTTGGGCAGTGTACAGCACTGTATTCATCTCCCACGGGAACCTATTTTGTTTCAACTTTCAACTGATAACTAGCTCCTGTGTTTCTCTTTACTGCTTTATCCCTTTATTCCTTCAACCTAGGAGTAGTAGTGGCTTCCTGATGTTACTAACCACTGAGTTATCTTATCACTCTCTATTTGGCTTCCCAGGTATTCTATCCCCTTTAAAATACATTTCCTACATTAAATTCTCCCATTTTTAATATACAGAATGGTGTTGTTTGTAGAACCTTGATAGATACATAGTGAAAAGTGATAGTTTTTGTGATTTTAATTATATTTGATTGAGTGACTGTGGCACTATAAGTGTTGCTTACTAGCACTGGATGTAGTAGTTTTTAAAAGAAACGTGCATAGAAGTTAAGCCATAAGAATATTGAGGCATATTACAAAGAAAAAAGAAGAGGCTTTTTAATCCATACACAGATTATATTAATGATATACCAAATGAATAAATATTGAATTAATATAACATTTAATAATTTCAGTAGGAAAATATATAATGTTGCTATGTGTGGAAAATAAATTGATGAACATATATTGATGAGATTCAATAACAGTGTTATATTTTTTGACTGAGCCAAAAATAACTATGATTAAACCCTGCTTGTAGATATGTGATCAAAATGCTAAGACAATTCATATTGAATTCAATAAAAATTAAAGGTCTTTCTTTATATAGAATAACATCTGAGATGACAATAAAAGTTTCTGGTTTTTACGAAGTATATGACCATAACAATATTGCTAATTGAACTATTTGACTATTGTAGGAATTAGTCTTAAACAAGTGGAATCTTTTGATTAAAACTCAGGTCATCTTTCCACCATATCTTGTTTCAAAATTGCAGAAATTAAGACATTATAGATATCACATGACTTAAACACTTTTTTTTTTTTTTGAGATGGAGTTTCGCTCTGTCCCCCAAGCTGGAGTGAAGTGGCGCAATCATAGCTCAGTGTAGCCTCTAAATCCTTGGACTCAAGTGATCCTCCTGCCTTAGCCTTTTGAGTAGCTGGGACTACAGGTGTGTGCTAACATACCTGGCTAATTTATTTTTATTTTTATTTTTATTTTTAGAGATGGGGTCTTACTGTGTTGCCCAGACTGGTCTCAAACTCCTGACCTCAAGCCATCCTTATGTCTCAAGCTGTCAAGTAGCTAGAGTTATAGATGAAAACCCCCTCTTAACTGTATATCAGATGATGTGGTGACCTTCTCATTTGCTCCTGCAAAACACTTTCTAAAAGACACTTATATAGGTGTCTGGTTCATATATAAATAAACGATTGTCATTGAGTCCTACTATTGGTACATTTTTCTGTAATTATTCAGGAGAAATGATAATTTAAGACTTATTAAATGACTCTTTCTCAGGGATGCTCTAGAGAGGATTTCTGAATTTGGAAAGAAGTTGAATTTCTTGATATCATTCATTGCATTTCTCTGGAAGCTCACTGATAGATTAAAGATTGTCATTGTCACTTTCTATGCATATGAAAAAATAAAATTTATTGTGTTTTTTTCTAGGAGTATCCTATTACCTGTCATTTTGCTTTTCTAAAGGAAATGTTAAATTGGTTCACATTTTATTTTGTCAGATATTTTATGTGTTTCAAATTAACCAGCAGAAACAAAAACTTCCTGTATGACTGGAGACTAAAATCTCAGATTTTTCTACACAGTCATAATCATTATCAAATTGAGTTTTAATTACTCTGCTGTATATATTACAGAAAAAAGTGGTATAACTTATAAGATCTTTATGAATAAATAGTAGAAATTGATATTTTTCAAATATGTATTTTCTGTTTTTCTTTGCTATTTTAATTTTGATTAGAAAAACACACAGGTTTGTAGTGGTAAAACGCTCATTCAGCTATCTGTAGGGCCTTAGCACAGAAGCTTTCATGTATCAGGCCAATATCCACTAATTTTTGAATTAATGAGTAAATGGAAGGGTAAGTGAAGAAATGAATGTATTTAAGTGTTTTTTTGTTAAATCCATATATCAACAATCCCTGCCTTAAATAATTCCTGCAGAAGTCTTAGTGGTTTAAGAGAAAAAATTGGAAATATTTAGTGTCTTTAAATTACAGGGCACAGTCTACTTTGAAGGAAATATACTTCTTGCTAAAGGTATTATTAAATAAAATGTACTAAAATATAAGACATTTTATATAACAAAGGTAAAGTGTTCTTTGATTAACTTCTATTTTGTGTGTATTTGCATGTGTGTGTGTATGTACTATGTTAAGATTTCAAGGGTATTCTTACTGTAGGTTTAAGCAGAAAAGTTTGAAATGTAATGATCTAGTTGTAAGATCTTGAAATGTAGTTATAATTTTAAGAAGATCCCAGATTTTAAGTTATGTAGGAAGGCTTTTGCCCTTGACAATTATAATCAACAGATAGCAGGAACAGTTCAAAATAGCAAAATCTCTATTGTGGCCTCCTAAAATTTATTTCTGTTTCTATCTCAACTTATGGAGCCTTCTCTTCCTTTCTCCTAAAGCTTTAATTAAACGAAATCAATAAGGATACAAAGGTAGAAAGAATTTGCTATTGCTACAATTTTACTGAATTGTAAAAAGTAGCTACCCGCCCCAAACCAGAGCAGAACTTTTGTATCATTTTAACCATCTCCTAGAGGTAGGTCAACAGTACTTTATAAACCACAGTGTATTGGTACTAGCTGATAGAATTTTAATGTGGTCATATGGCTTTGATTTATAATGTTGAGGATGTTATCTATTGATGTAGTGGTTTCTAAGCCATATCAAGTTCTGAATCCTGACAGAGGACCTTTGATGCTCTTATAAGCATTCAGCTGGCATGGGAATTGGTCTCTTAATCACTTTCTCTAAGAAAAGAAGAATAGAGGAAAGGAGGAATTTGGCAGTGTTGCCAGCATTAAATGTTGCTCTTTTGAATAAAAGCCAATACATTGTACTTTCCAGATAGCTGGTAATTTACTCAATTTAAGGAAGATGTTTATAACCCTTTTCAGTCCGGAACAAAGTTGTTCTTTACTGAATTTTTCTGAGTCATTTGGACATAGGTCCAATGCCCATGCTCATGCTATTCATAGAGTTTGTGCGCGTATTAGTGTGTGTTTAAAGCTGTGGCTACTGCCATAAAGTATGTAAAGGTTTTAGATAACTTAAAGCGCCATGGAAAATATGTGTTCCATTGTCTTCAGAAACTCCTTTCTTTTCATGCAACTAAGTTACATTTAGAGGTATTAATGAATTTAAGAGATACTGTGAATATAAGAGCTGTAATCAGAAGATATTTTATGTATTTTCTTTAATAACATTTATCCTGTAATATAAGGGTATCTAATAAAGAGATCATAAAGTTTTTCTAATTTTATAAATAGAATATTTCTTACAGTACAATATATTTAGATACCTAATATTTGATTTGTAAGTATTTTCAAATTAGTATATTTGGCTGTTGACCAGTTGAATAGAAAATGGCTTGTGGACTACTTAGTGTAGTGCTTGGTAGATTATTAGTATTCAAAACCTGAATGTTGAGTGAAAGAATGGGAGAAGAGATGGGGAGGAAGGGAAGAGGAAGAAAGGGAGGGAGGAAAGCATTGTAAGCTGTATTAGTGACTTCTCATCAAATTACCTTAAACTTTAGATCCCTTGGGATGACTTAGAATTAAGCCAAGACATTTCATTATATAGAAGTATAATAAGAGAAAATATATTTTATTTCATATAATTTATTAAATAACTGAAATAATTCTAAGCCCTTAATTTTCTGTATTAGTCTGTTTTCATACTGCTGATAAAGACACACACGAGACCGGGAAGAAAAAGAGGTTTAATTGGACTTACAGTTCCACGTGGCTGGTGAGGCCTCAGAATCATGGCGGGAGGCAAAAAGCACTTCTTACATGGTGGCAGCAAGAGAAAATGAGGAAGAAACTAAAACAGAAGCCCCTGATCAACCCATCAGATCTTGTGAGACTTATTCATTATCATGAGAATAGCATGGGAAAGACAGCCCCTCATGATTCAGTTACTTCTCCCTAGGTCCCTCCTACAACATGTGGGAATTCTAGGATATACGACTCACGTTGGGATTTGGGTGGGTGCACAGCTGAATCATATCACCTTTCCATGATGAAGTAACATACACTGTACATATTGAAGTTTGAAAATTAGATTTTTCATCCAGGTGTATGTCTTCCTTCTTACTTACTAGTCTATATTTATTTTAGAATGTAGATAGCAGCTTTATAACTTGGCCTGTAATTGGGTCAGGGGCCATTTTTTGGAATGTGTTCACAAAAGGAAATTAGATATACAGTAAGTGCTTATTTAGTGTTGTTGATAAGTTTTTAGAAACTCTGACTTAAGTAAAATGATGTATAATGAAAGTAACTTTTCTTCCTTCCTCAACATTATAAGAAAACAACATGGAACAAAATGATGTTACTCAATCACCTGCTGTGTGTTGTTTTACTTAAAGTTGCAGCTTCCAAGAATCTATTCACATCGTTGAGGGATTATAATACATCTTTGAAAAATCTTCTGCATCTCTTTCTTACACTTATGTTACTTATTTTTGTTCACAAATTATTAATTCTAGATGTGAAGTTACTTTTGCTTATTTGCACAGTTTATCATTTATCATAATTGCTTAGTTTTTTTGAAATTGTTCATGCTTTGAGGCAGCCAGAATGGAAGTAATCAGAGCTTGAGTTCCTGCTTCTGTACTTACTGGCTATGTGACCTTGAACAAAAGCCTTGTCTCCACAACAGAAGTAGATAGGTTAAATGAGATATTACATGTAAAATGCTGGCAGTACGTAACACATAGTAAGTACTAAAAGTACATTAGCTAATAATTTTATGCTGCTTTTTTTTCTGCTAATCTCACTTTGAAATTTATTGGCACTTGGCTTCACATCTGGAAGTAGAAACACACTAAAAAATGTTTTAGCTCTTAGGGTGCAGACCCAGAGCACTCAAAAGAAATGGAATCACAAATTTTATGCTCAACAGACTGATGGTGATTTGGTTCACTTACCAGAAGTGAGAGAGAACTATAATTGGATGGTCACATGAAGCAATGAGGACTTAAGTGAGAAATGGAAAGAAACAGAAGAAAAGAAGTAAGAGTCATTAGAAATATGTAATGACAGTGAAAGAGTCGGAGGATGAAGATGAACATTTGTGACAGTTTAGAATGGAAGATACGACAGCTCGTGATAACACTGGAATAGTTGATAAGAGGACTAGCATTAAAAAATTAGCAAACTCTGGATTCTGGATAGTGTAGCAAATAATTATTGAGGATTAGATATATTCTTATGGTTCCTCGGGGCATCTGTAGGTTATGCTGAAGGCAATGCAGTGCAGAATCAGTAGGTATGGGCAAGAACTTTCCCTATACATTGCCATTGTTGCCAGAGGCAATATACTGAATTAAAGTTTGGAATTATGTATGAATGCTTGCCCTAATTCTGCATATTTACAAAATGCACAGCATAGTGTTTTATAGTCATGATGGTGGAGCCATCATCAACATCATGATTCAGATTGAAATCACAGTCCCAGAACATCTAACATATATAACGTACGTTCACAACTATGTGCAATAAACTATTTCTTTCCCACTCTTGTAGCCAAGTAGATTGGCAAGGGAAGGTAACTTGAACCAGGTGGAACAGTTAGGAAGTGGCGGAGCCACAATTACAATCCAAGTCCTTTATCCCAAGCCCAGTGCCTTTCTCATTATTTTGTACCTCTTACTAAAAGAAATCAAAACAATTGATAAAAAATGTATTGGTTATTCATTTATTATACATTTACTGAGCACCAACTGCCTTTTAGCTTCTAAGTCTACAGTGATTAAAAACATCAAGAGAGAGTATGTTCTATAGTTGAGGAAACGTGAAATTGTTTAAATGAGATTACATATTTGGCATATTAAATGTATATGCATATATATTTAATATATAGCATGTATATTAAATGGTCACATACATTTACTAGATAGGAAAATTGTGAATTTTTAAAGCTACTATAGTTATTCTGAGGGAAAATCTCTCATCCATAAATGATTCCACCCCTAATGATTACAAGCTATTGATAACATAACAGAAAAAACAGCTATTGAACATCACACCTAGTTAGGTATTATGTATTGATCACTGCAATGAATCTTTACAACAAACTATACTTCTTCTACTTTACAAACGGGGAAACAACCTCATAGGAGCTGAGTAATTTTCCGAACTTTATTACAGTGATTAATGCGTTACCATGATTTGATCCTAGGCCTGCGTGTCTCCAGGGCTCATGCTCATTTCCTTTCAAAAGCCACAAAATGTCCTGAAGCTTTTTTGTATACTCTAGTCTTTAAAAGAAATGAAAATCAGTAGTTCCTTGTTATAGTATTCCAAGTCCCTAGTTTAATCATCTGAATGCCCATCCTAATATAACCCTGAACAGCTGAATCACTTTGATTCACTCCTTTGAAAGGAGTTAGCAGCCAATAATTTTAAGCACCATTATTTCCCAAGATAGGAAGATCCAAAGATTCAGAGACCTATAAAAGTTCCTTGTACTCCAATTTCAATAACATGTCAGTAGTAAGTTATAGAGTCTTATGTTTAATTGCCATCAAGGAAAAATATCAAGCATATTAGATATGTTGCCTTTCTCTGCTAGCTGGTAGAAGTAGTTTATATAGTTTATAGCCTAATTGAAAACTTGTTTGTATCCAATAGTACATAATTTAAGAATCTTTTAAAATGTGCTTATATATCCATCTTCTAGAGACTTTGCATGTGTACCCAAGAGAAGTGTAAATTTTATGATGGCTGCGGCTGCTTTACATATCAAAAGCTTTTCCAGTAAAGTACTATTTTTGTCTCATATTGTTAAAAAATGCTTTCAAACTTTTGTAACCCAGTTCTAGCTCTTTCTTCGCATTCTTACACCCTTCCATTTTATATTGTTTATTCTATCAATTTTATATTAGTCTGTTGTCTCATTTGGCTGTACATAAGAATATAACAGACATAGTCAACAGCATTGATTTATATTATTTAAAATTATTAATCCTATATGTTGCTATTTGTATAGAATGTTTTCTAAATTCTAGAATCCTTGAATTGATTTTTAATTTTTCTTTCTTTCTTTGGAAATGTATATTTTTCCATTCATTATATAGTATTCCCCATAGGCAATGTGTCATTTCAGGAGTTCATTCACTCAGTTTCCACATTTATGCATTGAGTCCCTGTAGTATGCTATCCACTTTCTGTGAGTTTAAGATCCAATGATGATAAGAGATAAATTCCTATCTATTGAATTTACATTGTAATTCGGTCTATATTCTCAAACACTGTTGTGTGTTATAAAAAACTTACATGTGGATCTCTGTTTCACTGACTCTTAGCTCAGTGGCCACAGCAAGTTACTCGGTTTTTCTGAGACTCAGTTTTATTGTCTGTAAAATGGAAATACTGAAAGCTACTCCCATACTTATTGTGAACACTATAGTAATGTTTGTGAATATACCAAAAGCGGTGTCAGACACAGTTCGTGTTCTTTTGTTATCAGTTTTCTTTCTTATGCTGCCTTCCTCCTCTTCCTTTAATACAGCTATACTTTATGGCCAGAAAAATCTAGTTAAAGAAATTGTTACGTGTTATATTGTACTTGGTGTATTCTGTTTGCTAATAACTTGTGAGGTTCACCTATTTTAAATTCAAGGCAGCTTTCTGATACTGTGAAGAGTAGAGTGTATCTGAAGACGTGATGACCATCTCACACATATTGTTTCTACTTCTTGGACTTACTTTTTTCTTCATCTGAGATGCTTTGCCTTCATATTGTTTTCTCTGTAATACTTTTATACATGGATTTTCCTCTAAATTTATCACCAGTTTTTGACATATTTTGAAAGTCTATGAAGGTTTATTTTCTTCATTATTTCTTCTGTTAGCATCATAATCTTTTTACCATCATTGTGTGTTTCTTCTACTATACTACACTTTTTTCAATAGACTTGTATTTTCCTTTTTCTTGGTTGAAATGATATGTGTAAGGGATACCTGATGCTTTATTTTACCAACAAAGCAAACAATATTTTTAATTCTTTTGCAAGTAATTCTTAATTGAAATAGCACATTCATGCTTTTGTGATTTTATTTTATCAATTATTTTAACACTCCTGGGCACAATAGATGACCCTTCTCTCTAGCAATTTCAGTAATTGGTGAGTTGATTTTCTGAATTTTCTTGTGGCATTCAAATATTCTCTTCATATTTGATACATATAACTAGTTTCTTACAGACAATATCTGGACTTTTCCATATTGTCCAGCTTTAAGTAGGACACAGTGTATTTAATATTACTATGGGGACATCACTAAAATGAAAATTCTTGGTAATATTCTTTTTTCACATTAAAATTCCTATTCACCTTTCTTCTCCTATATAAGAATATATTATTCTTACTATTTCAAAATTCTCATAAAACCCTTTAATAGCCTCATAATTTTTCTACTTACACTTACATATGCATGTGTATGTGAGATGGGGTCCTTGCAAATAGTGGCATATTTCTATGAATTATTGTGAAAATTGGGTGAGGAAACTGATTCCGATCGGTTACCTCACTGTAAAATGGGTTAATAATAATGCCTAACCAATAGGTTCTAAGAATTCAACGAGATAAACGTTGTAAGCTCCTCAACATCATGCCTGGTACGAAATAAACAAATGTTGCTAGTATGATTTTTCTAAATATTAACAATAAATCTTCATCGATATTATAGGGAATTAGCTGATAGCAATCAACATCAAAGTTTTCTGATAACGTGATTACTTCTTTACCCTCCAGTATGCTTTAGGGACTTACTAATTATTCTTTATTTCAGATAGGTCCTTTGGCTATTGCCCTCTCTTGTGTGGGACATTCTCCTTCTCATCAATTGATTTTCTAAAAAAAGAGTTTTAATAATTTTCAGGTTCTATTTATTCTCTAAATTTAGCTCAATGGTATTTTTTTCTCATTCCCAAATTTGTATTTGTGTGTGTGTGTATCTGTCTCTCTCTATTTATATACACTTGGTACATTTTTTAGATTTTTATGTATGTATATGCATACATACACACATTTATGAATGTATTTACATAGTGAATGTGTTTACCCTGCATTTAATACAAGATTTGATAAAATGTGTTTGGTCAAGATAAAGAAATGCCTTTCTTGTATTTTAGTTAATTATATACATATTTTATAAAAGACTTTTACCCAGCTATAGACCTGGTGAAGAAAGAACTGTTACCTTAATTGCCTAAGTATCACTTAAGGCCTTTAATAGGCTTGGTGTGTAGAAATAAGTAAGTGAATCTATAAAAAACGTAATTCTCTCAGTAGAATCCTTTACCATGTTTAGTTTCTGACAGTGTATGTACTTATGGTACATATGCATTTTTAATTTATTAAGTTATTAAAGTTTGTTATTTTTTAACGTAGTTTACATAGATCCATTTGGAATATATGTTGAGGTAGATATGTATTGGCATCTCCATTTTTTAGCGTTCATTACAATGTTATGTCAGTTACTCACCAGAAGTTTTGTGAGGCCAAGGGCACACTTTGCTGTTAATATAGCTGCCATACTCCCCGAAAATGTTAATATCAATAACATTATGATGATGTAATAACATGGATGGGAAATCTTCTCACAAAAGATTATCTTAGGAGTTAAGTAAGGTGCTATATTTAAAAAATGTAATGCTATCTCAAAGTAAGATTATTTTTGGAATTTTACTTAATAAAACCACTTGAATTCTAGAGTGCATACTGTAGTATTTTTCTGAATAGGGGATTATAAAATAGGACATCATAAGTGCGGAAGAAGAATTAAGTCCTATCTGATAGGACTAATCATTCAGAGTTGGAAAATTATTTTGAATATTCTGTTATGATAATGATGATAGTCCTATGATGTGTATAATCTATTAAGAAAATTGTTTTTCAAATTTATAAAAATAGGAAGCTCATTGAAGATTTTTCAAATATCTTTTAAGTTCTTAGCAGGTATGCTTAATACTGCATGCCTTAGCGATTTAGGAAACAAATAATTCTTAGTTTGATTTTAAAGATAAAAACTTTTAGTTTCTGGTGCCTACAGGGTATATTACCATTTAGTGGGGCATTCAATAGTTTATTGATTGAATATATTTTCATTTTCTTGAAAGCTTAAAATACACTTAACAACTGACTTGTTATTCTGTAGTATGTAAGTTACATACATTAGGCTCAAATTAATTCCTAGTTGTTTAATTAAATTGGGTGTTTACATTTCAGTTATTTTTCTTGGAGAAAAATGTAAAAGAGGAATTTTGATATACTCAAAGATTAATGGAAATATTGAAGCTGATTAACCTTAGTATCACAAAATTAATTAAAATTAAAGGCTAACAAAACTATCTTCTTAATGAGAGGGTCAATTTATTATCTTATTTTTATTATTATCTTATAAGATTTATTATCTTATTATAAGATTATAATCTTATATGTAATATATGTAAATATAAGATATATATCTTATATATGATATATAAGATATATATCCTATATATGATATATAAGATATTAATATATTATTCAACATATTCAAATTATTTTGAACGATTTTCTTTTGGCATCGTCAGATAGGTTGGTGGTTAAACAGGCAAACAGCTATCAGCAGTCATGCATAATTAAAACAAAAAGATTGTCCAAGAGTTTAGAGTAAGTGTAGCCTAGAGAAAAGAAATCTGCTATGTAAGATATACAGAAATTAGTAGTGTGGTGTAGTTATTCAACTTTGATTAATTAGAAAATGTTAAATTACTTGCAACTATTGAACTATTTTATGAAGAAATGACAGTTAAATAATCTAAAAGTTATTCAGTACAGTAATTTATAATAATTATAAATTTATTACATTGACACAATCTTCAAAGTGACAAAGATAAATAAAATAATTTCTTGTTAATGTGTTTTCCATCTGTAGAAAACTTAAACTTTGGTACATTTTTTAGATTTCTCTTTATTTTCAAAATGGTAGTTTTCTACAAAGAAATAAAACTATCGTTGTAAATGATTATTTATAATATTATTTATTTTCATTATACTTTAAATTCTAGAGTACATGTGCACAATGTGTAGGTTTGTTACTTTATTACTGAGAAAGTCTATTCATTATTAAACGTTTTATACGTGTTAGTAGGGGCTGTATTTTCTGTCATTAAAAGTAATTGATTCATTTAAATATCGTAAAATATTTTAAAAGTTTTTAAGAACTAAAATACTACTATAGAATTATTTAGTTTCCATATATATGTTATTTTAATTTGGATAACAAGTAATAAAATACATTTTAGCATGAGATGTCAAAAAAGAAATATGACTTTATTTTTCAAAATATAATTAATCATAACGACTAATTTCTATATTTAAAATGTTAATATAGAATAGCTATTTAGTGCAAGTAAATAATCCCACTAAAATAACATCAAGATATAATTGTAAATATTTCTTACAACTTTTACATTAAAATTTAAACATTTCTTTCATATCTTTGAAATAATATTTGTATCTTAAAATGTTGTATTGCTTATATATTATCTTAAATATCACAACAGCCTTATGAGGGAAGCAGAACACGTGTGAAAATTCCAGTTTTACAAATGAATAAACACAGGTTTAGATGTTTAAAGACCTCTTTTTTTAATGAATAATAAATATGTCTTGTAAATATCAAAGCTTGGATTGGAACTCAGTCTGATTTCTTGTTCTGTATTTCTTGTTCTGATTTCTTGTCTTCATATTAATGATTACACAGACATAAACTACTCAGAGTTACGGATTTTATTTTATTTTCAGTGGACTCCAGAACAGCTTTTGATTTTATTTTACCCTCTGTATTGAATATGCCTGTCATAGTTAGAGATACCTCTAATTTCCAGAAAACACCGTTTCCCCTTCTGTGCTCCATTCCCCATCATATTTTACTCTTTCCAGTGAATATATGTATATACATAATATATACATAAATATATATGTATATACATAATATATACATATATATGTATAAAAAATATATTTACATAGGGATAAGAAAATCAGGAAAAGGATGATATATTAAAAATTCCTTATTATTTTCCCACCACATAACATCACCATTATCTTTTTTCATTGTCATTTTTAATTTTTTGTTTGTTTGTTTATCACTTCACTTAATTTGGGCATAAGAGGTGAGAGAGAGTTGTTTTTTTTTGTGTGTGTGTGCCAAAAGATACACTTACATAGCAATAATTCAAGAAAGTTAGAATGGAAACTATTCAAGTAGAGATAACTTTACATTCTAAACATTCTCTTTGTTTTGTTTTGACTGACTACATTCATCACAAATTTTAAGAAACAATTTTAAGGTTGCTTTTATTAAGCATATATTTAACTTCCAATAGCAGATTTTATTCACTTCAGAGAACTAAAACATCCAACTTGCATAGGTAATTTCAAAGAATGAAGAAGTAGAGCTCTTTGATCACTCTCGATGAACATTTCTCCAAATGGTGTTTTTTGGGGACTGCTAATGGGAATGCTAATCCATCTACATGATGTTAATCAACATGTTTTAAAAAACTCCTTCAGCTGACATATATGATCAGTACTCTTTATCTTCTAAAACAATCTGATGCCTACAGCATGTAAGTAAACTTCTCTTTAATATGACTGTAAACTTTTCTTGTCAGTTGCCTTTTGAGATTAGCAGAGTCGGTTAAATATGAATGTGTTGAGAAAGACTTTTGTTTCTACAAAGTTGAATTATTTGAAAATACTAGATAAAAGTAATTGTTTAAAATAACTTTTTAATAATATTTAAGTATATGTAGATGGGGTAACTAAAAAAAATTGGAGGAAAATAATTAAAACCTAAATGACTTCTCAGAATGCTTCACAAATGTCTTTAAATTGTCATTCCTCTTTGAAAAACAAGGAACTGAAAATGTGGTAATCTTAGTGGAAGCGGTATGTGATAGAAGAAATACAGTGTGGAATTTTAGTCGCTTAGTTACTAAGAAAAGATGCTGACCCGATGTTTTAAGACTGGTACATAAATATACACTTACATATTTTAAGTAAAAATAAAATATTTATGGTATGCACATAATAAAGTACTTTTTGTTTAACTGACCAACATGATCTTCAGATTTTTTTATAAGATTGCTTTAAAAAACATTGTATGCTTTTGCAAATAATTTTAGAAGACACATCTTCAAATAATATACCACTAATTAAGCATATATGTACCTTTATTGCACATTCATGGAGAGAAATTTAAATATAATTTGATATTTATAGACATCTTTGCTTTTTGAGTGAAGGAGATAATAATGATTTATTCATTGATACAACTAATAGTGCTTAAGCATTTAGTATATGAGAATATTCTATTAGATGACTGGAATCCACTAGAAAAAACAAAAACAAAAAATCTCTTGTCCTCAAAAAGCTTATTATATACGACAGGTAAACAAGTGGAAACAGGAAAAACAGCAACAGAAGAAAATCGTTTTTTAATAAGGACAAAAGTAATGAACTCTGTGTATTCTTCTCCCATTGTGTTCCAATTAGATTTCTTTTGTGACTATGAAGGAAACCAGTGCTATTTGAGCTTTCACTTCAGAAGAAAGCTTCCAGAACTCAGGCAGGGCACTGCTTCCTCTCCCAATCCACTCCCTTTATAGAAATCATAATTTCTACATATAGTATTACACTTCACTTTCCCAGTCTTACGTAAGTAAGGAAAATACCGTTCTGGCTTTGTTGCCACTCATGTTAACATGTAAAAGGTTCTTTCTCAGCAAGCATGCCCTGCCACCCAATTATCCAATCTAGGATAGCTTCCCATTCAAATGTTAAGATGCCCATTTTCCCGACATGATATGCTCTTTCATGATACTGTATTTATTGTCTTTCTCCCCTTACTTCTTTTTAAAGCAAATAGATTTAGAGGGTGCAAGTGCAATTTTGTTACATAGAGATATTGTGTAATGGCAAAGTCTGGGCATTTAGTGTATACATCACCTAAATAAAGTACATTGTACCCAATAGGTAATTTTGTATTTCTCACCTGCTCCTATCCTTACACCTTTTGGGATCTCCAATGTCTATCATTCCACTCTTTATATTCATGTTACACATTGTTTAGCTGTCACGTCTAAGTGAGAACATGTGGTATTTAACTTTCTGTTTCTGAATTATTTCACTTAGGATAATGGCCTCCAGTTTCATCCATGTTGTAAAGACATGATTTCATTATTTTTATGGCTGCGTAGTATCCCACTACTTCTGCTTAAGAGCAAGGACCTTGCATACTTCATGCCAAGCATTGCCAAAGTGGTGCTGGACCCCACAATTGGTACTCAATGAAATTTTGTTCATAGAAAAAAAATTTTAGACATAATTTTTTAACTACAAAGCCTTTCAGTATTTAATATGACAATGTTAAATATCTATTTTGGCAAATCTATAGTTTTAACAAATATATAGTTTTAATAAAATTATTTTGGATTTTTTTTTTCTGAGAAGTATCTCTTTAAACCAGTGTTCTTCATAATACAGTTTGAGAAACATGCTTATACATTTATTAGAAGATTTGCCTATTAAATTTCTATTTTAAAATGTGAGGGAATTGAAAATATTTATAATACCTTATGCTAGGTGTTAAAACCACACTATTGGTCTCCAAATTGGTTATGAACTT
Organism: Colobus angolensis palliatus; assembly: GCF_000951035.1. Taxonomy (NCBI): domain Eukaryota; kingdom Metazoa; phylum Chordata; class Mammalia; order Primates; family Cercopithecidae; genus Colobus; species Colobus angolensis. Next base: position 6,903,055 of record NW_012114688.1, on the reverse strand, counting down.
AAGTGACAATAAATTTAAACATTTGAAAGGGTAGTGAAAAAGCTCTCTCTCATCATTTATAGTACTAACTTAATGTCAGCTTATTCTTTGGCTGTCTATTTACGCTCATACTCTGACTGTTGTTTACTTTGCTATTACTGTAAAGCATGATTTTTTCCTCCTGGAACAAAAATGTTAAAATGATTTTTTATGACATGTTCATTTGTGATCCTTCTAAAATTCAACTCACTGTATAATATAAACAAAAGCCAAAATCTTATAACTATATCTAGAAATTTCAGAAATAATCTGTATTAATGTGGTCAAACATTTTATGTTTGCATTTCTGCTTATTTTTAATCTTCAATAATTGTTTTAATTATATTTTGCTTCTAGACTAATTTTTGTAATTCGTTCACTTTTCAGAAAGAAATGTAATTATGCAATCTGCATGTAAATGTCACTTTTTAAGAATGTGATTCCCTTACTGTAGGATGAAATACTGAATCAAGTGTGAATTTGTATTCAATGTCAACTGGGATTCATTTAAACTATTATATTCTAATTTGAGCAACTATTTAGAAAGTTTGTGTTTCATTCATAGTTCATTTTACCAGGGCAAGTTAGTCAGTTTGAAAAGTATCTGACAGAGTAATAGTGGAACATACTGATGTGTAGTGTCATCTCTAGAGTTAACTGCTGCATTTTAAATCATAATGTTGCTACCACCTTTTGGACGAAGTGCTTAACCCCATGTGCCAATAGTGCATATTTTATAGAATGGTTGTGAGGACTTATTTTTATAAAACGCATGTATTCTAAAAACAGTGCCTGACTCATAGTAAGCGCTTAGTAAACGCGAGTAAATTATTTTATGTTATTTACGAATATAGATTGTATAATTTAATGAATGAGAAGAAAGTTTCTGTTCAGAAATATCCTTTGTAAAAATTGGGCTTATCAATAGAGAATAAAATTTTGATTTTGGCTGAAACCAAGGATGGAGGATGTCTTTACACTATATAAAAACCCTTTGTGGGAAGCTAAAATTTTTAAGTTCACAGATTTCAAAGTGAGAGTAATCTAGATTCTTTCACTTCCTATTGTGACTTTAGGCAAGTTTACCTCTCAAAATCATGGTTCAAAATGATAAAATGAGAATGATTCCATACTTCTTAGGGTTACTCTAAGGAGCAGAAAAGGAAATTTATATAAAGCACTTAGTGCAGTGTACAATACATAGTAAATGATTAAGTTTTTATTCTTGTTTTAAAGTTATATTTCAACTGATTATTTTAGAAACCACTTTGAGAAAAATAAACAAATGTACAAACAAAAGTCATCTGATAAAAATTGGAGTAATTACTACTGAAATAGAGGAATAAGAATAGTAAAAAAAAAAAAAAAAAAAAAAGTTGAGCATTAACGAAAGATAAACTTTACCTGCATAGCGATTTTGCCTGAGATAGAACCATATACAAGAATAGTTTTCTGTGTACCTCATTATTGTCAAAGAACACTTGTTAGGCTTCCCCATGTTCATATTCTTGTAAGGGTCTATTAACTAGACATGATCCCCTTTAGAAGGATGTAATGAGATGTATTTTCTCCATGTATAAGCTCCCTTTCCGTAATATCTTTGATTCATTGAGAACATGCACTGTGTTGCTGTGGAATATAATACACTAGTAAAACTTTTTTCTCTAATTACAAATGGAAAAAATTTTCCCTCTAATTTTGAGATGTAGCTTTTAAATACTAAAAATCACTATCATAATTTAGATGATGGCTTATTAATAAAAAAATATGTCTTCAATTATCACAAAGAATCATTATTGTGTATAGGAAAAAGGGAGTTTGAAGAACATATAGTAAATTTCAATGTATAGAAGAAGAGGAGTAAAAGAGTGTATAAAGGAGATTATCCACCTTAGGTGGCACCTAGACTCATGCCCGATTTATCCTTATCCATTAAACATCTCTTCAGGAAGCCTGTTGTGTCCTTGGCACCTAGCACAGTGCCTGAATTCATGTCAATTGAATTGAATTGAGTTACAATCTATAGCTCCTTGTTTTTAATGTAACCTTTAAATATTGATATTATATACTTAGTAACTACTGACATATCTTGCACTGCAAATTTTGGCTTCGTAGGACCTAGTCATAAAACATTTTGTTTGGTCTTGTCATAGTTCAGATCACATGATGCAAACATATGATAATTTAAAAATGTGTAAAAGACTTAGAAGTCAGCAGAAAACCATATTTTATATTGAGGTGCCTTTTTGAAGACCTTCCATATTTTTTTCTTCCTGTTCCTAATGAATTGCTTAATGAAGGTATGGAGAATCATAAATTAAAAGATAAAATAACCAATGTCATGTTGCTATTTAGTTAGCAAACTAAAATAAGATTTTATTGGCTCCTAGATATTGTTCCTTTCATGAAAATAAAAAAGTTATTGGTGAATTTTAATGTGTAAAAATACACTGGTATATCTATAGGTAGATTTATAGAGAATTTATAAATAGATTAGTTTTCAATTATAAACTATTTCTCAGTACTCATTATCATTTTGAATTCTTAAGATAGCATTTCAAAGAAATTGAGGACTTACATTCTGTATATATGCATTACATTCATTACAAACTTACATATAATAATTTAGTTATTTAATTGCCCTGTGGAATCCAATGTCTAGCTAATTTTATTTTCTAATTGTCAATAGCTTATTTATGTATAATGTATTTCTTATTTGTCTCTGCTCTATTTTTTACAGCATTTTTCACTGTAAGTCAGCATTAATTAAACATTTGGGGACATATTTTTTTCTCAATAACCTTAATGAAACAGTGCCCTGCTAGGGGTTGCTAAATGTTCACTCTCACACACACGACCTTCATGTACCTCTAAACACCCATTCCATAGTTTCTGAATTTCAGGGCTATTGATATTTCTAGCCATATAATTCTTAGTTGTGGGATCTGTCCTGTGTGTTGATGATGTTTAGCAGTATCCTTGGCCTCTACCCCGTTGGTACCAGTAGCACCTACTACCTTCTTGAGTTTTGAAAACCAAAAAAGGAATCTAGTTATTGTCAAATGTCCCCAAGTAGACAAAATCACCCTGAGTTGAGAACTACTGAGTCATAGCCCAGTGGCCCTTGATTCATGGAACACAAATTAAAAATACCTGCATGAATGGAGATTAGGGAAGGATTGATAATATTAGGGAATATCTGTTTGTGATCCTTTTGGCAGTAGATCTATTGTCATCCTCAACTTAGGACAGTTCAAGCTTCTTATCTCATATTTGCCATAAAACAATGACTAAAATAAACCTTTTCCAAGTTAGAAAAGTTTAGATGTTTTTTTTCATAAAATGTTCAGAGATTTATCTGGGGGAAGTAACTCTTAAGTATATAATATTTGGATTTTCATTCTTTATGAATTTAAGATATCTGTTCTTCACAGGGTTTGATTCCAAGGGAAGAATGATCAAGTAAGTAACTGATGTAGCCTCAGATTACAGTTAACATTTCTCAGGACAAGGAAGATAAAATAGGGCACAAAAGAGATGTGTACCCCCAAATCAGTGAATAAAAAGTAAATACTCCAGTAAAGGTGGCCATTAAGTTGCCTTCTCCTTTTGCCCCTTCACTTTATTTGTGTTGTAAAAAATTACTAATTGTAAAAAGGAAATAAATATAAGTAGATCTTTAAATATATGGAGGAGGGGCATTTGAGACAGAGGACATACATATCAACAAACATGTTACATATGTTTATTTTTATAAAAATCAGTGATGATATTAATAACAGTTACCCCTTTTTAAAGTGCTTCCTATTTGCTAAGAACAGTGTAAATCAACTCACACATTTTTTTTCCCCCTCAGTTCTCATCCAGCTTTGTTAGATAAGAAGTGTTATGTGCTATTCTTAATGGTTTGGCCAAAGAAAATGCAGATTAAGAAGTTAAACCACAGATCTTAATTTGGGTTTAAATTAGTGTTTGTGTTACTCTAGAAACTATTCTGTTAACCACGCTGTTACATGAATTTTATATGCACATTCCAAGTTAAACCACAGATCTTCATTTGGGTTTAAATTAGAGTTTGTGTTACTTTAGAAATTATTCTGTTTACCACGTCATTACATGGATTTTATATGCACATTCTATTTTTATTTCTCATTTAATATAGGTTCAAATTTATGTAGTTAAGCTGTATTATTTCTCTAATAAGGTAAGCACAAATTTGGTAAATAACAGCAAATAGCACTAACATTTTTGTTTATGCACAGAATATATGTTCGGGTTTTTACCTATATTTTAGCTCATTAATTTTCTTCTTCTCTGAACTGCAATAATGAATTACATGTTAGGAAACAAATTATGTTTGGTATATATAAAGTAATGAACTAACATGGTTAGGGTGATTATAATTCATAATTCAATTTTAATTTCAAATGTGTATTTTCTACCACCTCATCAATTTAAACTAGATAAACTCAATACACAAACAAACAAAAAGCACAATCTTGTTTTCTTCTGTTGAGAGTGGGGTAGAGGAAAAGGATCTGGCCAGCTGGTGCATAGATACAATTTTCAATAAATGTCAGTGAAAACAGACTTGTTTGGAATCTCCAGCTGGATGAGCATTGTGTCAACACTTTTGTGGTATTTCTTGATGATATCATGTTAGTCTGAAGAGCACTTAGCAGATATTAATTATCATCTGGTGAACACTCTTCAGTTGAAAAGGTGAAAATCTATTCAGTATGTGCAATGCATGCTCAGTTGTCAAACTAAACTGCAAGCTACTAAGACAATATTTTGGTGTTCATGTAAGGTGTAAAGGAAACAGATGCTGTGTATTGTTCTATAAAGTATATGTTACCAAGCAATTGTTTCCAGTTTCTAATATTTTTATCAATGAGTGCATTAAATAATTTAGCTCTATTTGTTGCTGATCATTTTATTGTACAATTACCATGTAAAACATGTCATACAGGCCGGGCGCGGTGGCTCAAGCCTGTAATCCCAGCACTTTGGGAGGCCAAGACAGGCAGATCACGAGGTCAGGAGATCGAGACCATCCTGGCTAACACGGTGAAACCCCGTCTCTACTAAAAAATACAAAAAACTAGCCGGGCGTGGTGGCGGGTGCCTGTAGTCCCAGCTACTCGGAAGGCTGAGGCAGGAGAATGGCCTAAACCTGGGAGGTGGAGGTTGCAGTGAGCTGAGATCCGGCCACTGCACTCCAGCCCGGGCAACAGAGCGAGACTCCGTCTCAAAAAAAAAAAAAAAAAAAAAAAAAAAAAAACCATGTCATACAAACTTCTAAATTGGGACTTCAATATCATTTTAAGCTATCATTTAATTTGGAGCAAATATAATGTTTTCTACATTTTCATGTAGAAACAGTCTTTCAGAACTTTAACTTGACTTCCAAGGCAGGAAAGCTCCTCCTTCAATTATTGCATCTAGGCTGCAAGCGTTTTTGGAGCATCTCCTAAATACATACAGTTCTACTAAGACAAATTTTATCAGCCATAAATACACCTATGAAGGAGATATTAGTGTACTGCATAATAAAAACATTACATGTAAGCTTTAGTGGTTTAAAATTAAGATGTATTGGCCATGCACAGTGGCTCATGCCTGTTATCCCAGCACTTTGGAAGGCTGAGGCCTGTGGATCACGAGGTCAGGAGATTGAGACCATCCTGGCCAACATGGTGAAACCCCGTCTATACTAAAATACAAAAAAATAGTTGGATGTGGTGGTGCGTGCCTGTAGTCCTAGGTACCGAGGGAGGCTGAGGCAGGGGAATTGCTTGAACCCGGGAGGCGTGGTTGCAATGAGCTGAGATCATGCCACTGCACTCCAGTCTGGGCAACAGAGCAAAACTCCATCTCAAAAAAAAAAAAAAAAAAATTTTGATAAGCCAGAGTAGGCATTCTTAAATAAGTAAATCTTTTTTTTTTTTTTTTTTTTTGTGACAGAGTCTTGCTTGTCGCCCAGACTGGAGTGCAGTGGCGCAATCTCGGCTCACTGCAAGCTCCACCTCCCGGGTTCACGCCATTCTCCCGCCTCAGCCTCCAAGTAGCTGGGATTACAGGCGCCCGCCACCACGCCCGGCTAATTTTTTTTATTTTTAGTAGAGACAGGGTTTCACCGTGTTAACCAGGATGGTTTTGATCTCCTGACCTCGTGATCCGCCCGCCTCGGACTCCCAAAGTGCTGGGATTACAGGCTTGTGCCACCGCGCCCGGCAAATAAGTAAATCTTAAGTACCACACAAGGGTCAGAGTATATTAACCCTCAAAGTGAATGAAGATACTTTCATGCTTGCTTTCTTGCATTCTGAATCTGCGTTCATTCATTCATTCATTCATTCAGTAAATATCTATTCAACAACTGTCATTTAAATGATAGCTGTGTCAACTATCATTTAATGTTGCTGAACATAAAATAATAGGCGTTCATGAATTCTGAATTAAGATTTGAGCTATTTATTATTTTTATTTCAACTATTTGAAAGTAAAATAAAATACTCTGCAGTAAATGAAATTCTGTTAGCAATGGTGTGCATAATAGATTAACACACAAAGAGAACATTTAACTTATCTGTACTTCCTAGTTAAAAATGTCCCTGTTCACAGGATCATTTTTCATAATACATCAACTTCATTTCAAGGCATAGTAATTGTGATGAACCATAAATAGAATTGACAGGCTGACATAATGAAATATTGTCTGAGCATTTGAGAAAATAGAAAAGCTAATGTGGATAATGGGTGGAAAACACATCAAAAACAAATATATTAAAATGTAGATAGACATTTATAAATTTTTAATACATCTATTGAGCTGGGTGTGTAAATATTCTAAAGGAGTATATGAAGAAATAAGAATAGCTGTAAGGTTTCTGGGGGAAAAAAATCAGCTATAAATAATGTGAAAGAGAAGTTTTTAAACAAAGACTGGATATAACTTATCTTGGAAGTATATGGAAAGAAAAAGACAAAGCATTTCATGTAAAATGTCAACATTGTCCTGGCTATTGAAATAGATATATCTGTCTGTGTGTGTGATATATATATATGTGATGTGTGTGCATATATGTGTGTGTGTGTGTGTGTGTGTGTATATATATATATATATTTTTTTTTTGAGATGGCATCTCACTCTGTCACCCAGGCTAGAGTGCAGTGGCGTGATCTCACCTCATTGCAAGCTCTGTCTCCTGGGCTCATGCCATTCTCCCGCCTCAGCCTCCCAAGTAACTGGGACTACAGGTGCTTGCCACCAAGTCCAGCTAATTTTTTTGTATTTTTAGTAGAGACGAGGTTTCACCGTGTTAACCAGGATGGTCTCGATCTGCTGACCTCATGATCCACCCACCTCAGCCCCCCGAAGTGCTGGGATCACAGGTGTGAGCCACCGCGCCCGGCCCAGTGCTTTTTCTTAATGTGTACATGAAGTGGGAGCCATGGTGTCATTTTTGAAAGTACAACAGTCTTTCAGAACTTTAACTTGACATCAAAAGCAGGAAAGCGCCTCCTTCAATTATTGCATCTAGGCTGCAAGCATTTTTGGACCATCTCCTAAATACGTACAGTTCTGCTAGTACAAATTGTATCAGCCATAAATACACCTATGAAAGAGATATTAGTGTACTACATAATAAACACATTACAAAGACAATACATAATACTTCAATCCTGAGAAGTAGTACATGTGATTTAGAAACATAGAAGTGTGATGAAATTTGAATTGGACCTTTGGTTATATATAGAATTTGGGTTAGGAGATAATGTAGGCCATTCTAGTTACTGTTAGAGGATGTCATCCAACTTGGCTTTGGACAGTGTATTCGTTGGCCTGGGGAAAACCATTTGTAATCACTTAACATTTTATTTTATTACCTGTAAATTGGTGGGATTTAAAAAATTCTATGACTTATTAAATTAATCTTTGTGTTTCAGCTTCAGTTAGTGTCTATTTACTGATCATCTTTTCTTCTAGCAACACATCCAAGATCCAATTTCAGTTCCTTGAAATATCCACTTTCATATCAGTGATGCAGTATTGCTAATCTCTTCTAAAATCTTGTAATTCAAGTAATATTTATATTGATTTCAATTAAATGCATATATCATTGGATTAGTTTTTCCTGTACTTTATTTCTTATACCTAATTGATTAGCATTGCCTTTGAAATGTCTTGCAGATTCCTCATTTTCATTTCTACTGGTAACAGTGTTCCAGTACTTACCACTTTCTGCACGAACACTTATTTATTCCTAGCTTATTTTCCTGTTTCTTTCTTCATACTCTCTTTTTCTGTAGTTGAATGGAAAAGACCCATATTGGCTATGCTCCAGGATATGGCAGAAATAATAATATAGTGAAGTAATGATGAGTGTTGATTTATTATTTAATCCCTCTTCAGGCTTATTGTCACTTCATAAAAGTATTGTGATTCTGTGATTTGATCTGAAATTCACTGTCTGACTTCCCTGCCTGAGCTTCTGGGCATCTAGCCTAATGAGATGGAAAGATTTCCTAGAGAGTCCCAAAAGCATCTTAATGTGAACTTTTCAATTCTTCAAGTATTTCCAAAAGAGATAGAATGAAAATAGAACTATTAGGGATTCTTTGTTGACAATAGGAAGAGATGACAAATGAGGCAATGGAACATTATGTTGTCCAATATCTTAAAAAACTCTCTGTCCATCAAATCAGTGTAAATTCTGAAGCCACATTTTCAAATAATTTGAACAATTTCCACATCTTCAGCTCTATAAGAGTGAATGCACTCAACTAAAGGAAGTCTTCTCAGTTTCTATACTTACCAAACTATTTCTTGAGGCTAAAGATCCTTTAAATGAAAACAACAGCAGCAGCAGCAACAAAACAATCTGCAAATTTATATATCTTAGTAAGGAACACCAATTCATTGTTCTTCGCAATGTAATTGCTTTCTAAACTTCAAAAATTTCACCTTGCCCTGTTCAGAGGTGTGGACAGAATGATATGGAGATATATGCTATCAGATCCATAAATTTTTATGTTAAATAGTATAAATAATATACTACTTTCAGAGAGTCTATATCCCCAAATGGACACACATCCTGATGAATTTGGAATGCCCAAGAAACACTACATTGAAGGTATCTCCTCTCTTACTCTGTCTCTCTCCCTCACCTTCTCTCTCATGTGTACATGCACAAATATCCCTCACTTTCTTTACAAATGTTTCTAAAGTTAACATATGTACTATAGAGTCCACTCAAGTAATATAACTTAGTTACAGAGGAAGAGAAATCAACAACTGTGTTACAGATCTGTAGTAGGATGTTGAGATGTGAGTTTATCAAACCAAATTTGTGGTTTTAAGACTTGATATACTGTAGTTTGAAATATTTTTTGAGCTCTGGGAGGGATTTAACATTAAGTCCACAGAGGCATAAAATACTATTTCTTGAATAAACTCCCTAACTTCCCTAGACAAACCTTTAAGAAGTAAGGCTGAAGGCTGGGTGCAGAGGCTCACGCCTATAATCCCAGCATTTTGGGAGGCTGAGGCTGGTGGATCACCTGAAGTCAGGAGTTTGAGACCAGCCTGACCCACATGGAGAAACCCTGTCTCTACTAAAAATGCAAAATTAGCTGGGCATGGTGGCACATGCCTGTAATCCCAGCTACTTGGGAGACTGAGACAGGAGAATTGCTTGAACCCGGGAGATGGAGGTTGCAGTGAGCTGAAATCGCACCATTGCACTCCAGCCTGGAAAACAAGAGCAAAACTCTGTTTCAAAAAACAACAAAAAAAGTTAGGTTGCATACATTTTCATGTAAAAATTCACAAATGGATGCTCTAGGAAGATTCAAATAAAATATGGTTAATGAAGAAATGTACTCATATAGTCAATTATTTGTAACCAAGATGCTGTGATAGCCACACATTAAAAAGTAATATGCTGAAAGTTTTCTAAAGAAAACTGTTTTCTCTTATCAGTGGTTTTTCTGAGGGAGTAAACAAGGAAGTTTGGCCAAATGCACCCTTTAGAACAAATGAAAATTGCTTTGAAGAAATCTAAGAAAAATATTTTATTGTAAAGTTATAATGAAATCAAACAAAATAATGTATACAATCAGTCCTTTGTGGGTTCCTCATCTGCAAATTCAACCATGGATCTAAAATATCTGGCAAAAAAATCAAGGATTATGTATGTACTTAGTATGTACAGACTTTTTTCCTTGCCTTTATTCCCTAAACAATACAGTATGACAGTGATTGACATAGCATTTACATTGGATTAGGTATTATAAGTAATCTAGAGATGAAGTACATGAAAGGATGAGGGTAGGTTATATGTGAATATTATACCATTTTATATAGAGACTTGAGCATCAGATTTTGCTATCTCCAGGAGTTTCTGAAACTAACCCCTTATGGATACCGAGGGATGACATAATTTGTGTTTGTCCTTTACTTTATGTGATTTTGAGTAAGTCTGTTTCTGAAATACTTTGTAACTATTATCTATTAATGTTTATACTAATTTAATTTTTATAATGGATATGATACATTGGAAAAATACATAATACATTAAGCATATTTTTGTTTAAAATAATTACTTCAAAAATCAGTGTAAAACTACTAAAGAAAAACACATAGTGGATTAACCATATTATATGATATCTTTAAGGTGTACTACAGCCTAGAAAGCTGTAATATGATCATAGTCTACTTTTTCTCATACAGAGTCACAAGATAATTTCTAGTAAATGGGAGTCAATTTTAATGTCCCATTACTCTCCCCACACATTTTCTGTTTTGCCAAAGGATCTTCACATAGGCATAAGAAATCCTCTGGTGAATTCGACTAGGGGTTCCGTACAAGAAAAGAATTCATGAATTCATAAATTTTTCAGTCCCTTCAATTTATCTGGAGAGTTATGGATAGCATGCTGGGTAGCAGTACATAGAGCAGATCATCTTGAAAAATAATGCCATCTCCATAATGGGGAGGTTGCTATTTCCCAGTGGGGGTGAGCTGTTTAGGCTGTATAGATACAGCCCTATTGCGGATTGCTGCTGGCAGGGAAAATCACAGTCTTCGTGGTTTCCATATTGCTTTGAATATGTATCAGTGGCTGAGATTTTAATTATGTCAAAAAGAGCACATGTAATCACCCTTAAGATATTGATAAAAATGGACAAAGAATTTCACAGTTAACTGTATCGTTTTCTTATTAAAGCCCCTCTAATGTATGAAGATATTACGGGATTCTGGGATTTTTAAACAATATTCTATACCATGTATGCTCTATTCTTAGCCATAGTGGCAAATGAAAGTAGATTGACTTAATAGTTTTTCATATTTCTTTTAAATTTCATTATTTAATATTTGAAGGAAATATTTCATTGTTCCTAGTTAAACAAATTAGCAGCTCCTTTTACAAACAGTCATTTTTTTCCTAACATGTTATATCATAATATGCTTGTATATGTTAATCTTAAAATAGTTTTATCTGACTAGATAGGGAAAACAGTAATGTTAGAAAGGTAAGGGTAGTATATTAGTCAGAGTTCCTCAGAGGAAGAGAATCAATTGAAGATGTGGGTGAGGCTTGGAGGGGTGTGGTGGGAAGGGAGAGAAGAAGTGAGAGCAAGCAAGAGAGAAATTTAAGGAATTGTCTTATTATATTGTGGGACTGGAGACTCAGGCCGGGTTTGTATGTTGCAGTATTGAGAAGGATTTCTTCTTTGGGAAAACTCAATAATTGCTCTGATAGTCTTCAATTGGTGGAACTGTGTAAGAGGCCAATGTGACCTACCCACATTATGCTTTACACAAAATTTGTTGATTTAAATGTTAATCACATCCTAAAAGTTTCTTCGCAGCAAAATCTAGGCTGCCTAGCCAAGTTAAAACATAAAACTAACCATCCCATATAGAAAAAGGGAGGTTTTTGTCATTACTGATACCAGTACAGATCTATCGAATGTTGCTTGAAGATCTGAGGCATTTGTAACAAAAAGGAGTCATGTACAAAATAATAGTTGCTTTATATTTGTTGAGAAAGATACCAGAATAACTTCTTTCCAGGCAATGTGCGTGCTACTCTCTTTTCTTTCCCTATTCTTCTTTGCCGGGAACTGCATGTCTCCTTCTTTCTCCTTTCAAAAACTCAATCAAGTTTAAATTTCATAACAAATGTTAAGTTTTATTTAATATTCTGTTCTCACATTCATCTCCCTTTTTGTGAAATCCTTTAGTACCTATAATCTTGGCCACATGGCTGTCTTTAATTGTCATTTGCTTTGTTTTTTATCTTATCTTTCATGTGTTACCATCTGAATTTCTTTGAGTCAGGAACTTTACTTCATGTTTCCTCTCTGGCCCATATATATAGTTCCTTGATCATGTTAAGCTCATAATTAGCTACCGGGAAATATTTGTGGAATTACTTAGTTCATATCATAATTTTACATATCTACTGAGGCTGATGAGACAAATCATAAGAAGAATAAACATCTTTTAGCCCATCTGTGCTGCTATAACAAAAATACCATGAACTGGATAGATTTTAAATAGCAGAAATTTATTTCTAACAGTTTTGGAAGCTGAGAAGTTCACTATCAAGATTCCAGCAGATCGGAGTGTCTAGTGATGATACATTTTCTGGTTCATAAATAATACCTTCTAGCTATGTTCTCACGTGGTGGAAGGGGCAAAGGGTTTCTCTTGAGCCTCTTTTTTTTTTTATAAAGGCTCTGATGCCGTTCATGAAGGCTCTGCTCTCATAACATAATTACCTTCCAATGGTTCAGCTTCCTAATATCCTCACATAGGTGATGGGTTTCAACATAAGAATTTTGGGGGACACAATCATTACGACCCTAGTAATACGTCCTATTTAATTTGAAGTTGTAAAAATGAATAATGGAGTAGCAATCAAGTCTAACTTCCCAGATACTATGGTTAAAATGTGTAGAATAAAATAATACATTTAAACTCTTGTAGGGTTATGTAACAATAAGAAGTGGTTCATAATTGTGATCCCAGCACTTTGTGGGGCCACGGTGGGTGGATCGCCTGAGGTCAGGAGTTCAAGACCAGCCTGGCCAACACGGTGAAACCGTGTTTCTACTAAAAATACAAAAATTAGCCAGATGTGGTGGCACTTACCTGTTGTCCCAGCTACTAGGGAGGCTGAGATAGGAGGATCACATGAACCCAGAAGGCAGAGGTTGCAGTGAGCCAAGATCACACCACTACACTCCAGCCTGGTAACAGAGTGAGACTCTGTCTAAAAAAAAAAATAATAATAATACATAAATAAATACATAAAAATAGAAGTTTCAGGCTAGGCGTGGTGGCTCACACCAGTAATCCCAGCACTGTGCGAAGATGAGACGGGTGGATCACCTGAGGTCAGCAGTTCGGGACCAGCCTGGCCAACATGGCGAAACCCCATCTCTCTTAAAAATACAAATATTAGCCAGGTGTGGTGGCAAGCACCAATAATCCTAGCTACTTGGGAGGCTGAGAGAGGAGAATTGCTTGAACCAGGAAGGTGAAGGTTGCAGTGAGCCAAGATTGTGCCACTGCACTCTAGCCTGGGGGACAGAGTGAGACTCCATGTCAAAAAATGAATAAAATACCAGTCTTAGATAAGAAAGTCAAATATTGAATATTTATCAGTTAATTAGTTCTCTTAATGAGATATACTTTGTATATTTGTTCCTGCCCATGTCTCCTATTGAATTATAATCCTCTATGCTAGAGGTGGGCCTGGTGAGAGGTGTTGGGGTCATGCAGGTGGATCTCTCATGGCTTGGTGCTGTCTTCACAGTAATGAGTGACTTCTCACAAAATCTAGTCATTTAAGTCTGTAGTACCTCTCCCTGCCAATGCACACTCTCTCTCGCTCCTGCTTTCACCATGTGATGCACCTGCTACCTTTTGCCTTCCACAATGATTGTAAGCTTTCTGAGGCCTCCCCAGAATCCAAGCAGATGTTGGCACCATGCTTCTTATAAAGCCTGCAGAACTGTAGGCCAATTAGCCCCTCTTCTTTATAAATTACTCAGTCTCAGGTATTTCTTTCTAGCAACACAAGAATGGCCTAGTATAGGAAATTGGTACTGTAGGTAGGACCTTGATCTAAAGACACCTGAAAATGTGGAATGGGCAGAGGTTGGAAGAGTTTGGAGGGCTCAGAAGAAGACAGGAAGACAGGGAAAGTTTGGAACTTCTTAGAGACTTGTTATGTGGTTGTGACCAAAATGCTGATAGAAATATGGACTTGAAGACCAAGATGGTGAGGTCTCAGAAATGAGGAAGTTATTGGGAACTGTAGTAAAGGTCATGTGTGTTAGCCTTAGCAAAGAACTTCGCAGCACTGTGCCCCTGCCCTAGAGATCTGTGGATGTTTGAAGGTCAGAGTGATGATTTAAGGTATCTGGCCAAAGAAATTTTGAGCAGCAAAGGGTTCAAGATGTGGCTTGGCTGCTTCCAACAACCTGTGCTCAAATGCAGGAGCAAAGAAGTGACTTAAATTTTGATTTTATATTTAAACAGAAAGCAAAGCATAAATGTTTGGAAAATTAGCAGCATGGCCATGTGTCAAGGAAAGAAGTTATTTTTGGGAGAGAAATTTAAGCAGGCTTTGGAGCAACCGTTTGTCAGAGATGTTCACATAACAAAGGGGAGCAAGGTGTGAAAACCCAAGAGAATGGGGAAAGGCCTCAAAGGCATTCTAGAGACCTTAATGACAGCTGGTCTCATCACAGGCCCGGAGGCCTAGAAGACAGAATGGTTTTATAGGCCAGCCTCAGGGTCTGCTGCCCTATGTAGCCTTGAGACACTGCTTCCTACATCCCAGCTATTCCCATTCTATCCATGGCTGAAAGAAGCCCAGGTACAGCTCAAGCTGCTACTTTGGAATGCAAGACATAAGCCTTGGCAGCTTCCAAGTGATGGTAAGCCTGTATGTGTGCAGAATGTAAGAATGAAGAACACTTGGCAGCCTTTGCCTAGATTTCAGAGGATGTATGAGAAAGCCTGGGTGCCCAGACAGAAGCCTTCTGTAGGGGCAGAGCCCTCATAGATGGCTGTGTACTAGGGCAGTGCCAAGGGGAAATGGGAGGTTGAAGCTCCCATACAGAGTCCTCAGTGGGCCACTGCCTAGTGGAGCTGTGGGCATGGGACTGCTGCCCTCCAGATTGCAGAATGATAGAGCCATCGGCAGCTTGCAAGACTTATTACAATAAGATACTCTTAAGTCATTTGGAAATGTATTCCTGTATAATAAAGGCAATGGCGAATAGATGTTAAAAGTTCTGAAGTGAAAAATGATCAACATGTTTCTTAAGGTGGTCAAAGTTTATAGAGAAGAAAATACTTAAGCTGATTTTTAAATAGACAATCTTTAGACAGGCTAAAGGACAAGGAATTCTAAAGTGGATGCATGGCATGGAGGCATAAAAACTAGCATGATTTGGAGTGAATTAAATTTACTAAATTATTGTTAGAGCACAATGCATAGAGGAGGCAAATCAGAAGGTAAGTCTTGAAAACTAGGCAAAGATGTTATCATAAAAGGATGTTTAAGATTTGTTTATACAATACAATGGGAATACAATATAAATGGCAATAATTTGGATTTTATTTTGTTGGCCATAAATTGTTTTCACCATCTAGTCAGGATTATATGTTAGAAAAGTAATTGATGGAAAGAGAGAGAAAAAAGACTAGAAGTAAAATTATTAGTTTAGGTTATTGCAAATAGGCAATGAACAGATAAAATACTTTTTGTTTTTTGAATGGGATGAAACATTTTCTGCAATAAGATAACTGTAATTCAAGTCATTCTAACAATGGAACTCAAAAATTTCAAGAGAAGACAAATACTGGTAAGAACATTAATAGAGTATAAAATAATTAATATTTAGATATTTTTAAAAATGTATTTAATTTGCATGGCATATTGAATTATCTGCGCTTAGGAGTTAGTTAACTATCACATATAGTTTCATATCATTAAGTTTTTGGAACTTTTGTTAAGAGTACTAGATTGCAAAACTTAATTTTTGAAGCGTGTGTTAAAAGTGTGAAATATGTAGTTGGTTTTAGATTAATGGAATATTTACTTAGTAATTTTGTTGAAATAAATCATTATTATATTTCATTACTCTTTATGGAAAGAATTTTATGCCAAGTTTGAATGTTTCTCTCATTTAAATACATTTCTCTTATGTTTAAATTTAGTTTTTGAATCTTCTAAATGAATAGCAAAACATTTTTATTTTCTTATAGCCAAGAATATTATTATTCTATATTAGTTTGAAATGATGTGACTTAAAAGTTGATGCCTAGTTGAGAATTTGCAAAATATATCTGAATTATTAAAACATGAATTGATGCCATAATATCTTAAAGTGTGCTGCATGCTTTCAGGAATCACTAGTTGTGCCATGACCATGCCACTGATTCAAAAGTTGAATAGAATATGCAAGTGGAAGAAACTTTTCCTGAGGGTACTTAGACAACTTCAGTAGAAATAGTATTGTAATTCTTTTGGACTTATACATTTCTTTAATTGATATTAGTTGACATACTGAATAAATTATTTAAAAATTATTCTAATAATGTCTCAACCAATTACATTTTGTTGGGCTAAATGATCATTCCAGCATGGAAATGCTCACAACATAGAGCCAATCCTCATTATTTGTAGGTTTTGTATTTGCAAAGTCACTATAATTTTTTATGATGACCCAGATCTGTACTTGTGACAATTTCATGGAAATATAAAGAGCTGCAAAATTTTACGTTGATCAATACTGTTGTTCCTGTCTTAGGTCAAAAAAGTCAGTGCTCCCTCTTCTTGTTTCAATTCTCATACTACAAATACATACTCTTTATGGTCTAACTAGTGCCAGGTTTTTGTATTTTTGTGCTTTTCGTTGGTGATTTCACTGTTTACAGTGGCCCCAAACATTACACAGAAGCACTATCTGGTGTTCCTCAGCACAAAAAGGCTTTGATGTATCTTACAGAGAAAATGCATGTGTTAGGTAAGCTTCAGGCGTGAGTTGTAGTGCTGTTGACCATTACTTTCAATGTTAATGAACAATTATATATATATTAAATAAGACATCTTTAGAAAGACATATAGAATAATGTTATATATTAATTGATTGATAGACATGTGACCACAGACTCATAGGAACCTAACAGGAGATACAGGACTTTAACCCTATATGTCCCCCAGGGAACAATGGTGTAGTTTTCACTGATGTAGTGTTGCAGTGACTTCATAGAACATAACTACCATGAATAATAAGAATTGACTGTATTTACAATTATCAAATGTGAGTTTTGGTGATAATAAAAGACGCATAAACAATATGTATATATGTGTGTTTACATATATACATATTTTTCAACATTTACATACACATACATATATGTGCATATTTATGTATGTAAACATACATATGTATGTAAATATTGAAAAACATGTATGAGTTCATATTGTTGGGTAGAAATATCCTGATTTATGTACCATCCTGTATAGACAGGAAAGATTTACAAAATCTAACAGATCTAACATTTCTTAATTTCTTGGATAGTTAACCTAAAATAGGTTATTTAAGAGACAGAAAATTCCAAAAGGTGTAAGTCTTACAATTAATAACTAAAAAGCCAAGGCATTAGTAGCAGCCTAGATCCAGTAATACTTTTTATGATGGAATATATATGTTTAATATGTATAAATAAGGAAATCACATGCATACTAAAAGATGTTCTCTGCCATATATCATCAATACAGAACAAAAGAAGAATGCTGAATACAATAAATAAATAAATAATGAGGCAGAATTAACTGTGGATCAGGAACTAAATATGCTGCACTAGAAAATCAGATTAAAATGCTATACTTAGATAAACCTGAAAGGATAAATCTAGCTTTCTCTATAAATCACCTATTAACCTAAAACAAAAAGAATTTAATTTTCAAGTTTAAATTTAAAACTTTGATCAAGCATATTCTAATAGCAGATTGCTATGTATAAAAACTTCATGCCATAAAGAAATTAATATACTTATTTTTAGAAATAATATGAAGTGTCATAAAACAGGCACTGTAAGTAATGCATATGAGGCTCTTAATGCATATAATTAGGTAATGAGAATTAATAATTATAGTTGATATAATCCAGCAAATGTATTCACATCACAAACTTTGGTTTTATAATTTGTCATAATTGTAATCAATTTGTGGTTTTTGTTTTTTCACTCACTATAGGGAAAATAACTTTATTAATGAACTTAAATATACTCAATATCAAGACTGCTTGGACAGGAGCACAGAAATGTGACTGTGACAGACTCTGCTGCAAAGTCCAGTGGTAAAAACAGACATATAAATCATTCTTTTTATTTCCAACTTTTATTTTAGATTCAAGGGGTACGTGTGCAGATTTGTTACATGGGTAAATTGCGTGTCACAGGGTATAAACCATTCCTAAAATTCCTGATTATGTACTATTTAATCCTCAAAACAAACCTATGAAATAGATAACTATTTTTGCTTCTCATTTATACAGAAGAGGAGATTGAAGATTATTTATCCTCCTACCTAAGAGGCTTATCCTTCTAAGGAACTAAAATAGCTCTTTTAAGTTTAGTATTCCTATGAACAGATTTAGTGATTTTAATTGAGATGAGAAATATACCTTCATGGTGTACAAATAATTATTTGAAAGAGTTGTATTATTTATCCTGATTAATATAATTGAATTATTAAATATTTATTCTAAATATTATCTAGACCATAATTAAAATGATTTAAAACATGTTATTAAAATATTTTGTTGCATACATAATACAGAAATGATAGCAGATTTTATTTACTTTTTATTTTTGTTCTGTCTTCAATGAATGTATCTGTAATACAGTCATAATATGAGTACAATTAATATTACTTCTATTAAACATATTGCATGATTTTCAAATATGAAATTAATAAAAAGCAAGTTTTCCCCTATTCTCTTTAGCTATAACACTATGCTGTAATGCAGGGCCGACTCAACAATGAGACTGAACTCAAATCTCAGCTTTCTAATTTATTAATTAGTGACTTTGCATAATATGGTTAAGCCATCTGTGCTTTGATTTACTCATCAGACAAATGAAAATAATAAAGTATTACATAGCTTTGTGCTGGGATTAAATTAAAGAACACATGTAAAGTACTAAGTCTCTGGCACATAAGTGCCTGATAAATGTTAGCAATTATTATTAATATAAGTATACTTTATATATAATATCATGAGTAAATGACTGGTTTATAGTAACAGAATTTGTTAAACCCCTCAGATGTTCACTAAAGCGCTGTTAAATGAATAAATGAATGAAAGCTCTTACCTAGCATATGGACCTAAAATCAGTCAAGAGATATTTATTGAGTGGCTATGCATAACTGAGGCCTGAAAATAGCTCAGTGAATAGGGCAGATATGGTCTCTGCCATTTAAATATGAGTACTAAAGTTCTAATAATGAAGTATGCACAGACACACACATATACATGCAAATATTACATTTGTTTTATGTGACTATTAATACATTTTTTATAGTTTAACTTTTTCCTATTGCAGGTCAAAGTTTTAGCATCTCAACTCATTACACTGCCAAAATAAAAGTGTAGAAATTGCTTTCAAAGCAATGATATTCAAGAGGATAATTATTTAATTTGTAATTCACTTTGAAAAATACGAATGCAACATAACAAAGATCATAATTTAGCATCAAGAATATTCTATGATAATGGCATCATAATTGCACCATTATTGTATTTGTCATCACTTCCTTATTAATAGTTTATGTTAGAAAAA
Organism: Colobus angolensis palliatus; assembly: GCF_000951035.1. Classification (NCBI taxonomy): domain Eukaryota; kingdom Metazoa; phylum Chordata; class Mammalia; order Primates; family Cercopithecidae; genus Colobus; species Colobus angolensis. Next base: position 6,883,151 of record NW_012114688.1, on the reverse strand, counting down.
TACATAATTATTGTTTCCATCCTTCTTTGTCTTTTGGAAAAGGAAAGCAGATACATGTTTCAAACTGTAGGGTATGGTAACAACCATTCATCCATTTCACAGATTGTTTAAATGATTTTCACTAGATAGACTTATCTTGTAGATTTAGAAGTTATTATACTGACTATTCATTAGTTAATTCAACAGCTATGTACAAGTATTAATTAATATAAAATCTAAAATTATGTTAGATCTGTGCTGTCACTTCTTTTTCCAGTTTATGATGAAAGTGATTTGTAATTTGGTTGATTTTTAGGTAACTTCTCCGAAAAAAATAAAGAGGTTGAAGGTTGTAAAATACCTGGAATATATAATATCACTGTACTTCTTCATGTGATCATGCAGCTATTGATTGCTGATTGTCTAACCGAAGAATGGTTTCAGGATCTTTCTCAACACAACACCTAGACAGACTCTAGCCATTAGTCACAGTTATTGTGTAAGAAGAAAATGATTTGTGGGCTCTGTGCCGTACTTTTTACAAAACATGAGTAGTTAACTTATGGTACTCATATTGCCATTTTCTTTTGACCATTAGCGGTCAAAAGGAAAAACAAAGCTCTTTCTAAAGTTCTCACAGAGAATTAACTAACTAAAACCATGTTAGCAACTTTATAGCTATAGTAGACAGGGAATATCAGGTATCCAAAAATCTGGACCCTTCTGAATATTTACTATTTAATTTTATTTAAATTTAATTAACAATCTCTGGGACTGTTTTTTTTATTTCTCAAAACAAACAAGTTATTATATCTAAAGCTATATTCATAATGATTCCTTAAATATAGCAATAAGTTATTATCTAACTTCCAAATAAAACTACAAGGAGACTTTGGAAATACCATTGAAAAATGAAATTAACAGATAAAAATTAAAATATAAACTCGTCAACATAAGCTCCATTAAGTTAAACCACTTTTGTAAACAATGATAGCAGCCATTTAGTCCATCTCTAAAGAACTGAGCATCCTGAGACTTTAATGCTGTCAATGCAGTGTTTTTTAAATTTTATTTTTTACATTATTAACCGAAGAAAAGCAGATGTCTTTTAAAGATTGTTTAAAATCAGGAAACAATAAGAAATCAGGAGGCTAATCAGTACAATAAGATTAATACCTACAGATTTGTCATCAAAACTCACGTGGTTGCCCTTGTTTAGTGAGAATAATGATCAGGAGCATTGTCATGTTGGAAAAGAACTCTCTGGTGAAGCCGTCCCAGGAGTTTTTCTACAAAAGCTTTGGCTAACTTTCTCAAAACCAAACAGATGTTACCATTTTTTGGTCCTTTGAAATGTCAACAAGCAAAACACTTGAGCATCCCCAAACACTGTTGTCATGATCTTTGCTCTTGACTGGTCCAGTTTGCTTTGATTGGGCCACTTCCTCCTCTTGGTAGCCATTGCTTTGATTGTGTTTTGTCTTAAGGATCATACTGTTGAAGCCAAGTTTTATCTCCTGTTACAATTCTTTGAAGAAATGCTTGGAATCTTGTTTAAAATTTTCATTGACAGCTCTGCTCTTGTCTGTAGCTGATCTGGATGCAGTAGTTTTGGCATCCATTAAATGGGAAGTTTGCTCAAATTTAACTTTTCAGTCAAAACTCTGTAAACTGGACCATTTGAGATATCTAAGGTGTTAGCTTTTTTTTTTAATGCTGTTGATTGTTGGTCCTCTTTAAGTAGGACACAAACTAGACACTTTTTTTTCCTTGCAAATTGATGTGGATGGTCTGCTGTTATGGACTTCATCTTCAACATTGTCTCATCCCTTCTTAACACAAGTTATTTATCTGTAAACTGCTGATTTCTTTGGATAATTTTTCCCATAAACATTTTTTAAGCATTAGTGATGTCACCATTATTCCACTCAATTTTAATGTTTGTTCTTGCTTCAAGTTTAGCAGAATCCATGTTTGCCATGAGAGGGACTCTTTTCAAGGTGAAGTCTTTACCTTCTAACTGCCTCACACTAGACCTTGTTCAAAGTATGATTACTTTGGTGCAAAAATTTTGGGGTTTTTGTGTAGTTTTTTCATAATACACATTTTCCATGACCTTTTTGAGGACCCTTGGTTCCATGTTATAGACTGTTTCTCATATTAAAAATCAATTTTTTAAATAAAATCATTGGAGTTCAATTTTCATTTCAATTCTTTTAATACAGTATTTTTGTGGGGAAGGAGTCAGACTTTTCTCATTCAATTTTTTTTGGAAGTTTTACTGAATGAAAAGTAAATTCTGATTACTTTCTGGTCTTCCTTCTAGCACAAAATGATGGAAGGCTGTTAGGCAATTTTTAGGTAAATACTATCCTTAATTTAAATGGTTTATCCCATAGTATATTTTTATCATTACATTGAGAAACTTCGCAATTTTCATAAAATGAAAATTTTGTATTTTCACTTCAAATTGCATTTTTAGATTTCAATTTCAGAATATTATGTAGCTACTCCAAACAATAAATACTCTGTGAGAAACAAAATTAAGTAGCATAAACAGATGATTAATAAATCATTTGGTTGAAATACTTAAAACACTGTTTATATTATTTTTATGTATTCAAACAAAACAAGTAAAATACAAACAAAATCAGAACAGTGGATAATTGTTTCAAGAAAGAATTTTAGGAAAAAAATCAACTAGACAGAATTTGATGATTAATTGAAGATTATGTCTTGTTTTCCTGACTGCAGAGTTGATTGTCTTTATTTGCAGTTTGATAAACTTAGGGACAAAGCGTCTTTGATCATGAAAAAATACCAAAAAGTTCAGAAGTCTATTCTCCTTATATCGAAACTGTAGTTTCTGTTTGAAAAAGTGGTTGGTTGACATTGGCATCTTTGAATTTATTATTTTTTTATTTGAAAAATGGGGCAGTTATTCTTGAATGGACCTCTTCTTTGACCCAAAAGTCATGTGAAGTAAGATATCTCTCAACAGTTTGGAAGACATTGAGTATAGAATGTGACACCCGTGAAAAATAGGAAGGGAAAATGCAATGAAGACTCTCAGAAAAAGTATCTTATTGTGATGTGTCTTTTTTTCTATAAGTATGATCCCCAGGTTCCCTGGTATGAGGCACATTCAAAGTTGTTCTGCTCCACAGGTTTCATATTGTCCAATTTTGGTACTTTAAATTCCCCTTCTATGCATTCTTTGCATTTTCTGTAGTTTTGGGAAATCAAGTATCTTTCTGAACTGTACTAGCATGAAGCTTTATAGGAAGATGGAAGGAGGACCCAGAGAAGCCCATGATTGATTATTCCAGTTGAAATCCAATAGGGTTATATAATAGGATTACACAAAGGAAAGAGGACAGTAGGATCCAAGGATCTCTATCACAAGTCACTTTGCTAGATTTCCAGTGCCAGGTTGAAGGTGCCTCAGGAGGATGGTACTCACATTTTTGAGTCAAGTGCTGCATTTAGTCAAGAGGTTTGAATTAATGACTATTAAGAGTAGTGGGCTGTCATTAAAGTCCCTGAAACCTAATGGCCTTGTAGGATCTGTGTCTTTTAAAAAATGTCGTAAGCCTAACACATAGAAGGTAGTAAGTAAATATTTCCTGAATCAATTCAATATGTATATTTTACATAGTTTACAGAATACACTGTAAAACTAAGAAAGATTTTAAACTTTACATGTATTTTAATTATTACCATTATTCAATCATATTTTCTTTATTTATATGCCTATCTCTCCTTCTAGAAACTGAGATTCTTAAGGGTAGGGCTTGGTATTGTTAACACTCATCACAGTGCCAAAGGAACCACTGTTATTTGATAAAGCAGGAAAGAAGAAGATATGAAAAAATCCTCACAGTGTTCTTACTGGATGGGTTGCATAGTAAAGGTAGGGATTTGATATTTGTCATAGAAATTGATGAAAGTTAATCAGTTACAGATTATCAGACATTTATATCATATAAAACCTTTATGTAGTAAGACAAGAAATGAAATATGGTTTTCAAGGTGGGAGGGAAAGAAGGAAGTAGGGAGAACCATATTTAGTGAAAACCCACTATGCCTCTACGGCTGTATTGCAGCTTTACTAAGTTATCTGATTTAATGTTCGCAAAAACCCTGCATAACAGGATGAAGTTAATAACTCCATTGTATATATGTATTATTTGTGATGTAACTTGTCTAAGGCCTTGTGACTACTGTATGTCAAAACTAAAAAGAGAACACAATTCTGTAGGCCTCCCAAATTTTTCTATACCACTCAGCTTCCCTAATAAAGTAATCTGCAAAGAAAGGGTCTAATAAAATAAAATCACAGACATTTTGTTATCCAACTTTTAGTTGTTGGAAACAGAGTTACAGGTGCCTCTCATTTTATAATGCTCTGGAATATGTGCACATCAAATTTCTTTCATCCAATTGACATTTAATTGTTGATATTTAATTGGCTATGGTCTGATTATTTGTATGCTGTCCAAAATTCTTGTGTTGAAATCTTAAACCTGAAGATGACAGTATTAGAAGGTGGAGCATTTTGGGAGAAGTAATGGTCTATGAACTGGGAAACAAACCCCAACCAGATAACAAATCTGTTGGTGCCTTTATGTTGGACTTCGCAGGCTCCAAAACTGTGAGAAATAAGTGTTTTTCTAAGCTACCCAGTTTATGGTATTTGGGGTTTTGTATTATTGACTAAGACAATTAGTTTTGATTTAAAATGTATGATTCTGTGGTTTAAGAATCATATCAGGTTCCTGCTAATCTATAAATGAACTTCAAATGTAGTAGGGTACTTCACTATTTTAAGAAAGCAGGAATCCCTTGGTAAATTATTAAATTAAACTTGCTTTGTATGATTTTTAATTCTGGAATATACCTGGAATAGGTCTATAATAAATCTACATGGTGATAGGAACTTTCTCTACTTTAACCTTCAGAATATATGAACATATTTTTTAAAAGTCTTGAAAGATAATATGGTAAATAATAAATAAAATTCTGATAATAAAGGCATACTTTTTCACTTTCTAATTAAAGTCAAGAATGTATTTGTTATTTGAAAAATCAGCATAATATTGAAAATGTTTTCTGACTATGCTCAATAACAATACAAAATGAAATTAACACAAAATATTTTAACCCTGGGTTAGAATCCTAGCACACACAGTCACTTGACTCTTAACAGCTCTATCTGCATAACAGAAATCTCTCTAGATTATTTTATATATCTAAAGTAAAATTTTACTGTGAACTACAAGAAAAATGAATCTTATATCATCAAAAACAGCCAAGGCAACTGAAGTGATTTGTTCAGACATTCAAGTATTTCAATAAAAGAGACCCCAAATATAAAGGTGTTAATACCCTTTATTCTCGTTATTCCTCCTTTACAGAATAGAAAGTACCTTTACGATAAGAAATAGCCCACAACTAGTAATACTGAAATGATAAGAATAACAATTTACACGTGATTGAGTCACAAAGGAAGACCAACTATTGTTTATTTCCAGTGATGAACTAGACATCAATATGGGCACTTCAAAATTGTTTCGATTCAAAGTTTTCACATTTGACTTTTTGAGTTTTTTTTTTCTTTCTTCCTCCTTCTTCTTCTTTCTTTAAATTATACTTTAAGTTCTGGGATACTTTTGCAGAATGTGCAGGTTTGTTACATAGGTATACAAGTGTCATGGTGGTTTGCTGCACCCATCAACTTGTTATCTGCATTAGGTATTTCTCCTAAAGGTATCTCTTCTCTGTCTCCCCACCCCCTGACAGGCCCGGTGTGCGATGTTCCCCTCCCTTTGTCCATGTGTACTCATTGTTCAATTTCCACTTATGTGGTGTTTGGATTTCTGTTCCTGTGTTAGTTTGCTGAGAATGATGATTTCCAGCTTCATCCATGTCCCTGCAAACGACATGAACTCATCCTTTTTATGGCTGCATATTATTCCATGGTGTATATGTCCCACATTTTCTTTATCCAGTCTATCACTGATGGACATTTGGGTTGGATCCAAGTCGTTGCTGTTGTGAATAGTGCTGCAATAAACATACGTGTGCATGTGCCTTTATAGTAGAATGATTATAATCCTTTGGGCTTTTTGAGTTTTACCACCTCACTTTAAAAAATTCACTTTCATAAATGCATTTTGCTTAAGATTATTTTGGTTTACATTCTCTTAAAATCGTATGCCTTGCTAACAACCCTAATTTTCTGGTAATTCTCCAAATTCTTAACTGTTTCAAATGTTACATCTCAACACACAATTTAAATCATGTTACTTCCGGCACAAGATCCTAGAATGGCTTCCTATTAACAATAAAATTAGTAGTGGACACTTTAGAACTCACTTTTTTTTTTCACTTTTCCCGTTGTTCTTTAAGTCAGTTCTACTTTCAATAAGTGCTTTTCTTTACTATTTTAAATAACATGTTTCCTGCTTCCAGATTTTACTCATTTTTGTTTCTTCTTACTGAAAATTTTAGAATTGTTTTACACATTGTTTATATTTCCTATTTCACAAAATGCTTTTACAGGTATGATTTAATTTCATATACCCTTGCTACCCTCAGGTTCATCCTGTATTCCGTTTACCTGTATTTGAGAATGCAAATCTTTCTGCCGTTTTCCCTATTCGAAAACCATCAGTGAATTTCCATTGCCTGATTTCTTACTATGGAGTTTCAAAGTTCTACCACAATTCCCCTCAAAATGCCCCTCCAGGTTAATCTTCACCCACCACCCTTCACGAAAGCACTCTGTGTTGTAACCACATTATATGTTATTCTACCCCAAGGATGTTTGTGTTTTCCTGATGCTTGCTCTTTAACTCACAGTCTTCTGTCTTCTGAAATGTGCGATGGTATCTTTCTCCCACCATTTATTTTTCCTATTCTTTCATATTCAACATGTTTTTTTAGGCCAAGAGGAAAATCACCCTCCTTTATGAAAGTTTTCCTGTGTAGTATCTCCCAGAGTGTATATGTAACATATTTTCTTTATCCAGTCCGTCATTATTGGGCAGGTTAATCCATGTCTTTGCTATTGTGAATAGTGTGGCAGTGAACATACACATACATGTGTCTTCATAATAGACTGAATTATATTCCTTTGGGTATATACCCAGTAATGGCATTTCTGATTTTAGGTATTTGAGGAATTGCCACTCTGTCTTCCACAATGGTAGAACTAATTTAAACTCCTACTAACAGTGTATAAGTGTTCCTTTTTCTCTACAACCTGACTAGCATCTATTTTTTTGACTTTTTAATAGTAACTATTCTAATGGGTGTGAGATGGTATCTCACTGTGATTTTGGTTTACATTTCTCTAATGATCTGTAATATTGATCTTTTATTAATATGATAGTTGGCCAGATGTGTGTCTTCTTTTGAAAAGTGTCTGTTCATGTCCTTTACCTTTTCCCAGTTTTTAATGGTTTTTTTTTTTCTTGTCAATTTAAGTTCCTTATACATACTGGATATTAGACCTTTGTCAGATGCGTAGCTTGCAACAATTTTCTCCCATCTGTAGGTTGTTGGTTCACTTTGTTGATGGTTTTCTTTGCTGTACAGAAGCTCTTTAATTAGGTCCCATTTCTCAATTTTTGCTATTGTTGCAATTGCTTTTGGCATCTGCCTCATGAAATTTTTGTGAGTTCATGTGTCCAGAATGGAATACTATGTAGCCATAAAACGAAAAAGATGATATCCTTTGCAGGAACATGGATGGAGCTGGAGACCATTATCTTTAGCAAACTAACACAGGAACAGAAAACCAAATACCCCATGTTCTCGCTTATTAGTGGGAGCTAAATGATGAGAATACATGAACATACGGAGGGGAACAACACACACTGGTGTCTATCAGAGTGTGGAAGGTGAAAGGTGAGAGAGGATCAGGAAAAATAACTAATGCGTACTAGGCTTAATACCTGGGTAAGCAAATACTTTGTACAACAAACCACATGACACAAGTTGACCTATGCAACAAACCTGTACGTATACCCCTGAACTTAAAATAAAAGTTAAACATTTGTTTAAAGTAAAAAACAACAGATTTTGGGGAGGCTGTGGCTTCAGAGGAAAGGGAAAACTTATACACAGTTGGTGGGAATGTAAATTAGATCAGCCACTTTGGAAGGAAGTTTGGAGATTTCTCAAACCACTAAAACCAGAAGTACCATTTAGCCCAGCAACACTGTTACTGAGTGTATACCTAAAGGGAACTAAAAAATCATTCTACCAAAAAGACACTCACAGTTATATGGTCATTGAAATACTATTCACAATAGCAAAGACACAAAATCAACCTAGGTGCTCATCAGTAATGGATTGGATATAGAAAATGTGGTATGTATACATCCTAGAATACTATGTAGCCATAAAAAGAATGAAATCATGTCCTTCGCAGCACCATACTTGCAGCTGGAGGCCATTATCCTGAATGAACTAAAGCAGAAGCAGAAAACTCAATACCATATTTTTTCACTTATTAGTGAGGTAAGCATTGGGTACACATAGACATAATGATGGGACTAGACCCTGGGGACTCCAGAAGGATGGAGGGAGAGAAGGACAGGGCTGAAAAACTTCCTATTGTGTACTATGCTCACTGCCTGATTGACAATATCATTCACACCCAAAACTTCAGTGTTACACAATATAACCTTGCAACAAACCTGCATATGCACCCCATTAATCTAAAACAAAAGTTGAAATTATAAAACTTAAAAAAATCGTAAAGTTTCCCTGGGAAGGGCAGTCATAGTGGATTGCTACTCCCTCCTCAATACTGTCTTAGCTTTTATGTATTGTTCGTAACAGGAACCACACCTTGATATATAGGTGTGTATGTGTGTTTTCTTATTGTATATGTTCATTTCCTTAGGGATAGAAGCTATATTACTTTTCTCTGTATTTCAATGTATCTACATTTTTCTGTATGTAGTCAGCTTATAAGTGCTTGCTAAAATTGAGTGAAAAAATAGGACAGAGGTATCTTTACCCAATAACTGTCTGGATTGTGAGATGAAAACACAGCTCTCTAGCCAGCTGGCTATTTTTCAAGACTTTACTATGTACATCTTTCCATTCACTTTCATCTTCCTGCCATTTTAGATGTCTCATGTCCTTTGTTGTTTTCCCTAGAGGTCAGAAAAAGAGGCTCTGAGGAAGTTAGATAATTAACTTCAAACTTGTGTGGTAACAATGAAATTCCTGGAAATACCAGGATGGGTAATGACCTATATTGTTTTAATCACTTATTTTCTCTATAATTATCCTCTGCCCAAGTCAACAGAATGGAGTGCATTTTACCTGTCCTTCCAGATAAACAAAAAACACTTGATAAAAATGAAAAAATGGGCCCTATGATACAATTAAAATGATTTCTAATACACTGAAAGAAAAAAAATTACTTAACCTGTCACAACAAAGATTTTTCGTTATCCTTTATCAAGGCCAGACTATGGCAAGTTATGTCCATGGTAATAGTTGTTAACTTGGCTCGTTCTGCTACCTGAGGATATTTTCTATCTAACCTCTTTAAGGAGGAGAATGTACTAAATTAAATGGATTAAAATGTAGCATATACTTCTTTTGTATGCCTGACTGTAAATTAACTTACCAGTGAAAGCTGTTGCTTTTTTTTGTACTTCTTTTTTTTTTTTTTCTTTGTTTTGTTTTTTTTGACCCAGGCCAGAGTCAGTGGTGTGATCTCGGCTCACTGCAACCTCCGCCTCCCGGGTTCAAGTGATTCTCCTGCCTTATCCTCCCAAGGAGGACACCACTACGCCCATATATATATATATATTTTTTGGTAGAGATGGTGTTTCACCATATTGGCCAGGCTGATCTCGAACTCGTGACCTTGTGATCCACCCGCCTCGGCCTCCCAAAGTGCTGGGATTACATTTGTGAGCTACTGCACCCGGCCCCAAAGCTTTTTAAAATAAAGATTTCAAGACTACTCTAAGAAATCCTAATTCAGTAGCTGTGAGTTGATTTTTTTTAAATGTCCCCATATGAGCTAAATGCAGGCAATTCATAAACCAGTATGTCGTATATTTCCTCTGCATCTGTATGAGTGAGATTGTATATTGGCGAATTTTCTGACGATCTTACCAAATTTATGCTAAAAGCAAAACCAAAATCTTACTTTCTTTATGAAGCTCTACCCTATTTATTTCTTCATTTCTTCTATTTTTCATTTTTCCCAAAAGTAAAATTAACTAATTAATTATGTAAGCACCATCTATATGCAGAAAATCATGTGATGATGTAACATGGCTCCTGTTTTCAAGTTATTTACAGTATAAATAGAGAACCACACAAATTAACAAACAAAATTATTATAAAGGTGTATATTCTGGAATAGATCATTACAGAGTCATTGGGGAAAAACAGAGATAATCACTTCTGTTAACGTGGGCAAGATAAATCATGACATCAATAATAAAAGAAAATTCATATCAAACACATAATACTATAGTTGTAAGTACATTTCTTATATTAACTTATCTAATATTCAGAGCAATTCTGAGTTAGGTACTATCATTGTCCCCATAATAAATATGAGGAATCTGATACAAAACAATGTCACGTACTTGTCCCAGATCATGGTTCTTGAATGATGGAGTAAGGTTCATATCCAGGCATTCTTGATTCAGAGCTTGTGCTCCTAAAATAATTAATAGAGGAGGCAACTTTTAAAAGGTTGTAAAGAGGAGGAAAAATCATTTCACAGAATGAAATAAAAAGATGAATGGAAAGGCAAATGTTGTGGCAAAGAAGCTATGGAAGCTGTTGACAGCAATCTTCAAGAGTCAGTCTGAAGGAGTTGATGTGAAACGAGTAAAAGTACAATGACAATCTACCACTTTCTTCCATCTGCCTACTTGTTTATGTTGCTTCTCTAGCCAACAACTTTCATGCATTCATTTATCATGCACTTGCCATGTTAATCTGGGCAAGACATGAATCATTGATGTGGGCACTCCTGGACACCTTTGGAGTCCTTCCATGACCTTTAGAAATCGCATAAAAATTTTTAGAAATACTGATAATTGTTAGAAAAGTGCACATCTTTTTAGAAGAGCTTAGTAATGTATATTTGTGAATGACTCAATGTTGACTTAAAAGGCCATTTGAATCATGAATGGCAGGATGTAGTTCCAGAATCAGTATTATTTCATATAATTTATTATTTGGGAGGCTAAAACAAGAGTGTGCTTATTAAGTTTTGGATGACAGGTTGTTGGACATGATTGATAGAATTTTGGATATAATAGGATTAGAATTCAAATGAACTTTGACAAATCAGAGAAATAGTCAGATTTATATTAGCTGCATAAGACCAATTCAGAGTGTACTTTGGTTATAAGAGAAATTAAAAGATGGAAAGTTGCTGGCTAAGAGTAGTATTTGAGAAAGACATTTGAGGCACAAGGACTAGCTAAAGGGCATAGTGCTTTCTTTATAGTCATTCAGCAAAGTCTAGTTTTCTGTTTATAATGAAGAACAGCATAATTTGATTTACATTTTGGAGGACTTGTGAAATGAATTTGATACCTGTTCAGGTTTATCTTATATCAGTAAATCAGTTTCTAGCAACAAAGCTGTAAAAATAACTTTATAGATTCCATATGTACTAATCAGCATAACTTTGTAAAAAGTTAGATATTAGTTAAAAATAATTTTTATAATCAATTATTACATTTAGACCAAAGATAATTTTTCTATCTAACCCCCTCTTTAAGGAAGGAGAATGTACTAACTTAAGTGGATTAAAATGTAGCATATACTCGGTGAATTTAGAATTTGCGAGGGAGATAGGTAATTCCATTCTGAAGGAGCAGAATTTAACTTTTGGCATGAACTTTGGACTGCTTGCTTTGCTAGAATTACATTGGCAGATGATTCATGTGATATTTCCAGCAGTAAAATCTGCAAAGTATCCTACCCAATGTGGTTGCTTAAACAGTTAAATCCTGTGCAATCATAGAACTCCCACTGAACCAGTGATTATCTGTATGATATATTCTAATGTACTGAGCGACTGTGTAAAGATCATGTGGATTGATTGTTCATTTTACTAACTTCTTAAAGGGATTGAGTGGAAAAATTATACAGTGCACTGTTCATTGTACTAAATCTGCTTTTTGATAAAAGCAGAATGTGGAATTTAGAAACGTAATTTTTATTACTTGTTGGAACAGATTTTCTTATTTGGAGAGAACAACTTTTTTTTTTTATTATTGTATTTTAAGTTCTAGGGTACATATGCACAATGTACAGGTTTGTTACATATGTATACATGTGCCATGTTGGTGTGCTGCACCCATTAACTCGTCATTTACATTAGGTATATCTCCTAATGCTATCCCTTCCCTCTCCCCCTTCCCCACAATAGGCCCTGGTGTGTGATGTTCCCCTTCCTGTGTCCAAGTGATCTCATTGTTCAATTCCCACCTATGAGTGAACATGCGGTGTTTGGTTTTCTGTTCTTGCGATAGTTTGCTCAGAATCATGGTTTCCAGCTGCATCCGTGTCCCTACAAAGGACACAAACTCATCCTTTTTTATGGCTGCATAGTATTCCATGGTGTATATGTGCCACATTTTCTTAATCCAGTCTGTCACTGATGGACATTTGGGTTGATTCCAAGTCTTTGCTGTTGTGAATAGTGCTGCAATAAACATATGTGTGCATGTGTCTTTATAGCAGCATGATTTATAATCCTTTGGGTATATACCCAGTAATGGGATGGCTGGGTCAAATGGTATTTCTAGTTCTAGATCCTTGAGGAATTGCCACACTGTTTTCCATAATGGTTGAACTAGTTTACAGTCCCACCAACAGTGTAAAAGTGTTCCTATTTCTCCACATCCTCTCTAGCACCTGTTGTTTCCTGATTTGTTAATGATTGCCATTCTCACTGGTGTGAGATGGTATCTCATTGTGGTTTTGGTTTGCATTTCTCTGATGGCGAGTGATGATGAGCATTTTTTCATGTGTCTGTTGGCTGTATGAATGTCTTCTTTTGAGAAGTGTCTGTTCATATCCTTTGCCCACTTTTTGATGGGGTTGTTTCTTTAGAATTCTTTATAATAAAATCAACTTACCAAAAAAAAGAAAACAGAATGGAAAGATATATTGATTACCATATGCATGACACTCAAGGACTTAACAATTATTTTAGGTATATTTTCCAGATTATAATCTTACTTTGTCCAGACTTGAATGCTGTTTTTGCAGTCAAAATTTAAAACATAATGTACTGTAAACCAAATAGATCAATTAGAGGTAATATATGGATTCCAGGATCAACCTAATCATTATAGTAGAATGTGATGTTACTATTTGTATCAAGACCCCATAGACTTATCTACAAATGGAGTTGGGAAAATAATTTTAGTAATAGTTTCCAATAATATAAAATTGATGATTTAGTAACCTACATATAATGAAATGCCAGCCCCAACATTTTTTCATTCAATTTGGAATTTAATTTTACTGAATGCCTGCATTGTGACTTGTGAGAGAGAGGGGCATGGAACAGGATGGATTAAAGCTGAATAATACTCAGACCCTTCTTTGATATTTTTAAAAATTCTGGTAGTAGAGAGTTATTAGTAACATAGAGATAGCAGTATTCTCAGGAAAATGAAGTTTTGTCATGATTCCCTTGCTCTATTTTCCATTGCTCTAATTCTGACCTCCCCCTTTAAGAAGCTAAATTGGAAGAAGCAAAACTTTGTATTAAAATGCCACAGAATTAGACTATTTAACTTTCATTTTCCTCAAAGAAATACAGCTGCATGAAAACATGAGCACATTACCATTCAAAAGTCCCTGATCATCTTTTGGTCAGTAGATGTGTTCAGACTTCTTTTTGATGTATCAGAGAGCTCTAGGCTACTTAGTTTGTCTTACTTACGTCGTAATAACAGCTACCATTCCTTGTGCCAAAATCTGTACGAATTAGGGTTCTCCATAGAAACAGAACCAATAGGAGATATATGTGAAGAGATTTATCATGAGGAAATTGGCTCATTCAGTTATCGGGCCTGAGAAGTCCCACAATCTGCCTTCTGTTAGCTGGAAACACAGGAAAGCCAGTGGTGTGATTGCAGTTTGAGCCTGAAGGTGTGAAAACCAGGGTAGACAATGGTGTAAATCTCAGTCCAAGGTAAGAATAGACTGATGATCCAGCTCAAGCAGGTAAGTGGGAAGCAAAAGGGACACATTTCTCCTTCCTCCAACTTTTGTTCTCTTAAGGCCCTCAAACAGATGGGATGATGCCCACCCATGTTGGGAATGTCAGTCTGTTTTTCTGAGTCCACAATTCAAATGTGTATCTTGTCCAGAAACACACAAACACACCCAGAAATAATGCTTTATCTGGGCACCCTGTGGCAAAGTCAAGTTGACACAGAAAATTCACCATTACATGAAGGTTCAGCAGGAGCTTTCCTAACAGTAGCCTGTATTTAAAGATCTATGTATGTGCAAGGCATCTTTCTAGGGGCATTGAATATATTAACTCGTTAATACCAATAACGTTATTAGTCAGGTGCTATTATTGCTTTTACTATGATGAGAAAACAGCAGAGAAGGTAAATAACTTGCCCAGGGAAACACAATAACAGAATAAGGCCGTGTTCTAATTCAGGCACTCTGGCTCCAGTGTTTTGAATATTACTCACTTGAGCTCTGGGTAACACTAGCTGACATTCCAGAACTGCATTCTGTGGAATTCAAAGCTTTCTCTAATGCTTTGTGAATTGCCAATAATGCTCTTTTTTATGGTCATCTTGACTCCTTTGCAAACATGCAACCACTTTTCTATACCACATGCAACCAGTGTCTTTTACTTGGTTTTCACAAGGGAAAAAAAAACTGCTTTACAAAAAAGTTTCTGTATATGGTAAAGGAAGAGTCTAAGCTTAGCAAAAGCCAAACACTTCAAATGAAATATAAACATTCCCATTCTCAGATTTTTTAAACTCCCTTACTCCTGATAATACTCAGCCCTGTTCTTCCTCACAGTCTGCTGTTTTATATCATCCTGATTTTCTCAGTTCTTCCCTCTTTGAGGCAAAATGGTTCTTCTCCCCGCCTCTTGCAAAGCAGTTTCTTTGCAACCGTTTTCTTCATGGACCATTCTTGCTTTTAGATCACATTTTTTTTTTTTTTTTTTTATTTAAGTTCTAGGGTACATGTGCATAACGTGCAGGTTTGTTACATATGTATACTTGTGCAATGTTGGTGTGCTGCACCCATCAACTCGTCAGCACCCATCAATTCATCATTTATATCAGGTATAACTCCCCAATGCAATCCCTCCCCCCTCCCCCCTCCCCATGATAAGCCCAGTGTGTGATGTTCCCCTTCCCGAGTCCAAGTGATCTCATTGTTCAGTTCCCACCTATGAGTGAGAACATGCGGTGTTTGGTTTTCTCTTCTTGTGATAGTTTGCTAAGAATGATGGTTTCCATCTTTTGTCTCGGTCCACCTACCCTTAAAGTATTTTCCCAGGCAAGCACTTCCCACCCTAGAGGACTCTAGGAATAGCAGCCAGGATGATACAATTTTAAACTCCTTTCCCTACTGCCTATTTGATGCTCATTATTTATGAGGCCATTAGGTTTCATAACATTACTTTTAATTCTCATGACTTTCCCACGAGGTAGATTTTTATCATTACCATTTTAGAGATGAGGAAACTAAGTTCCAAGAAAATTAACTCATTTTTGTGTGGATTCAAAGACATTAAATGCAAGAGAGCACGTCCCAGCTCTGATTCCAAAGTCCATATTTTTCCAATGGTACTTTCTCATTTATATTATGGATATTCTTAAATTCATTATTTAAACATAGTATTTAATGATTAAATGTTTTGCATGTATTACAGGTTCCGTTTTCTTCTGAAATAGATCAGCTTGGTAGCTATGCTGTGAAAATGGAATGGGTGGTCATTTTTCCTACTCAAATATGACAATAATTGAACTATCACATTTCTTTGTACCGTTTTTAAAGTTGCAGAATACAAGTGTAATGGAAAGGAGAATGTTTTGCTTTGTCTTCTATTAAACTCAGAAGAATAAATGTAAATCTACATATAAAATAATTTGTTTTCTGCATCACTTTTCTGAGTTTCAAAAGAGCATTATGGATGGGAATACCATTTTTATCAATAAATAATATTTGAGGAACATACTGGGAATATACTGGTAAATATTTACTTCTGATAGCTGTAAGTGATGGTTATCACCAAAGGCAGAATCAAACTTTTAATGTAACTTGCAAGTGTTGAATGCATATATTTATACATGAAGTCAAATGTAAGTTCTCCTTGGACAGTTAGGAATTGAAGGCTATATATAATATTTGCCATTAAGAAGGTAATTATTTTCTAGATATTTAATAAAGTCTATGCCCCGTGACACTGATGATTCAGAAAGCAGGTATATGCCCTCTGTAACGTACTGACTTTGAAAACAAAGATGGCACACATATGTCATTCGTAAAACATAACTTTTGAACAAGATTTCCAATTGATCTCACACTCATATAGTCATTGATTCTTGATATTCTTATACTTTAAAAGACCTGTGTTATTAAAGTAACATTGTATAATATGATTCTGACTACCCTTTTCTATAAATAAATTTCCTCTTGAGTAATAAGAATTCCAGACTGTATAATTGTATTTTAGCAATATAAGTAATACATGTTTCCAAAAAGTTTAGATCTTGATTTTAGCCAGTAGATTTTTCGAAGATATATTATTATTTCACTTCCACTCAAACAATATATATGGCTATTTTGATTACAATTCATTTAAACCGTAAATTTATTTATTTCTGAACTTCATCTTCGGAGGATTTTTTTGGTCTATGACATATTTTTTCTTGCTAAGTTACCTCCTCATAACATATATTTACATTGTAATATACCCCATTAGTCTTTAAAAACATATTATCTTTAAAACAAATCAATTCATTTTCATCAAAAGTGATAGATTTGTACCAAATGTAATTATGATTCTTGTGAATAATAGTAGTCTTGCCCAAAGTAGTTTAATTTGATTTCTCTTTCTGTCTTACATGAGGCTAATTTAGAAATGATCACTACTAAAAATAAATAAAATTTACTTATCAGAATAGAGTATTAAACTTTAGTTCAAGTATCAGTTTAAAAAATGTACTAAATGCCCATTAATGATGTTGGATATATGCCTAATATATCTATTCATGAATGGGAACTATTTAGAATAGTCTTAGTCACTTAAATATATATTTTTCTTAGTTTTAGCCCTATATCAACTGCACAATTATGAATGCTAGAAGAATTTTGGTAAGTATTTATAAAGTCAATATTTCATAAAATCATTATTCATTTTAAATACATTGAAAAATAATTTTTGTATAAAAATATGAATATTAAGATACTTTATAAGTATATTACTAATGTGAAACTCATATTTAAAGAAAATAAAATAGTTTGTTTTATATTTTAGTTTTTGACAATAACTAACTTTATTATAAAAGATATACCATGATCTTACCTCATTTAATTCAAATCTGATGAGAAATGAGGGATATTGTTATGTGGGTAATAATTTACAGATAATCAAAAGGACCTGAATTCAAATAAAATTTTCATTTTTTTACTCACTAGGATAAGTTACTTCTCTGATTCTCTGGACTATATGATATAGTTTCTGGTCTGAAGGCCTCAGCTACATGTGTTGAAAGAAAAAACATGGGCATTCACCGATTCCATTCATGTCTGTTGGATTCCTGAGGTCTAATGGAGATAGAAGGAGCAAAAAGACTCAGCTTTGCAATCTGTTCTTCCTTGATGTTCAGATGTCTTCATTCACTTCCTTATTCAAGACTATTAGGAAAGTCCAAAATAAATTGAAATGCATAGTTTGTAAAGCCTTGAAATAACTATAACCTATAACATAATTCATGGTGTTAATTAAATTAATAATTGTAAGAATTATGTGTATCTTTGCATAATGCAGTTTGCTTAACTAATCTTATATACACTACCTTAAACCTAGAAACAAACTGTCTATAGATCAGACAAAAAATTTCAAGTATATTTTGAATAAACTAGTGAGTTTCTCAGTTTTGATCCAAAATTAGAGGTACTATTGTTTTGTGGCTAATAACATGAACTCAGTTAAAAAAAAAAAAAAAAAGTAAAAGAAAATCTACTTTTAAAAAATCCAGACTCTGCAATACTCTACCTGAGTAACCTTGGATAAGTTGCAAGTTATTTATTTAAGCTTGGCATGCATTTGGACATGCAAACTTACAATGAATAAGAATAATAATAAGACCCACCTCATATAGAAGTTATGAGAATTACATAAAATATTGCATGTAAAGAGCAAATAATTCAGTGTATTTGCATTTGTGTATCTTGTGTGTGGAACTCTTTTCCCACAAATGCGCAAGGCCCTTCCTCAGAAAGAATTTTCCTAACCCATTTTAAATAGCATCCTTCACTTTCTCACCTCCCCTCATCACATCTCAAATAACATGGTCATGCATTAGAAAAAAAAAAAAAAAAAAATCAAAGAACCTGTCAGCTTTCCTAAACAGTTTCTTACAGGGTCATTCCTACTGACATAGTTCTCAAGATAAATTTTAATAAAGAGGAATCTTCTTTTTAGAACTTAGACAGAAAACGTTGAATGTCATACATCACTGAAAGCCTGAGTTCTTGGGGGACAGGCACTTCTGTAGTCATTTTGGTATACTTCAGCATACAATACTTTTCTAATCTTCAAAAATATTTTTAATTAAAGCAATTGTCATGCAACTGTGATGTTGTCACTTATCAGCATAATGAATTTAAACTGAAGGCCACTCTTACTGTGAGGATGAGTTGATTAGCTGGAGGGACTGCATTGGTAATAATTAGTCAGAAAAGTGCAGTGGTGCAAATCAGTATCTTGGTGCTGAGACTTTCCTTGGGGAATCTAAACCATAACAAAGCTGTCAAGCTGCTGGGAGATGGGGATGTTGCTTATTTGTGTTGCTAATTTATTCTCTGATATTTTACATTTAAATACTGAATACATAAAAATCCAAAAAAACATGTTTGATTTAATAGTATTTAAGCCTTATTTGATCACCTAATCATGACCTTTTTTGAGAGGACAGGAGGAAGGATTATCAGAATTATTGTAATTTATTTTGGTCAGTGTTTAGCAAATAGCATCACTTGCTATTTAGCATTATAACTTTTATATGAGTAATTTTATTTCAACTTTTTGCATTCATAAGGAGAGACAATATAAAATAGGCAGGACATTTCTTGACTAGTGGAATTGTAGTCATGGCCACTTAAACATCATGCTTCAAGAATGCTTCATGTAGAAGAGAACTGTCTCACTCATCATAGATTTTCAGGTTGTCAAGTATAATAACATCATCTGAAGAGTCCATTTATGGTAGGATTTTCAAAAGTCTTTGTCCTGTATTATACTCTAAGTTTTTCTGCAAGTCAGACACAGAATTTTGTGCAAAGCACAATTTTGGGGGCTCAGTTTGCTTATATTAAGAGATTGGAATTTGGTTTCAGTTATATTGCTGCCTACCAAATTACTCCAAACTTTGTGGAGTTATGCAAAAATGCTCATGGAATCTATAGGTCATGAATTTGGAACTGGTAAAACAGGATGACTTGTCTTTTACTCCATGATTTCTGGGAAGTCATCAGAGGGTAATGCAAACGATGGTTAGGGGCTAGAATTATTTGCCCACTACTCAATAGAGTAGTCACTATTTATTTTTAAATATCATTAATTACAATGAAATACAATTAATAATTGAATTATTTGGTCACATTAGCCATATTTTAAATGTCCAATAGGCACAACATAGTGGCTCCCAGTTAGAGAGTTTGGATATAGAGGACATTTCCAACATCATAGGAAGCTCTTTAAACTCTACTCATCTAGAGATATCTTCACTAACATGTCTAACACCTGGGTTGGGAATGATTCAGATCTAGAACAACTGGGATTATTGATGTAAGTGTGTAGATGCAGCATTTCCATTAGGGTTTCTTAGATCATGGAAGCTGAATTCTAAGAGGAAGATTTTCAAGAGCATGCATTCCAAGAGAACCAAGCAGAAACTGTTCGGTCTTTTTGCCTCAGCTTCTGAAGTCACATAGGATTATCTCAGCACACCTTATTGGACAATAGTGAAGGATACCCACCATTAGCATACTTACCCAGATTTCAGGTGTGAGAATAGAGAACCTCTCTACCTCTAGAAGCTTGCTGAGTTTCCTTAAAACAATGATTTTACATTGTTGGTCAGGAAGTTTATACATCTACATTTCTTTATGATTGGTTACTGGTTACTGATGTTTTATTTTATTTCTTTGGTGATTTCATGTTTCTCTGATTGTTCTTAATCTTTGTGGCCAGTTGTTGGTGTCCATGAATCTGAAGAAGTAGAGATTTATTCCAGTCTTTGCACACTGGCTTGTTTGGGAAAGCCCTTCACAGAGACTTTGAGCAGGTTGGCTAATGTGGTCCATGAGCGGGCTTGCGGCTAGAGTCCTCGTGCAAGATGGCCTTTTGCCAGTGCCCACTGGGGTAGACGTGTTTTTTAGGTTTGCAGGGGTGGGCCTTAGGCCTGGGTTTGCAAGTATGAGCCTGCAGCCTGTATCCACAGGGGCTGGCCTGAAGCCTATTTCCATAGGGGCTGACATGGTGCTAAGGAAGGCTTTTGATCTGCAAGGGTCATCCAGGTGCTGGGATAGACCTGTTCTCTGTGTCTACAGGGGCCAGCCTGTAGGTTGGGTTCACAGGTGCTGGCCTGATGACTACCAGTGCAGTGCCAGGGTCAGTCTGGAGACTAGGGCCAGTAGGTCCACCCTTGCTTCTTGGTGGGCCTAGGGACTGAGTCTTGGGGATGGGCCTAGAACCTACATCTGTGGGTCTTGGCTTTATGTTGGAGCAGCCTGAAGCTTGAGGCTGGTTGTGCTGTGTTAGATCCTACCTCTAAGTGGGAGAAATATCAAAGATCTTATGACTGTGATTTAAAAACTTGTAAATCCACAAGACTAAATCTTGTAATAATTGGTGCTTTAGAAAACTATAAACATGATGGAAAAGGACCGAGTGGTCAAACAAAGAAGACTTGGTGTAAAAAAAATTAATAGAACTTCAGGATTTTTAAAGGATTTTAGTCAACTAATGCTCAGGGCTACTTTCTGAGGTGGTATTGTATGCCATGTTTACCAACTGTATTTTATCATGGCACATTTTATTAAATTATCACTTCTTCATATCTGATAGTATTAAAGTTCCACAGAAAAGATTTAGGAAATGCTGGACTGAGTTTCTGTTAATTTCTAAAATCCTGTGATTCCGTTATTGCTCATGCTTCCCGAAGAAGTCTATTTAATACATAAACTTTTATATTATTTGAATTAAAATTAATTGATAGCTATCCGAGATTTAGATAAATACAATTATTTATTCTACTTGATTGAATAGTGTTTCCCCGATATTCATGTCCACCTGAACTGGTGAATGGGACCTCATTTGGAAATAAGAGTTTTCCAGTAATCAAGTTATGATAAGGCTGTCCTGGATTAAAGTGTACAGTAATATTAAAAGATAAATTTGGACATAGGAATATAAAGGATACATAGAGGAAAGAAGGCCATGTGATGATAGAAAGAGTTATAGCTTCAAGCCAAGGAATGCCAATCATAGGAAGATATGAGAAAGGCGTAGAACAGATTAATTCTTGGAGCCTTAAGAAAGAACCAACCATGCTGACATCTTTATTTCACAATTCTAACTTCCAGAAGTCTGAGAGTATAAATTTGTCATGTTTTAAGCCACATAGATTGTGGTAATTTTATATGTCAGCTCTAGCAAACAAATGCATTGTTCCTTGTTATTAAAAAAAATAACTTTAGGTAGGTAGAAATAACTTTTTATCAAAAATCTAAAAGATAATTATAAGAAAAATTATTTTTACATTGAAGTGTTATAACAAATTAAGCTTATTCTTTAGTTTTAATGTGTTCTTTCAGCTCTCAGAGTATTTTACTTTTACAGTTTAAATAGTTCGTTTCCAAACTAGCTGCTACAAAGTCCTAAATAACTGGCCCATTTAATTTATTATTCAATAACCTTTATATTCTGAATATCTTAATTCTGTTACAGGAATGTTGAAAAATTCGTAAATTATATAGAAATTCAGTTAGTAAGTACCATATCACAAATTTGGTTACAATTCGGGCCAATTCATATTACCGATATGCATAGAATTTTCCCATTCTTTCTTTGATATAGTACTACAAATATTAGAAGAGCAATGTTATAAGTAATCTACTGATTTTGGTCAATTAATGGAGAAAAATACATTTACTTTGTATCAGAAAGGAAGAGGGAAGAGAAGAGGAGAGGACAGGGAGGGCAGGGAAGGGGACAATTCATATCGTCCCTGATAACTACAGAGATTCTGATTCTTCAATAAAACTTAGTTTTACATTTCTCCCTTTGGATTCTGAGAGATATCCCTGTGTTTTTCACAATAAAAGGGGGGAGGGAGAGAGAGAGAATTTTACTTAATTAAACTGGGTGGAGTAGTGAATTTTTTATCTTAAAAATTATTTTTCACAAAAGCATAATATTGTATTCATTTTTTTGAGATTTAATTGGTAATATAACTATAGAGAGTTGTTACATGTTTTAAAATAATGTGAGTTTATTAGTAAAATCAAGCAGTAGGCAGTTAAAATGACTATTAATATTAACATGGGAAATAGTTTCCAAGATGAATCTGTGTGCACAACGGGGATTCAGTAAGTATATATTCAGTGATATTTTGGACAATAGGTAGATCTTACCTGAAGAAATAATAAAAATAGTGTATCTGTAGAGCAAGGAACTGTAGGTAACAACCATTAATATTATTTTCTATTTGTACAACCAAAATAAATAACTTGTTACAAACTGTATACATAATAGATGCAATCTTCACTATGTGAAAAGTGATTGTTAGCTGATTTGTAACTTTAAAATTGAAAGTACTTACCTGCCTGCACTATTTTCAGCGTTAACCTAATCATAATAGTCAAATTTGGGGTTGATAATATTGTGGCTATATGTAAGATCCTTTTAATTTAATTATAAACGTATCTATAGCTTATACATGTATGGTGTTTGGAGGTAATAGTGCTGTGTAATAAATCAAATCATGTATTAGTTATCGACAACTTTCTAAAAATTTAATATGTTTAAATATATATCACAAGCTAATATTTTTCCCATGGCAGACATGGATATAACTGAGAGTGGAATTGCTTAAAAATTTCAAATTAAAAATAAAATAGTTTTAAAATGCCAAGCTTGCCTTGGCACTATAAAGTAAATACTCATTATGTATAATATTATTGTTACATATGAGTAGTTACATCAAAATTTCAAAACATTGCATAATGTGACCATTATGATAAATATCAATTTTAATTAATACTCTAAGAACATCCAAAAATGACAAGCCCTTTACCATCGCTGTTTATTATTAATGGCAACAAGTCAAAGTTAGATATATTTTATTTGCTTTGAGATGATTTTTTGGTTATGATTTTATGGCCAGCAATGCTTGTTATGCATCCATCAACAAAAAGTTGTTGACCACCTACTGCCAAAGAAAAATCTAAATGTCACCATCAAGACCATCATGGTGTGAGAAAACAAACCTATACTCAGGCAACGTCAGTATGATGGATGATGTATTAGAAAACATATCTGGGCACTTTGTATGAGTATCTGGGCAGTTTATATGAGGAAAGACATGTCATTATATGGAAAAGATGAAGCTTCACTGAGGAGAGAGTGTCCTGTCCAGTCCTGACGTTTGTTCTTCCGTGCATTTGTGAATTCAGTGGTCATTGCAACTGGATTTCCTCTCTGTGCAAACAGCAACGTTTTCTTTTTGTGGTAGATTTGTGGAAGTTTTTTGGGGCTTTACACGTGCATTTCAAGACTGCAACAAAGAGGGCTCTCTTTATATTTTAAATTCTTTTAACTGTCACATCCTCCCCTTATCTTACACAGTACTAAGCTGCTTCTTTCACACCTGTCTTTTTAATATTTTTCCTTTCATTCTCTTAACCCTTGAAGAGTCAGAGGAGAATCAGTACTCTACTGTGTGTTGTGATGAATCTGGCATCTCGATCTCCGTTATAACTTCTCGTAGGAAAAAAAATAACTCCTTATAACTCCGGAAATATATATTGATTGATTCTATTTGAATGTATATGTAAATTCAATTTTTATTTACTACATACATTTTGTACATTTAAGAAAGATACACTATTTTTATTTAGCGTAGAATAGTGCAGTGCAGAAAACATTTGATGGTAAACGTATATGATAAACACAATAGTGAGTTGTTCATAAAATAATTTTATTGAGCTTATTTTATTTTGAGAATCTTGACTTTTTTTTCTTACTTGACTTCAATAAAAAGTAGTTAGGTCATAATCTACAAGTAAAGATTTTATAAAATCCTCGTTGGAACTTAATTTTAGACCCAATATATTATACATATGTATAGATCTGGCTAATGACAATTTGTATCTTCTAAATAAGAACAAATTCATAACACTAGCCTCAAATTTGTCACAATAGGTCATCCTAGTGAACTTATGGAATTTAAGTAGTTTTAGTAAAAACAGCATTCTCAGATTTCCCTTTTTATTTTAAAGGTAAAGAAAATTTTTAAAGGAAACATTGACAGTGATATATTACTGCATATTAGTCTGTTGGTTCAGGAAAAAATCCAAAGTTTTATTGTATAAAGAATTTCTTCAATTAAAATATTATTAATTAAAACTATAAATTACTCACCTAAATGATAACATGCCCAACTACATATTATCTTTTCTATTATAATACCATCTTTCTTAGTTGGAGATATAGAAGACTAAAATGGCCTAACAGAAAACTTTTCTTATTATATAAACTTTGGTAGCTAACACTTTATAAAATCAAGTTCGTGCTTATTTTTACAAATTTATCAAATCATTAAAGTTTTAAAACTACTTTGTCTTAGGCACAAGTCATTTACTTCCACTGTTAGGGCTGTTTCACTGTTTTGCACAAAGACAAATCATTATTTAAATGTAACCAAATTGATATTTTTCTACCTCAGTCTCAATATGTTACACAAGATACATGATTATTTCTGATGTAACCTTATTTATATGGAATATATGATTATTTCACATTTTGTGGTAACTGTTTATTGGCACTTAAAAATATCTAATACAATTATTACTAAGTAATGCTATTTTTTTCCCATTGCTACCAAGTATTAATATTTTTGCCAAAAGACATCATATTGGCATTAACCTTATCTCAGAAAGTCCTTACTTATTATTAAATTAACTTTATTGCTTAAAAAAGTCACTCAAGATTAAAAGGTTGATTTGTTTAACATTGATATATTATAATAGAGGCTCTGGAAAGACTACAACTATTTTTGTTGAAAAAGTTCAATTTTAAATATGGAATGTTTTTATTATGCCTTGGGTTTAAAATGTTTATTTTCATAATTGAAATATCATAATCTGATATTTCATCTAACAATTTATTCTGTTGTTATAAACAAAGGGCTATATTAATTTTTACCATACACTTACTATAACTCAATTCCATAGTGCCTAAAAAGATTATTCTTAACAATGACTTTCAGAAAAATACAAACTAAGTAAATTCAAGGTTTTAAATTGGGGATACTATTATTTAATCTGGATACTAATATAATTTATAGAAGATATAGTTGAAACCTTACAAATAGAGAGGCTTAATAAAAGTGTTTAAACAAAGCAGCATTAGAAAAGTCAATTGTAAATATCAATATTAAATATATAAATACTGAATAAATTAAGTACATAAAGAACAAGAACTATCTAATAAAAATCTGGTTAATATTTTTATAGCACTTTAAATCACTTTAAGTTATATATATGGTAGATTCTATAATCATCATCATAATAATAACTAACTTTCATTATGTTCTAGACATTCTTATAAATACCCTAAATGTATACATTTCGTTTAACCCTCTCAAGAATCACATTAATTTATTATTCAGAAGTGCTTTAGAAATTCTATGACTCACTGGCATAGTGATTAAAGAGTATTCTAAAATTTCAGAAATGTAAAAATTGTTTTGAACTTTATTTTAATTTTATGTTTTCAAAGTTAATAATTTATATGTGGTAAATCCTAATTGGCCACAATATTTGATAATCAGGTGAAACTATTCAAGTTACTTTGTCATTATTATCTATTTGGAAATAATAATTGCATCTTTAAAAAGAGTATTGATAGATGAAAATATATTTTATATTTTCACTAGCTGTGTGTATGTGTATTTATACATGACTTTTAAGTTCTAGAACGTACAGGCTTGTTACATAGGTATACATGTGTCATGGTGGTTTGCTGAGCCTATCAACCCATCATCTAGGTTTTAAGCCCCACATGCATTAGGTATTTGTCCTAATGTGTGGAGAAAAGAAAAAGAGATCAGACTACTACTGTGTCTATATAGAAAGAAGTAGACATAAGCGACTCCATTTTGTTCTGTATTTGAGATGCTGTTAATCTGTGACCCTACCCCTAACCTTGTGCTTGCAAGAGACATGTGCTGTGGTGACTCAAGGTTTGACGGATTTTGGACTTTGCAGGGTGTGCTTTGTTAAACAAGTACCTGAAGGCAGTATGCTTGTGAAAAGTCATCACCATTCTCTTAATCTCAAGTACCCAGGGACACATACACTGCCAAAAGTCACAGAGACCTCTGCCTAGGAAAACTAGGTATTGTCCAGCGTTTCTCCCCCATGTGATAGTCTGAAATATGGCCTCGTGGGAAGGGAAAGACCTGATCGTCCCCCAGCCTGACACCCTGAAGGGTCTGTGCTGAGGAGGACTAGTATAAGAGGAAAGAAGGCCTCTTGGCAGTTGAGATAGAGAAATGCATCTGTCTCCTGCCTGTCCCTGGGCAATGGAACATCTCAGTGTAAAACCCTATTGTGTGTTCTGTTTATGGAGAAAGGAGAAAACTACCTTAGGGCTGAAGGTGGGACGTGCTAGCGGCAATGCTGCTCTTTCTGCACTAAAAAGGTTTATGTCGCCGGGCGCGGTGGCTCAAGCCTGTAATCCCAGCACTTTGGGAGGCCGAGACGGACGGATCACGAGGTCAGGAGATCGAGACCATCCTGGCTAACACGGTGAAACCCCGTCTCTACTAAAAATACAAAAACTAGCTGAGCGAGGTGGCCGGCGCCTGTAGTCCCAGCTACTCCGGAGGCTGAGGCAGGAGAATGGCGTAAACCCGGGAGGCGGAGCTTGCAGTGAGCTGAGATCCGGCCACTGCACTCCAGTCCGGGCGACAGAGCGAGACTCCGCCTCAAAAAAAAAAAATAAAAATAAAAATAAAAAGGTTTATGGAGATGTTTGCATATGCATATCAAGGCACAGCATTTTTCCTTAAACTTATTCATGTCACAGAGATTTTTGTTCATATGTCTTACTGCTGACCTTCTCCCTAAGATGATCCTATTATCCTGCTACTTCCCTTTTTCCAAGATGGTAAAGATAATGATCAATAAATACTCCCAGAACTCAGAGACTGGTGTAGGCGTGGATCCTCTGTATGCTGAGCGCCGGTCCCCTGGGCCCACTTTTTCTTTCTCTATACTTTGTCTCTGTGTCTCATTTCTTTTCTCAAGTCTCTCATTCCACCTAACGAGAAATGCCCACAGGTATGGAGGGGCAGGCCACCCCTTCACTAATGCTCTCCCTCCCCTGGCCCTCCAGCCCCACCATATGCTGGTGGGTGATGTTACCTTCCCTGTGTCCATGTGTTCTCATTGTTCAGCTCCCACTTATGAGTGAGAACATGTGGTGTTTGGTTTTTCTGTTCCTGTGTTAGTTTGCTGAGAATGATGGCTTCCAGATTCGTCCATGTCCCTGCAAACGACATTAACTCATCCTTTTTTATAGCTGCATTGTATTCCATGGTATATATTGTGCCACCTTTCCTAATCCTGTCTGTCACTGATGGACATTTGGGTTGGTTCCAGGTCTTTGCTATTGTGAACAGTGCTGCAATAAACACATGTGTGCATGGGTCTTTATAGTACAGAGATTTATAATATTTGGGTATATACCCAGTAATGGGATTGCTGGGTCAAATGGTATTTCTGGTTCTAGATCCTTGAGGAATCACCACACTGTGTTCTACAATGGTTGAACTAATTTACAGTCCTTCCAACAGTGTAAAAGTATTCCTATTTCTCCACAGCCTTGCCAGCATCTGTTGTTTCCTCAGTTTTTAATAATGGCCATTCTGACTGGCAAGAGATGGTATCTCATTGTAGTTTTGATTTGTGTCTCTCTAATGACCAGTGATGATGAATTTTTTTGCATGTTTTTTGGCCACATAAATATCTTCTTTTGAGAAGTGTCTGTTCATATCCTTTGCCCACTTTTTGATGGAGTTGTTTTATTCTTGTAAATTTAAGTTCCTTGTAGATTCTGGATGTTAGACCTCTGTCTGATGGGTAGATTGCAAAAATTTTCTCCCAATCTGTAGGTTGCCTGTCCACTCTGATGATAGTTTCTGTTACTGTGCAGAAGCTCTTTAGTTTAATTAGATACCATTTTTCAATTTTGGCTTTTGTTGCCATTGCTTTTGGTGTTTTAGTTATGAAGTATTTGCCCATGCCTATGTCCTGAATGGTATTGCCTAGGTTTTCTTCTAGGACTTTTATGGTTTGGGGTTTTACGTTTAAGTCTTTAATCCATTTTGGGTTATTTTTTGTATGAGGTCTAAGGAAGGGGTTCTGTTTCTATATTCTGTATCCAACTGGCTAGGCAGCTTTTGCAGCACCATTTATTAAATAGGGAATCCTTTCCCCGTTACTTGTTTTTGTCAGGTTTGTTGAAGATCAATTGGTGGTAGATGTGTGGTGTTCTTTCTGAGGTCTCTGTTCAGTTTCATTGTTCTCTATATCTGTTTTGGTATGAGTACCATGCTGTTTTGCATACTGTAACTTTGTAGTATAGTTTGAATTCAGGTAGCGTGATGCCTCCAGCTTTGTTCTTTTTACTTAGGATTTTATTGGCTATACAGACTCTTTTTTGGTTCCATATGAAATTTACAGTAGTTTTTTTTTCTAATTCTGAGAAGAAATTCAGTGGTAGCTTGATGGGAATAGCATTGAATCTATAAATTACTTTGATCAGTATGGCCATTTACATGATATTGATTCTTCCATTGAGCGTGGAATTTTTTTCTATTTGTGTCCTCTCATTTCCTTCAGCAGTGGCTTATAGTTCTTCTTGAAGACAAGAACTATGTCCCTTGTAAGTTGTATTCCCAGGTATTTTATTCTCTTTGTAGCAATTGTGAATGGGAGTTCCTTCATGATTTGGCTCTCTGTTTGTCTATTGTTGGTGTATAGGAATGCTTGTGATTTTTCCACATCAATTTTGTATCCTGAGACTTTGCTGAAGTTGCTTATCAGCTTAAGGAGTTTTTGTGCTGAGACAATGGAGTTCTTCTAAATATACAATCATGTTATCTTCAAATAGAGATAATTTGACTTCCTCTCTTACTGTTTGAATACCTTTATTTCATTCTCTTGCCTGATTACCCTGGCCAGAACTTCCAATAATATGTTGAATAGAGTGGTGAGAGAGGGCATTCTTGTCTTGTGCCAGTTTTCAAAGGGAATGCTTCCAACTTTTCCCCATTCAGTATGATATTGGCTGTGTGTGTGTGATAAATAGCTCTTATTATTTTGAGATACATTCCATCAACACATAGTGTATTGAGAGTTTTTATCATGAAGGGGTGTTGAATTTTATTGAAGGCCATTTCTGAATCTACTGAGATAATTGTTTTGTTTTTGTCATTGCTTCTATTGATGTGATGAATTACGTTTATTGATTTGCGTATGTTGAACTAACCTTGCCTCCAATGAATGAAGCTGACTTGATTGTGGTGGATAAGCTTTTTGATGTGCCTCTAGATTCATTTTGCCAGTGTTTTATTGGGGATTTTATCATCGATGTTCTTCAGGGATATTGGCCTGAAATTTTCTTTTTTTGTTGTGTCTCTGCCAGGATTTGCTATCAGGATGATGCTGGCCTCATAAAATGAATCAGGGAGGAATTCCTCTTTTTCTGTTGTTTAAGATAGTTTC
Source organism: Colobus angolensis palliatus (assembly GCF_000951035.1). Lineage (NCBI taxonomy): Eukaryota > Metazoa > Chordata > Mammalia > Primates > Cercopithecidae > Colobus > Colobus angolensis. The sequence goes on along the minus strand of NW_012114688.1, from coordinate 6,852,857 downwards.
AGAAGGAATGGTATCAGCTCCCCTTTGTACCTCTGGTATAATTCAGCTGTGAATCCATCTGGTCTTGGGCTTTTTTTGGGTAGTAGTCTATTAATTACAGCCTCAATTTCAGAACTTGTATTCAGGGATTTGACTTTACCTGGTTTATTCTTGAGAGAGTAAATAGCAATATTTTGGAACTTCTCTGTTGACCACATTTATTGGTGTTTGAAACATTTTACTTTTTATATTCCCTTTCTCCCCATAATATAATATAGCTGACACTTTCTGGTAGAAGAGTTATTTAACAGGTCATAATCACTAAAGATATGATTGAAAGTAGAAGTGTTTCTTTTATAAATTACCTGGATGAGTTTTTTCATAATATCTAATATGAAACTTTTTATTAAAATTTTTTTCAACTGCATAATTTATCACTCTGTCAAATCCATGTGGAATTTGTTGAGAAGAACAAAAAGTAAAACAAAAAAATCTTCTAAGCATATGGAAAGTCTGAGTCAGTTTTCCAAAAGTTTTACAAAAATCAACAGGACAAAGATATATCTGGTTGTAAAACACTGAATTAATCCCCATTCATATCTGTGGATTGCACCTTGCATTCATAATATTCCCACCTTGTCTTCTGCTCCTAAATTAATATGAAGATTAATAACTTTATAATTTTATATGTCCTTGACTTCTTCAGCAGAGTAATCTGAAAGATGCAATATTTATTCTTTATCATGAGAAAAAGAATGCTGATTTTATGCTTATTTTCATGCCTTTAACTATACCTTTCACCTCAAATACCCTCCCTCCACTCCTTCTCACCCCTACTCCATAACCTTCCTAAGTACCTACCTCAAATGGCTTGTCTTGCTTACATATTCTTCTCTGACTGCTCTCTCATAGTACTTCATCTTTATCATATACGTGACACATAGGACGGTCTCCTCTTTAAAGACTTTTTTTTTTTTTTTTGCATTTTTACATCAACTTTGTCAGCCTCATTTCTGTTGAAATGTTGCTGGCTTTTGAAGTGCAGTACTTTATATTTCTTTTTATCTAGCTAATGGCAATTTCTGTTTGCCAATCCTATTGAATAAGAGGAAAAATTTTAGAATAACTGTTCGATCTTTTCTAAATTCCTATTTGTTATCTTCCACATAGTTTCCATGTGGTTACTATTTGGATTATTACTTCTTTATTGTTTTTTTACCACATGGTTAGAGAGAATAGTTTATGAACAATTAAATTATCAAAATGTAAGTGACATCTAAGGGCAAATATAAGCAGTGCCTTGGATTATAAGAATCTCCTCATAAATTGTACATTTGTGTCTTTCCAGATAATCTTGGCTTTGATTGTTGTTGGACTTTTGATAAATTTGGTGTCCTGCTGCCCACCACCAACTTTGGCTTCTTGAGACAAATTCCAGCCAATGTTTTAATTTGGTCCTGTCCATTTCAGGATAACATTTAACCAATGAGCCATCTGCCACCCTGGATATAAGAAAGACTGAGAAAAAATGATTACAAAGCATAACATGACAAAGGAGAATATGACCTTTTCAGTATTATATAGGCAAAAAGATCATTTAATAAAGTTTATTGATTGTAATTTTACAACATAAATTGATAAAGTTTGACACAATTTATCTTGTTTTTCTGCAAAATTATAAACCTGATTCTTTTAGTTTACTTAAATCCTAACGCTGAGTGAATCAAAACAGTATAAACATCTTTGCCAATGTCATCACAAGGTGATTGGCAGGAATCAGAACACATCTATCATGAGCATATTCCTTTAGGAGTAGGCATTTCCTCTGATAACTCTGTTTTTGTATTCTATAGTTACATATTTTATATTAAACACATTTTCCAAAATCTGGTTCATTTACCACTTTGCATTTCAGATGAGTCTTAGAAAAAAGTCTTTGTAAAGGAGGCAGTAAGGAACTAAGAGATATTTTTATAAGGCAGTGTCTATGGTTTATCTCTTCCTAGAGTGACTGTTTTATAGAGTGAGGTACAGTGGCAGCTCTCAGGCATTTTTGGTGTCCTCACCTTTACATTCTTAAAAAAATATTTAGAACATCAAACAGATTCTATTTATGTAGTTATGTCTATCAATACTTATCTTATTGGAAATTAAAATTGAGAACCTTAAAACATTTATTATTCATTTATAAATAAACAACAATGTTAATGTATAATAAAAATACTATATATATTTAAAATAAAATGGGCATTGTCTTACATTTTTTGCATATCTACTTAATGAATGAATTAATAGAAGACAGCTGGATTGTAGTCTGACTCTGCATTCAACCTGTGACTATATATTTGGTTGAATACAGAAAGAAAATCTTGGCTCATTATATATAAGATGAAAGAGGACGAGCATGTCAATAGCTCTTTCGGAAAATTGTGAATATTCTTTTTAAAACAGCTTTGTGGAGGTATAATTAATATGCAAAAAACTATACATATTTATTATGTATAATTTCATGAGTTTGGGGATATGCATATACCCTTGATACCATTACCATCATCAAGGTAATAAACACACCCACCATTATTCTTTTGTACTACACCAAAACTTGACAGCTAGTAATATCTAAATGGTTAATTACAGTATGGAATCTCAAACTGTATCAGTGAACTTTGTTTCTTGCTCTGTTACATTAAAACACATTGGTTTATATTGCAGTTTGAATATATCTTTCACCATGTATGATTTGAATTAGAAAATATTGGTTCACTGGTTATGCAGATATTCCATAACTCCATTAACAATATCATAAAAGATTCACATTTATTAATATCACCACACATATTCTTTAAAAATACTATGAGAGCTAAAAGCTTTCAAGTTCATAGCAGCAGAATGAAGATGTCAGAAATTCAAATCTTCAACTTTGCAACAAAAATTGTCATGAAGTCTGAGTGATTTATTTTCAAGCAGATGTCTGCCAAATGCCTGTCTCTGTTTAACTTCGATTTTTTCCGTCAGTTATTCCTTAAAGTAATAATGGTGTTCCATGAAAAATGTAGCACATTCTGCTTGCATTTCAATCACCCAAGTGTTTTATTTGAGACAGCAACTGTACTTAGAAATGCAACAGAAGTGTTTTATGTGTTTGTTTTATTTCAACACCTAGAATATTAAAAATGTGTGTACTCCAGGCTTTCAGTAGCCTTTCAACTCAGTGATGTCGCACTATGCCACCGAGTTGATTTTTGCTAAAATGCCTGATGTTTTATCCACCATTGCTTCTGCAGCAATGTCAGTGCAAATATCATAATAGTAAAAAGGACAAGATCTCAAACTATTTCTGAAAATAGTTTTTATTTATGGAGTAAATGAAATTCAGAGACCCCTAGGTGTCACGCCATGGAGCACAGTTGGAGAACTGCTAAGCTAAACACTCAAATAAACTTTGTTATTGTAAGTTCAAGAATATCTTCCAAAGCCTAATTTATTCCTTTATCATCTGCATTTTATTTTATACAAGTGAATAATGAGTCTAAAAACTCAAATGCAATTCAATAAATATTCAATGTCCATAGTTCAATTAGTATAGGAAAATACCCTGAAATAATAGTTGCTATTATTATATTTATAGCTATAATTCCTGAATATTTAGTGTGTATATCTGGCACATAGATCCAGATGCTATAAAATTCATTGATTCCTTATTACTGCCTATCAAATTAGTACCACAGTTGTCCCTCTGTTACAGATAAATAAACTGAGGTGTTTAAGATAAATGCCTGTATCTCCAGAGTCTATGAATTCAATATTTACTTTGAAAGACAATGTTAAAAGAAGTAAATATTTAGCCATATATTTAATATTTTTAAATGTATACATGTACTTATCACAGAAATGTCATATGGGTAGTACAAAAATAAAAATTGTCAAAATTTAGAAATTTTTTTTAAAATTATGGCTGAAATGGTCAAGGAAATCTTCACTGAATGAGTGGGATAGGTATTCAGAGTGCTAGAATTTTGTTTGCTTGTTTGTTTGTTTAAGGTATTCCCATGATATGGGACATAATTTTAGTAGATTTATCCAACAAATGTATTGGAGGGAAGAGAGAAAGCAAGAGACCAATTAGAATCCTATTACTGGAGTCTGAAAATGGCAGTGATATTAGAAATATAATTTGGTGAATCAAGGAGATACAACAAAGATCTGAAAGATATGATAAATATTTGAGAGATAAAGAGTTAAATATATTTTCAGGTTTTGAGTATAGATTCAAAGAAACATTGTGTATCTGTTATAAATGAGATCATGTACTATTTTTCTAATTCACAATTTTTGTACATTGTCTCGATGGAATGTTAAATAATGATTAGTAAAATTACAAGACTTTAATAAGAAGAAAAAAATTCTAAATCTCTTGGTGTTGAAAAGGAGTATCTCCACATACTTGCCTGAAAAAAAAGTGTGCAGTTACTTCAGCATAATTGCATCTGTTGTTTGTTTGGCTTTATATCTTCACAAGATAAATGCAAAGGTAAAATTTGCAAAAACTCTAGAAAAGAAGAGACAAACAAGAAACTTACAATACTTTTTTTTTTTTTCTATTTTTTTTAACTGATGAATCACTCATTCTTTTTAAAATTCTGGCAATACATTTCCTTAAAGACATAACTTGACTGTTTGATTTCTGTCTGTAATCAAAAGTATCAAATTATTTCCTAGAGTCATTGAATGTAAAATATCTAGCACTTTGTTAAGATGTTTAAACAAAGTAGCCTAAATAAAGAAACCCTTTAAATCATTGCAGCATTATCAAAAGGAAATAATAATATTTGTATTTGAAATAAGGTTACCTTTAGGAAACTAGTGTAGACTGTAGGGAAAAATGTTTTCTCAGTGCTAACGTGAGCCATGTTTTTATAGGTGTGCTTTAATTATAATCTACTTTATTGTAATATACCAATCATGTCTAAATCACTAATTTTTAATTTAAAGAAGCCTTATTAGAAATGCCAGTATAGATATTTAAGTTCTTCTACATTAAAAAAAATTATATTGGAAGAAAAACTATCTGCAGATTTCTTTGGAGAGCCAAAAATATGTAACTCTAGTTTATTATTTGAGTGAATAAATCTAATGTGCAGTAAAACTGAGTCCCATTTCAATTCACAGAGTTAATAACAAAGTATTTTCATAATTTGACAGAAATGCATTGGCATAAAACTAGCAGTATACTTGCTCTGGTTTATCTGTACTTTGACATTTAAATTACATAAACTCATTTTTGAAATTTATATCACTGTTTTATAGTTTGCCACATTATTTAATCACATGCAGACACGCACACATGCATGCAGGCACACAGGCACACACATGCATATGTATATTCATTCTATTCTATTACTGCTAGCCATATGTTCTTTAATGTGTACTAAATGCGCAGATGACAGTTAGGATCTCTCTTTTACAGATTAAGAAAAACAGATCACCTTTTTTTTTTTCTAGAACATGCAGAATTATTTTTACAATCATGCAGAATGAAACTGTGTCAGTTTACTTATAATTCACCTTATTTTGATTGTCTTGTTAAATTGTCACTTTTATCAATATAATCAATAAAATTATTGAAAAATTTTTATAAAGCAGACTGTTCAATTTGCTCTATCTTTAGTGCTATAAATTAATAGAACATTTGTCTAAAATATGTGAGTACGTGTAAATTATTGGGTAAAAGCTAACTAGTTGTACTTGGTAAAAATTGCGTTTTTTAATCTCATGAATTTTAATTGGCATTTATTCAAACAAATATTTATCTCAAAATGACCATAGCCAGATACTGAGCACGATGATACATTAAATCCAGTATGTCTCAACATTTTTCCAACAAACAAATTTCCCAAACGAAATATAAGATTAATATTTTGTTAGACTCCATGTATCTGTAATGTTTGTTAAATAAGTGTAAAAATATTATACATAGTATATGAACAGTAATGAATTCTTACTAACTATAGTTTAAAAATGATTTGCTTTCAGGAAAACTTATTTTCTATTTGTCATTGTTTTATCCACAAAGGCTCCTCTAAATTTTAGTTCTCTAAGTTCCCAAATTTTTCTCCATTCTTTCTATATATAAAAAGAAGACTTTGATTTTTATTTTAATTAGAAGTTCAAAGTGAGAGCACATACATTGCCCTAAACTTCTTTACTGTATGTTCGATCTTTGCCCTAGCCCCTTTCCTCTGTTTATCTGATATTAAATTCTTTGAGAATGCACTTAATCCTATGAAGTAGGATAAGATTTTCCTTATCTGATATTTGCTTCTTGAAATAATTGTTTCCATATCTACTTTACTATAAACATGTTTGAGGTACATATATATTGACTTTTGTTTTGTTTTAACTTTTCTTTTTTTGCAAACATATCTTTCTTTGTAGCCTGTTGTATCATAATAGCATTTTTCATTCCGTGCTTTTTTTTTTATACTAAACATCTTCTTCAAACACTTATTTCGAATTCCTCATGGGCCTGCCACTTGCTAGGAAAAACTTATGTCTCTAATATTTATACTTTCAAAAGTACCCCTTCTTATGTAAATTTGTCTTCTTTGTTAGTCTTTGTGATTCATTCTACTGGTTCTCTTACTTTTCATACCACTGCAATCTCTTTGATATTTGTACTGTTTGTTTTTTCTGCTCCCTCCCTATAGTAAAATTAGATTTATACTCAAATACCCATCTTTAGCCTTCTTTTGGACTTTCTGAAATTTTAGCTATTTTAAAGTTCACCTTTATGTTGATGTTTAGCATATCTACATCTCTAGCCATAGTCTTTCATGGGTGAAAACGAAATGCGACTTGAGGTCATAAAATGAAACATGACTTGTTTCCCTCTGCATTTGTTTAATGGTCTTGACTATGAGAACCCAGCCTCTTTGGTCTCTAATTTATTAGTCATTCCTATGTTCTGAAAAAATCACTTTATAGAGTGAGAGCAAAGTACAGTGTCAAGGTTAGTTCATTGGAAGAAGTGGCCATTAAATAAGATCAAGATTGTAAATGTAGAAAAACAGATAGTTGTATAAATACCTGCATCAAATTATGAAACACTTTAACATCCTGTGCAAAATTAATATCACTGAATACTTACTTACAATGAACTTTAGGGCATGGTATTTCTTGGATATTCCTGTTTGCTGTTAGTTCAGGTATTTTCATAAATGTTAAAGTTATTTGTGTTTTTTTCTCACAGTAAGTCACATTTTCAGAAATATATTTGTGCCAAGGCTCAAATATAATCATCTGGTAATAATGTGTATTTGATGTTTTTAAAAATAGCATTTCCCTTACACATTCACACAATTTCCTGACCTTCCTCTTCCAAATAATTAATCATGCCATCTGTACACACATCATATTTAACCAAATTTCTAATATAATATTTAGTACATTGCATTATGTTAGAGTTAACTGTGTATCTCTTTGCTTTCTCCACCAAACCATGTACCCCAGATAATAGATATCTTATTCATTTCTGTATCCTCAGCCACTTGTTACATGTTTGACACATACTAGATATTCTCTAAGCAAGTATCTTGCTCTTTTGCCCAAGCTGAAGTGTGGTGGTGTAATCTTCACTCATTGCATCCTCGACCTCCCTGGCCCAAGCAATTCTCCCAACTTAGCCTCCTGAGTAGTCAGGCCTACAGGCTTGCGCCACCATATCTAACTAATTTTTGTATTTTTTTGTAGAGACAGGGTTTTGCCATTTGCCCAGGCTGGTCTTGAACTCTTGGGCTCAATCCACCCACCCACACTCCTCGGCCTCCCAATGTGCTAGGATTATAGGCATGAGCCATCATGTCCAGTGGAAGTGTGTGTGTGTGGGTATGTGTGTATATATATATATAGAGAGAGTTAACAAAATATCTCTATTACCTGTTAAACATGAGTATAAAGTTTAAGTTGATTAAAAAAAAAATAGTAGCAAGGCATTGGGAGTGGAAAAAATCTTAGAAAACTATAACAAGTTTCAGGTTCTAATTCCAGCCTAATATAAATATAGGTAGGCTTGAATATGCAGTTTTATTCTGCTTGGTCCAGTGTTACTATTCAAGGCAATCTCTAGATAAAGACCAGAGAATCAGTCTCTTACTCCTCTGACTCTTAGAGCCTTGCTATGAAAACCCAATTTGGTTTTTCCATACTTTAAGCTTCAAGTAGTGGCCATAGAGTTAAGAGACTCTCTGATATTTGCATGTGGATTGGGTAAGAATGGACGAGTAACAGGAAGTCAGAAGAGCCTAGTCACTACAGATTGACCCTGGATAATATAAAACCACTTTTAAATTCCATATGAGCAATTTAATCAAGGTGCTTTTTTCCCTGAATAAGATTTTGTTTGTTTGTTTGTTTTATTTCCAGTTGTAATCCTGTGACAGGAAATCCTACATTAATACAGTTTTTCATACCTCTAAGCACTTAGCTTTGATTCCATCAGTAGAGTTTCGTGTTTGCTTTTGTTTTATATTGTATTCCACAGGGCATGTGATTTTATTTTTTAATCATTGTTGCATGGCCTTCCGTATCTAACAAAGTGATTTAGATTTTCCATGACAAGTTGTGGAAGGAAACTGGAAACAGTTTCAGTGTTGCTCACGATTCAGAATTGGAGACTTTAACCTATTAACATCTTTAATTACAAAACATTTTATTCTCATTTGGAAATTAAACATAAGGTCTTAATTGTTCTGTATAATGGATTTGAAGTAGATGTGAGTATCCATGTATATTATTTATGTTTAAGGCTCATTAACACTGCCTTGATTATTTTAATAGTTTTTTTGTTTCCTTATAACCAAAACTATAAGAATACTTGAAGGAAGTCAGCATGTAATTAGTCTGGATATATGAACAACAGATTGCATTGTTTCACATGCTGTGAACTATGAGTGATCCACAATGCTGTGAAGGAGAGCAAAGCACCAACACTATATTTCTCCCTTAAAGCTCAACATTCTTGACTTTTCAAACATCACTGCTTGGGGAACTGAGAAACACAGATGTTCTACTGATATGATGATTATTGACTGAAATGGCTGTACTTGTTATCATTTATTGGCTGATGGCTTACCTCTCTAAAAATTCTTTTATTCCTAAAATCAATTTTAATCTTATTTGGAGTGCACATGATGGAGAGGGAAAAATGGTGAGGAAAGAGGAGATGGATTTTTTTTTTTTCTCATTAATTAGGGAGTTCAGTAGATCTAAAGATGATTACAAGGAACCAATTGAATAATCTTTGTGATTATAGTCAAGAAATATATTACATAGTCACACATTTAATTCAAGCTATCACAAAGTTGTCACAGTGTAACTTTGTTTGATGCAATTTCAAACTCCTAGCATTTTGATTCTTGTTGAAACATTTCACTCTAGAAGCTTACCTTGGAAATATTGTCGGTATGGTTCTAGATCACCACAATAAAGCAAACATCACAATACTGCTAGTGACATTTTGGTTTCCCAGTGCCCACAAAACTTATGTTTATACTACACTAAAGTCTATTAAGTGTACAATGGTGTTATGTCTAGAAAAAGCTCACACCTTAATTTAAAAATACTTGAATATTTATTAATTGCTTTATTGCTAAAAAGATGCTAATGATCATCTGAGCCTTCAATAAGTCATCAGCGTTTTTCTGTTGGAGGGTCTGGCCTTGATGTTAATGGCTGCTTATTGAAAAAGGGTTGTGTTTACTTAATATGGAAGTGGCTGGGGAAATTTCTTCAAATAAGAGGATAATGAGGTTTGACACATTAATTGATTCTCACCGAATATTTTTCCACAGCATATGATGGTGTTTGATAGCATTTTACCCACATTAGCACTTCTTCCACATTGGAGTCATTTTTCTCAAACTGTGCCACTGCTGTATCAACTAACTTTTATGTAAACATTCTAAAACCTTTGTTGTAATTTCAATCATGTTCACACATCATCACCAGGAGTAGATTCCATCTCAAGAAACCACTATCTTTGCTCATCTATAAGAAGCAACTTATCATTCGTTCAAGTTTTATTATAAGATTGCAGCAATTCAGTCGTACGTTCAGCCTCCACTCCTATTTCTAGTTATCTTGTGATTTCCACCACTTCTGCATTTACTTCCTCCAGTGGAGATTTGAACTGCTCAAAGTCATCTGTAAGAGTTGGAGACAACTTCTTCTAAACTCCTATTCACACTGATAATTTGACTTCCCCCCAATGAATTACAAATGTCCTTAATTACAGCTGAAATAGTGAATATTTTCCAGAAAGTTTTCAATTTCCTTTACTCAGATCCATCAGTGGAATCACTGTCTATGACATCCATAGCCTTGCAAAATGTATTTCTTAAATTGTAAGATTTGAAAGTCAAAATCACTCTTTCATCTATGGGATGCAGAGTGGATGCTGTGTTAATAGGCAAGTAAACAACATTAATCTCTTTGTACATATCCATCAGAACTCTGGGGTGACTAAGTATATTGTCATTGAGCATTAATATTTAAAACATTTTTTTTTTTTTTTTTCTGAGCAGTAGTCTCAACTGTGGGCTTAAATATCAGTAAATCTTACTGTAAACAGATGTGCTGTCATCCAGGCTTTGTTCTATTGATAGGGCACAAGCAGAGTAGATTGAGCATAATTCTTAAAGGCTTTAAAATTTTCAGAATGATAAATGAGCATTGGCTTCAACTTAATGTCACCAGCTGCATTAGCCACTAAGCTAACAGAGTCAGCCTGTCCTTTGAAGTTTTGTTGCCTGGCATTGACTTCTCTTCTCTAGCTATGAAAATTCTAGATAGGATTCTTCACCTCTCCTGCCCTTCACTGAATTGAAGAGATAAGCCCTTGCTTCAGATAAAGCTTTGGCTTAAGGGAATGCTGTGGTTGGCTTAACCTTCTAACCAGACCACTAAAACACTCTTTGTATCCATAATGAGGCTATTGCGCTTTCTTACCATTTGTGTTCACTGGGCTAGCACTTTTAATTTTCTTCAGGAGCTTATCCTTTCTATTACAACTTGGCTATTTTTCTCAAGAGCTCTAGTTTTTACAGTCTCAGTTTTGGACATGTCTTCCTCATTAAGCTTAATCATTTCTAGCTTTTGATTTGAAGTAAGAGATATGTGATTTTTTTTTTTTTTACTTTAACACTTAGAGGCTGTTGTTGGGTTATTAACTGGCCTAATTTCAATACTGTTGTGTCTCAGGGAGTAGGGAAGACTGAGGGGAAAGATAGGTATGGAGGAATGGCTGATAGGGGGAGCAGGCAGAACATACACATCATTTATCAATTAAGTTTTCTGTATTATATAAGCATGATTCGTGGTTCTGTAAAAGTTACAATAGTAACATAAAATATCACTAACCACAGATTACTGTAACAGATATAATGATAATTAAAACGTTTGAAATACTGCAGTAATTACCAAAATGGGTAATTTTGGTAATCTGGGTAACTCATGACCCAGAGACATGAAGTAAGTACATGATGTTGGAAAAATGGTACCAAAAGACTTGTTCAAAGCAAGGATGCCACAAAACTTCAATTTGTGAAAAATGCAGCATCTGCAAAGCATAACAAAGAAAAGTACAATAAAATTCTGTGTGCTTGTATAAATATTTGGTAGGATCAAGGCAGTCATATTAAGGTTGGTGGATCTAGTTATTAGGACCATTCCAATTTTTTATTCTCATACCTTTTTACTAAAATTAAATGTTTTGTTAAGATAGACTGAATCAACTTTTAGATATGAAATAGGACAATTGTTTGGTAAAAACACATACCCTGAATTTCACTGATTCTGAGACACTTCCACTGCCCCCCACATTTTAACATCTTTGAAATTATAATACACCCTAAAATTCATGTGATCTTAGCCTTTGTGGTTTGTAAGCAGGAGAAACAACACAGTTGTCCTTGCAGTGTCTGTACAAACTTCATCCAAGCTGTCCATATTTTCCTCACTTTACTTGAGTTACATGCATTATTAAGAGTACAAGCGTGTAATTTACTTACCATCAAAATATGTTCAACTATTATTACACTAATATGTGACGTAAAAGTGAAATTATGAATATTATGCTCTCAGAAACTGAGAAAAATAAAATACTGATATTTTGTATCAGTATAGTTTTATGTGAATATGATGTAAAATAAAATAAATATAAAATAAAATAAAATATAAAAATGATACTAGTGAAGCAAATATTTAATATTGGATGAATTAATATACTTTCTTTAAAAGCTGTAACCAAGTACTTTATAAGACCTAACAAAGGAAGATACTTTTAAATGAAATGTGTTGTTTTGTTGCTAAAATATATGTAATATAATTATCTGTCATTTTCACACAATGTAAAATCAAGACATTAGAAATTTTCCAATCCTTTGGACTAAATGAGAGAGATTTTCAAGTAAGTAGAGCCTATATTACCCAATTCATATATCAATACAACTTTTATTAAGTCATTTTATAATAGTATATAAGGAGAATTTTTATCACTAATAGTACATAATTTTTGTCACATCATATGTAAAGGTGCATCTTACAGTTAAAGACAGCATATTATTAGTAAAGTATATAATCTAGCAAATACATGTAAGTGCTAAAATAAAATACACTCTGAACACATTCTTCATTGAAAAGTTAGGTTGAAAAAGTGTCATAACTCAAAGTAGCGCTCAATCTTACATTGGAATGGAAATCCTTAGCTGCTTTTAATTCCTAAATATTTGGAGTGGGACTATTGCTTATTAAAATTCCAATTGTATTTTTAAGGAAAATCTACATGTCATATTTAGACACTTTTTTTTCTTTTCTCCTTTTAAGGTTTGGGGGTACATGTACAGGATTTTTACACAGGTAAATTTCATATCCCTGAGGCTTGGTGTATTAATGATCCCTTCACAAAGATAGTGAGCATAGTGCTCAATATGTAGCCTTCCCTGCTCAGTGAGTCTGCAGTATCTTTTGTTTCCATCTTTGTGTCCATGTGTATTCAATGTTTAGCTCCCACTTACAAGTGAGACCATGCAATCTTTAGTTTTCTGCTCTTGCCCTAGTTTGCTTGGATAATGGCTCCCAGCAACATCCATAGAGCTGCAGAGGACATGATTTCATTCTTTTTTATGGCTGCATAGTATTTCGTGGTGTACATATACTAAATTTTCTTTATCCAGCCCACTGTTGATGGGCACCTAGGTTGATTCTATGACTTTGCTATTGTGAATAGCATTGCAATACACGTAGTGCATGTGACTTTTTGGTAGAACAATTTATTTTCCTTTGCATGAATACCCAGTAGTAGGATTGCTAGGTCAAATGATAGTTCTCTTTTAAGTTATTTGAGAAACTTCCACATTGTATTCTACAATGACTGAACTAATTTACATTCCTACCAGCACTGTATAAGCATTCAGTTTTCTTGGCAACTTCAGCTGCCTCTGTCACTTTTTGATGTTTTAATTATAGCCATTCTGACTGGTGTGAGATGGTGTCTCATTGTGGTTTTGATTTGCACTTCTCTAATGATTAGTAATGATGAGCATTTTTTCACATATTTGTTGGCTGCATGTATGTGTTTTGAGAAGTGCCTGTTCATGTCCTTTGCCCATTTTTAAATGGGGTTGTTTTCTGTGTGCTGATTTATTTAAGTTCCTCATAGATTTTAGATATTAGACATTTGTTAGATGTGGAGTTTCTGTTTTAATGAACATTTTGTGTTTAAAAAGTGGAATGAAAATAGTAAAAAATAGTAAAAAAGTCTCTGAGCTAGAAATTAAATTTAAAGATGCATATTTCAATTTCATAGATTTGTTTTTAAGGTAGGAACATTTATAGATTATGTAATCCACTTCTATGATTTCATGATACACAAAAAGAGGTCCAGGAGATTGACTTACTTAATGTCGATCACCCAGTTTGTTGGGATGAGAAATGTGTTCTCATAGCTGGTTAAATGGGATAGGAAACCTGCAAATTTGAAGTGTCTCTAACTGCACAGTCCCTGTAGCTACAATCTAAATTTCTCCACTTACCAGCTTTGTGCTCTTTTAAGGTTACTTAAACTCTTTGTCCTCAATGTCCATATTTTTAAAATAGGGATACTTATACTGTCTACCTTCTAGAGATGTTGTGATAATTAAACAAGTTGATAGATAAGCATATGAATAGTACCTGGCACAACAATGTACATGGCAACCCCCAGAGTAGCGCAGTATACATGTTATGCAGCATCTTGACAGTATACATGTTATGCAGCCCCCCCAATATACAAGTTATGCAGTCTCTCTCTCTCTCTCTCTTTATCTAGATAGATCTCCAATGTAATAAGTACTATATGATATTCTGGATTGGATCCTTGAAGGGCAAAAGGACATTAGTTGGAAAACAAGTGACATACAGATAAATTCTGGGGCTTAGTTAATAGTAATGCACCAATGTTATTTTCATAATTTTTAAAAATGTACTGTGGTGATATATAATGTTAACATTAGGGGAGACTGGATGAGGGATATAAGAGGAACTTAAACATAGAACAAAACATCACATTCAATTTTTAAATATATTCAATAAATATATTCAATTGATATTTGTCAATTAAAGAAATAAAGTAAAAACAAGGAAAACATTTTAAAAAATAAATATTTGAGGTGATCTTTAATTCATATTACGTTCTTGTTTAAGTATAAGATGTCATTCTCTGTTACTCTTGCTTACCAGCAATTTCTCCAAATTTATCAGATTATTTTCTGTATTGGAATGATGTGTAATTTTTTCTAGTTGTTATTATAATCAAAGAGAGCATACAATTTAAAAAGATTAAAGAAGAATATGATAAATCAGAAAAAAACAGTATCAGGACAATCAAATTCAGCATTCTCCTTATATCAGGAGTAGATATGGCTGTAAGTTAAAAAAGAAAACAGCTAAATAACAGTTGTTAAAATAACATAGAAATGCTCTTTTTTTCTTTCACACATTATCTTCCAGAGGTTAATAATCCATAGCTAATATGGTTTTCCTATCACAAAGTCAGGCTCCTTCCAACTTGTTGCTAGAACAAGGTGCATCTTCCGTATCCTCAAAGTTGTCTCATGGCTTAAGTCTTTTGAGTTCCCATATTACATCTCATTTCAGCTACTAGGAACAGGAAAGACAACAGGAAAAGACAAAGTCATACAGTCTTCTTGTAAAATGTTTGCCAGACAAACGATCTTTTTCCTTTCTTCTACCTCCAGTCTTTTGGCCAGAATTTAGTTATATGTATGCTCCTAACTCTCAAGGAGGCTAGAAATATGGTCTTTATTTTGGGCAACCATCTAAAAAGTGAAGGTACCTTTTCAGTTCCACAGGAAGAAAATACCAGCAGCCTCCGCCTATTCTCCCACCAATATACATCTTTCAGCAACCAGGAGAGAGCAATGGAACATTATATTGTCCAAAGATGGAAGCCTTTTTCTCTCTGAAAAACTGACGGAGTTGTGCAATACAGTGGCCTTGACACATACAACAAAAAATGCAAAGGAAAATACTGAACTAAATTTTAACTGGGTTCATCCGAATCTGTTTTTAATACAAAAAATCTAAATTGACTGTTTCTTAACCCAGGGCTAATGAATGTCTTATTTTGTTTTTAAATCATAGAATCTTACCAAATGTGGAAGTGGCTTGCTCCATTTTTGGGCAATATATTTTAATTTGTTCCTTTGCTGGGGTCTTCTATTTTTAGGTCTGTAGGTTGGGAATCTAAATACTTTCCCTGGTTGTAATATTATATGAAAGACAATTTATCTTACAGATGAAAATGGAGAAGGTTTCAGCATTTGGAAGTATATATTGTCAAGCATTGAACTGTTGGCTGTGCCTGTGCTAGTGAATGAAGTGGCATGTTTATAATTCTGTGTTGTTAATCAATGTATAAATGATTGCCTTTTAAAAACTCATTTTTAAATATTTTATCTCCAGTATACAATAGTCTAGTTCATTTATTATAGAGATAGCTCATTGGCTATCAAGTTACATGATAGACTAAAACAGTTATTTTTGCAAAGTTCAATATATAAAATATACTATATTGAAGTCTAAAGGCAAAATGACAAAAGTAGTGCTTCTGTTAATTAAAGCTATGTTTACAACCATTCTGCTTTGCAAAATTAAGACTGAATAAATGATAGACATCTAAGCAATGTTCTGATATTCATTTGTAAATACTAAAGAATAAAATTTTCTAACGGTCACTGTAATGATTAAAATTAATTTTTAGGATTTATTTCTTTGTATTTTGCCATCATATCTCTTTGAGGGTAGGAATTATAAAACATTGACTTCTAGTAGAACATAAAACATCCATGATACATAACTGTGTATTCTTCAATTTCCTATGGCTTAGGTAACATCACTAAAATTTTCAGATAATTTTAACTCCATATGCTAAATAATATTTTGGAATATTCTACTGAAATAGAAATCAGAGGCTAGCTATATTACCTGATTAGTTGTCTCAAATTATATCATAAGTTGTGCTAAATCTACCTGCCACCACATGGCACACAGGAAAATTAGAAAATGATTATTAAAATTTTAATTTCATTCTCAATTATTAAGATGACTTTTTGTGGCATTATGCCTTATTATCTCAATTGGCCAGAAATCCTTTTATTGTAGTTACATGTATGTCATTTTTGCTCTTGCAGTGATTTTTTTTTTTTTTTTTTTTAATGGAGTCTCTCTTTGCACTCCAAGGCTAGAGTGCAGCGGCATGATCTTGGCTCACTGCAATCTCTGCCTCCCAGGTTCAAGCGATCATCCTGCCTCAGCCTCCCAAGTAGCTGGGATTATAGGCATGTGCCACCACGCCTGGCTAATTTTGTTATTTTTAGTAGAGATGGGGTTTCACCCTATTGGCTAGGCTGGTCTTAAACTCCTGACCTCAAGTGATCTTCCCACCTCGGACTCCCAAAGTGTTGGGATTATAGGCAAGGGTTACTGTGCCCAGCCAGTGATCATTTTTCTAAGTACAAAATTGCATTTTTTCCTATAATTTTCTAATAGGTACATATTTTAGTAAGCATTTTAGTGTGAGTTAAGACAAAAGCAAATAAAAAATGAAGTTCTAACCTAAAACAAGTTCATGTTGAATCTCTTATCTGAAACGCTTGACACAGATATGTTTTTGATTTAGAGTTTTTATAAGATTTTGAAATATTTGCAATATACAGGTTGAACGTCCCTAATTTAAAAATCCCAAGTCCAAAAGGCTCCAGTGAGCATTTTTTTTGAGCTTCATGTTGGTGTTCAAAAAGTTTTGAAAGCTGGAACATTTCAGATTTTGGCTTTTCAGATTTTAGATGTTCAACTTGTTTAGCGTTATTAGGAATGTCCTGTGGTACTTTTTATTTCTCCACAATATACTTCTTTCATTGTCGTAAAACAAATTTTTTAAATATTTTGTATAGCTTCTAGTAATACCTAACTCATTCAAAGGAAGAAAAAAGAAGGGAGTGAATGAACCCGAGGGAGGGAGAAGGCACTAATTTACCTAGTTAATGTAGGAAATACCTTTGGGTTGAGTCTACACAAATGCTCTCAGTTTTCCGCAAACTTACATCAGCACCATCACAACAACAACAAGAAAAATTGCAGCTTGGTGTTAATTTTTAGAACACTATAACACCTTATAATGTAATGGCCATGCAAGGCATGCAGTATCTTACAGGGTGTATATAAAAGATATCAGTCATTCCTAAATCTGTTTGTACTTTCAGGAATTTCACATTGGATATGGTCCCTGGATATGATATACAATAATAAAGCTGTGCGGCTGTTAAGCCAAAAAAAAAAAAAAAAAAAATTTAACTTCCTGACCATATCTAGTAGGGCTCTGCAGAAACATACAAATACATATTTTGTGGTTTCTTCATATGTCTGTGAAAATACATCATGTTTATGTCTAAGAAAAAAATATTGTATCATTATCAAATTGCTATTTTTTAAATGAAGACATTATATTACATAATAAGAAAATTCTGAGTTATTACATTTTAGAAGAATAATTTCAATTAAAATTAATGTGGATTTTTAAAAGAATTTTATGTTTGGCAACAAAAATGTAGAAGCAGTTTAGGCCTAACACTTAATAGAAAAATAATTTATTCGAACTATGTACTGCCTATTAAGAATGGTAGAGTCATGAGTGGTAAAACCTGAAATTATTAGGAAAGTATTAAACAAACAACACCAAGAGCAATAACTCTTCACCCTCAAGTAATACACTAGCTTTTCTAATGTACTTTTGTTGTGGTTTTTAAAAAATATTACAATAATGAATGTCCTTCAGTTAGGTTATTGACTTGTTTCAATGGCTAAGCATGGATATTGAATGTAGAGCTATGTGAGTATCTTTCATTAATCCTTGTGCCTCATTGTCATGATGCATAATGGTAAGATTGACAGAAAGATGCCAACAAATACATGCATGACGGAGAAGCCTCTTTCATGTTCGAGATACAACATGCTGTGCACGTACTGTGCTTGAGTTGTATGCATATGTAAGTCACCATGCATGGCAGATGACACAGTAGGCATCATCCCCATTTGCAACCCATCTTGCATGGCCTTTCAAGACGTGGGGAAGAGCTGAGGCCAGTGAAAACATCTGATACAACACGAATGTCCAATTAGAAACTCTGAAAAGCTACTTTTGCTTTTCATGTGACATGTGGTCATGAATTAAGGATCTTTAAATAAATAGACAGAAGGAGGAGAAATATAAAATCCCCTTTATGAAAAACAAAGTCGGTTTCCCAAAATCCCTCCCAGATCTTCACATTTATCAGATGCTTTCATGGTATCGTCATCTGCAGTGGGCTGTGGAAAACAGTGTTTACTGTGAGGTTAGGGAGCTTCCTCGTCATTTTCAATTTTTACTACCCCCCAGAAGGTAAAATGTTTAAGCCTATTTCTGAGTGAAATAATTGATTTTCATGTTTTTGAGAGAAACAGCTGGGGAATCTTGGCAACTTTCCTGAGCTTGTTTGCTGTGGACTTTGACTCTAACAGCGATTACTTCCTGATAAAAATGGTCTTACTTTTGAGAGTCAACGTTTGATGGCAAATAAAATATTTACATGGTGCACCATGATACTACTAAAAATAAAAACTTCTCATTTGTTTCAGCCTTCTGAGTAGTACCTTATACAAAGTATACTTGCAAAAATATTAGCTCCCTTTTCCCTTTATCATTCTGAGATCTATCTGTCTGTCTGTCTATCTATCTATCTATCTGTCTATCTATCTATCTATCTATCTATCTATCTATCTATCTATCTATCTATCTATCATCTATCTATCTCAGGGTCACTGTTTTCACATATACAGAGAAGTTGTAAGACAAACATTTGGTCAAATATTAATGCCATTTATTGTGTTCAAATCCTTCTTTCTGTAAATTCAGATGTTTAATTTTCATGTGACTTTTGTAGATTTGCCAATTATATATTCTTTAAATTTTAATAATCCTAAAAAATTTACCTTCAGGATTTTTAAAATTTTGTATAAAGGTGTTGCTCATTGAATGACAGTAATGATATGATACCTTAGATCAATATCATTAATAATTTGCAGGTCATCCCTATATTTTATCTCTAACTATGTGTATATATTATGAATATGAAACCTTGAGGTTAATTTATAGGGCTAAGTCCTAGGAAATTAAAATGGTGTATGGAAGGCAGGCTTTCAGGGTTATAATTTGACCTGGGATACACTTTAATATGATTAAAAATGAACACTTTAAAAATATTATTTTTATATTTTTAAAAATATACATGTAATACCTACAGATTATATGTATGTGTATAAAAGTATATCGAAAATAATAGCATATAATTAAAAATAAAGGAATATATATTATGAAAAAATTATATTTCTTATACTGAGTTAGACAATTAAATGATATCTCTGGCCTTAAAATGTATTTTGAGCTTTTAAGGATCATTTGTTTCTAATTATTTGTTCCAAGTCATCCCAGCAAGATGGGTGCTTAAGAGAGTGATGGTGTTGACATCAGGAGCTAACACTCACTTTAATCTTGTTATATAATTAGCTTTATAAGGCATAACCACACTTTTGACAGATTCATATATTCCCTAAATTTTCCATTTTGAATGACTATCATATCAATTATATTAAAGAGATATTCCTGTTTGTGTGCTTATTTTACTGATACTTTATGCACATTATATTAGTACTGATTAATAGATTTTTTTTTCTGTACTGGAACTTTCTTGATTATTCTGTATAAAATTATTGCAAAGATAGAAAAGGAAAAACTTGCTTTGCTTTTCAATTATAAAGCATCAGTGTTACCTTGGTGACGTGGACAAAACAATAGCTGTACACATTCAATCATCTGCAAAATCTGAACAAATATTAATTATATTGATTTTTCTACTGCCTTATGGAGGCAATTGCTCCTTTTATCCAAGGAGCAGAAAAGTTAATTATATACTTAAAATCCAAATTAGTGAGTGGTTCCATCATTTACTAGTATTTCTCTCCTTTGTCCTGGTATTCAAAAATCAGAGCTCAGAATTAAATGCTGCTTTCTTTTAAAAGTGTGTTAAATATTATTGGTGTACTGAATAAGAAAAAGAAACAAACAAGACATGATCAGGCCATCAATAACCTAATTGCTTATAAGTACTACACATAGAAAAATAGACCATAAAAAGAAGAATCTCAAAAAGGGGGAACCATCCTATCATTTAATAGTATTTATAAATATCTGGATATGATAAACTCTTTAATCCATAGACTATAACGTGGTAGGTAAAATGACATCTAGAAGAACCCCACCATTCTAATCTGGCAATATTCAATTTGATATAATAGTGGTAATACATGGAATATTGGAAACTTAATTAGTATTTTAGTTACCTAAGTGAAATACTATTCTTACTGAATCATTGCTAAAAATACATCTCACAAAGTCATATGCATATTCCATCCTAGCCTGTAATTTACATTTTTTAATATTTATACTTTGCAATTAGCACTATCATTACCTTTTATTTGGGAAGGTATGTGGAATTAGTACTCTTAAAATTTTAAGAAAAAATCCATATTTTCTGATGTTGTTCCTGGAGTATATTATACACCGATGTATTTTACTATCTGCCAAAACTGCTCTCTTTTACAGCAGAAGATAAATTGTTCTTTATCTCTGAGCAGTGCCTTTTTGCCATAGCCAGTGGGATTCAATACCACTGATTCTTTTTACAATCTTGGTTTAGAAAATTAAAGAAACTCAAGTAGCACTGCTGCAATTCATTCATGGCTAATACATCTTGTCACGCATGACTGAGGACAAGTGCCCTCCAGATTAAATTTTGCTGCTCAGCACCCTGCATTTTCATAAAATACAGTCCTTACATAGCTCTATGAATATCCCAAACATGTGGTTTAATTTAAACCAACATGCTTGAGTCACCCATTTAAATAAAATATTTATAATGTTCCAAAACTATTTTGTAAATGTACTTTCTTAAAATAAAACAAGTAAAGCCTATAATTTTATATGAGATAAAACAGTATTGATACTCAGTGATAAGTAGAGATCTTCGGGGAGGATTACCTGAGTTACCTTACGGAACAAACATTTGCTTCTGAGTATTGATTTGTGAGAGGAAGTTGGCACTGGTACTAAAAGTCCTTATAAGTGTTGGATCAACCCACCCTGTTTCCCTCTACTCCATGGCCTAGGCAAGATAGATACAGTTGATATGAATGGCCTTACAAAAGATTACCTTCTCCTGTGATGCTCTGTTTAGGTTGCTTGCTGCCTCATTTGTAATCACAGTTTAAAGGTGGACTTTGATTTGCTTTTTGAAAAATTTATTCATAAAATAAATGTATCAATTTGGATAGGGTAAATGAGAGAAAAAGGAATTCTAGAATGAATAAAAACAGTCTCTAACAGGGAGTTATTTATAATGATGTATACATATACCCTATGGATGTTTATTATCGTAAGAAACATATCCTGAAGTCTAAGAAAACAGATTATTATGGGATTACTAACAAAAACTGATTGAAATGGTCATCTGATGTTACAAATTTCTCTTCTTTCTCTATCTATCTCTTTCTCCTTTTGTGTGTATGTGTGTGTATTATGGTCTCAGCATAAACTATCAGGTGTTGCCTCATAATGGTAAAGATTTACTTTAGGCACTATTCATGGAACTTTTAACCACATAGAAACGATGCTGAGATCAAAAGCAACCTAAAACTTTATGGAGAAAGAATCAATCCACACTCTCATGATGTGTACATATTGACTAATACTCAATGAATCAGTTGGAAGAGCAGTGTGATCTTTAGTTTTTCGGGACTGTTACTAGAACATTGTGCATTCAGTATCCTGTATGTATGATGGGAGTCTTAGGGATCTCATCAAATGATCTGTAGGCTTAGGGATTCAGCAATACTGAATCATTATGTAAACCTTTACTATAAGTAAACTTTTTACTAACATAGAAAAGCTATAAAAGTAATTAAACTACTGTTTGCACATGGTTGGGAGTGTCAAAAACCAGCAAAATGACAAAAAATAAGTAGCAGAATCCATGTGAAATAAAAACTAAAGAGTAAACACAGACTAGTTAATGGGTTGAAGTTCTTTCAACATTACATAGCATGTATGTTGTTTTATGTCAGTATTGTAAATTAATTTTTGCATGCATATCAAAAATTATTAAACACTTATATTCCCTAATGGGAGTCATTTATTTCCAAAGAGCAGTTTAGTGGTCCTAGTTTTCTCATACATAATCGTTAGCTATTCAGGCACATTAACAATTGTATACTCTCTTGTCTCTACAAAAGGTTTAATCAAAATGTTAATGTCATAGACATAGCAATTTGATTCACATATTAATAAAACAGAAACAAAATTAAATTGAAATGAATGTTTAGGAATGCCATTTCTTTGTTGACAGAAAGTAAAATTGTGTGATTATCTGTGTGCATTATGGATTGATAAACAACTGTTTCAATAAAAGTGGAACACTAAAATTAAATATCTTCCTTCCATATAGATATCTAAAGCCATGTTTGCTCAGTTCTATGTAATTCATCGCTAATTATCAGTAAGCATTTTTCATACATTTTACAATTATCAGGGGATTTCAAGTAAATCAGATTCTAGATGCTCACAAATACCTGCATACAATTATGATGCTAAACATTTTCTATAGAAGTAAACATATATACATACAAGTACATGTGTGTATACACACATACAAATACAAATAACTGAGAAATGAAGGGGTTAAATTAACTTTCTTCAGAAAATATGTGCGGCATTTAGTATAGTTGCGACATGTATGGATGGATATATTCTGACTACTTGTCAAGTTGTGATTAATATAACTATATATGACCAATGGAATTAAAATTTTTCATTCATGTGTACGTGGCCAGTATGCCAATATTTTTCCTTGTTGCTAAAATATTTTAACATATTAAATTTAGAGATTCTAGGCCAATGACTTCTTAGTGCTATTAAATAAGTAAATGAGGATTGGGAAAAGAGAATAGGAAAAGTAGGAAAGAAATGAAAAATGTGCATGGTACATTTTACCACTTGACACTAATGATCAAGGTCAAGTCATTAGGTCACACAGACCTACATTTGAATTTCTTCTATTTCTTTTAAAAATCTGTGTTCTTCAGCAAATGACTTGAAAATAACAATCTTGTATCATGAACAATATAATACCAGTTGTCTTATTGTGTGCCTCTTTATTACTATATCTACTTGCTTTGTAGGAAGAAATGTGTAACACAGAAATATCTGTCAAGCAATGTAACCTCTACCTTCTTATCCAGGGGATAATTTATGGTTTCATTAGCCAATCATTAAACAAACAACATTTCTAAGGGCGTACTTTAGACCTCATAGTACTAGTCACTCAGAATATAGAAACGAATAAAATGCATCCAAGCATTTAAGAGTTC
Organism: Colobus angolensis palliatus; assembly: GCF_000951035.1. Classification (NCBI taxonomy): domain Eukaryota; kingdom Metazoa; phylum Chordata; class Mammalia; order Primates; family Cercopithecidae; genus Colobus; species Colobus angolensis. The sequence goes on along the minus strand of NW_012114688.1, from coordinate 6,828,809 downwards.
CTTATCAAGAATGAAAGACATATATATAGTGAGAAGAGACACCATGATTTGGGGAGCTTAGAACAAAGGTATGTACCACAGCATGGAAAGTCAAGAAGACATTTTCAGATATCTGACATCTACTCAGCTGAGCTGGGTTTGAGAGATACATTGAAATTTTCCAGCTTCTTGTGGGAAAGAGTATAAGATTAATATGAGTAAACTGAAAGAAGTGAGAAGTAGTCTGAAATTTCAAGTACATCAGTTGTACTTTGTAGTAAATTAAGTTTCACAGAGAGGTAAGAAAATAATTGCTATATTGCTTGATTTTTGGGAGAGAACATTCCAAGAATGAGTACATAACTCAAAAACATAATTACATATTTAAAAGGAAAATGAAATAAGAGATTTTTATTATGTGCCAAAAGTACAATTTATCATTTGAATAGGGAGACTGTCTTCCTACAGTGAAAAAATGAGACAGTGGGCATCAAGCTGGCTGTTTACAAACTATTGAAAGTGAATGTGTAAATGTGTTACTTTTACAAAATGCAATATACTTTCACATTAGATTTTAAGGAAAAGATTCTTCCTAATGGGCATATATTTATGGATATAAGAATAGATTTTGAAGAAACAGTAAATGTTAAAAATTAATTCCTTTCTTGTTTTGTTTTTATCTGCTATCCAGAGCTGGCTGTATGTCATTCAAAATTGAAGTGACCTTCCTAACTTGACGGCCTTACTATAGTTTAAATAAGATCACAATAATTATGCAATTCTTATTAGAACAGTAGTAATGTAGGACTAACGGAATTGTTTGTAAATCTAAATTTAATATCACTGTGAAGCAGATAAGGAGATGACTCAGTTTAATATGTCAGCTAACAGTTGTCACTTGAGATGTTTGTGCACCAATTGCAAACAGTGCAATTTACAAACATCTAGGATGAGTAGTAATAATTGTAAAGGACTCTTCTTGTTTAAGCAGAACGTTATAAGCACTATCTGAGATATACAACAGAAATCAATTCTTCTGACTTTAAATCAAATATTGTGAAGAAAACACATTTTTAAAAGTATAGGCTCTAAAAGAATATGTGTAATTTTTTCCAATTAATGAGCTGTTGCCAAGAATTAAACAGTGCCATTTCTACAAGTGTGAATTAACCTGCAGGCACCTAAAGTATTAAATACACAGAATGTGAAGATTGAAAAGAAGTGTCATCGGTAGGCATATTAAAAGAAAAATTTACGTTCATAAATTCTGGGTAAAACCCCAACCTTCTTGATCTCTACAGGTTTATAATGTACTGATAAAACTGAACCTTTTGAAAGGTTCACCTTTCAAAAATATTCTAGCTTTGAAATTTAATTATGGTGTTTTCAAGCACAGCTACAACTAGAGAATGGCATAGAGTTGCTAGGTTGAGTCCCTTCATATCCGTCTCATGAGAGTAAAGAGATCAGCATTTAACATCAGTTTAATATTCCTTTTGCTTAAGGAGCCAAAACTATTCTAATCCTTACAATGATTTGAATATAGGTGAGAATATTAAACTCTTCCTTATGCATTGATTAAATTCCCCAGAGTGGAGTGGTGAGAAGGATCATTACATGAATCATATATGTAAGTTAAGAAAGTGTATCATAGTAATTAAGATTGTGCTAGAGCCAGACACTCCTGAATTTGAATAGTGGCTCTACTACCACTGAATTTCTTTAAGTCTCATTTATGTATCCTTCAAAAAAGGATAAAAATAGTGCCTAACCTAACAGGGTTGTGGTGAAGATCAATAAAGATCATGCATCGATATAGCACTTTTCTTGGCCTGTGGTCCAGTACATGATAGCTGCTATATTATTATTATTATCAATGTTATACCTAAAAAAATACCAGGTTTGGATTGTCTGTTTCAACATGGCATGTTTAGAAAGAAATATTTTTAAGATTTAGAGTAGTTTGTTTGTTTTCATCCTGGGCATTCAATACAAAAGAAAAAGAAAGTAGAAGCTGCTCAAAATCTTAGAGGCTGAGCCCAGGAAAAAAGCAAAACAGATTAGTTTGAAGTTTCAGTGATCCGTTATTATGAGTAGCATTCAAAGAGGTGCTGAGGCGAAATACTCGGTTTAATTAATCAAATAAATTAAGACTAAATAAATATTTAATACTAAACATATTTTGAATACTGTGTTAGGATATTTCCTATGTTGTTTCAATAAATATTTTCTAGGAAAAATGTCTAATATAAATTAAACATAAATGTGGTGAAAAAAATTATGAAGTTTACTGATAAACTTTTGAAGTTTAAGAAATTTTGATATTAAAGGCTGAGCTTTATAGAGTGAAGAAATATCAACTGGTAACTTGCTAAGAATGAAGATAAACCCTAAATAAAGAAAAGTCTCTTCCAGCTAAAGAGAAAAGCACAAGAAAGCATAGCATCCCTTCTCTGATAAAAGGAGAAAGTATATTATCAGTGCATTTTGAGATTGGCCATCTAAAATTTTTACATCCTAAAAGGTTATCTTTGAAGCAAAGGAAAAAAAATTGACCAAGGTGTTTTCCCCCATTTGAAGAGAAAAATTAGCAAGCATTTGACTTTCAAGGGAGAGAAAAATAACAATATGGGTATCACTTCCCTCTAGTGGCGAATTCAGATCCCACAAAGCACACCATGGAGTATTCTGTCAGAAGACTGACGACGATCATTTGCAGAAAATTTATAGTTTTCAGAGTTCTTCTGAATGTTTTATTTCATTGAATTCTCAAAGTACTCTATGAGAATTTATCATTCCTGTTTTAAGAATGATAATAGTAGATTTTTAACACAGAACACAATGCAATTCTGACATTAATACATTGAGAATTGGGAAGCCTCAGATTGAGACCAGATTTTAATAGTAATTAGCTTTCTGAGTTTTTTGAGCTTATGTAAATGAGGTAGAATAGTCTGGGTAGTATCTTAAGGCCTGTTAGAATTATGAAGTTATGTCAGCTTTTCTGTTTTATATCTAGTAAGTAGTTAAACTGAGACTTTAGCATTGGTACCATATCATCTGGCCCAGTCCTCTTTTCTCCCGGGGATTATGTCTAGTCTCTCCCCCATGTTGGTGACCTCAAGTAGTAAATATAATTTTAATGGTAGAAACCCCTATTTAATGCATGGAAACATCTCAATGAATTCCATTTTCATTTGTGTAGCTTTTTTCTCAGCATTATCGCTCAGCCATTCTACAGCTCTCCTGGGAAAAGGCAGCCCTTGTTGTTTCTCAATTTTCAGGCTCTGCACAAGGAATTGCTAAGTTTATGAAGTCAGTCACAAGAGGTATATTCATATTTAATGGATTGTTTGGAGAGTTCAGCTCTTGGATTATATCATATTTTGTTGAACTATTATGCACAGTCTTCACTTTACTCATAGTTCTTTATAGCAAAGGGAAATATAACAAAGACTGCATAATTTAATTGCTCTTATTCTAAACACTATTCAAATTATGGTCTCTTCTTTAATAATTGCATATATAAGATTAATCTAGTTACAAAATAATAATGATAATAATAATAGCAATAATTGAGGAAGAAAAAGGAAGAGTGAGGGATTAGAAGAAAAAAGAAAAGCATGTATGGAAATCCAGGCCAATTGCTTTATACTCATTGTCTCTCATCTTTACAGCATTAAAATAGTGTCGCTTATCCTCATTTTAAAAATAAGATGTCTGAGGTTTACAGAGGTTAAGTAACTTACTAGTGATATCTAAAGTAATAATAGTAGCTAACATTTGTTGAGAATGTCCTATATGCTATAACTGAGCTAAAACACTTTTTCATTTTCTCTCATTTAATCCTTAGAATAACCCTATAAGGTAGGCATTGTTCATGTCCTTTGTAGGGACATGAATGCAGCTGGAAACCATCATTCTCAGCAAACTATCACAAGAACAGAAAACCAAACACCGTGAGTTCTCACTTACAGGTGGGAATTCAACAATGAGATCACTTGGATACAGGAAGGGGAACATCACACACAGGGGCCTGTAGTGGGGTAGGGAGAAAGGGGAAGGATAGCATTAGGAGATATACCTCATGTAAATGACGAGTTAATGGGTGCAGCACACCAACATGGCACATGTATACGTATGTAACAAACCTGCACGTTGTTCTCATGTACCGTAGAACTTAAAGTATATTAAAAAATAAATTATTTTTTTTAAAAAAAGATAGGCATTGTTTTTATCCACCTGTAGAGGTTAAGAAACTACCACATAGAAAATGTAAATAATTGCCAGGATTGACAAACTAATAAGTAATTCAGCAGGAAGTCAGAACTGGAACTTGGATTCAGTAGCTAGTACTGTGACCGGATGGTTCATAAGGATCAACCAAACATTTCAGGATACGCACTGAAGTTAGCCAGATAAAACTATAATATTATGGACCTAAAAATTTGAGTGAATTGTACACAACTAACGTGTTTTTCATCTAATCATCTTCTTCTGTCATTCTTAGTGCATTGCATGAAGCTCATTTACTCTGGCCCCAACCACTTACTGTTCTCTATCATGTGTGATTTCCTTTTCAGAGCTATAATTCATTGTAGTCTTTCTTAGTTAATGGAGCTTATTTTTATTTTTATTTTTTATTTTTCCTGTGAAAAGCTCTTACACATTTTTCCTTTGATTCTTTCTCTCTAGCTACCTTATTTGGTACCTCCTTTGCAAAATGTCTTTCTGCTGCCTACTTGCAAATATCTTCTGTGTTCTGCATTCTGAACACCGTCTTTGTTGCCAGTAATGTTGCTGTTGTTGCTACTGACTTAGCACAGAGAAGAATCACTATGCTAAACTTACTCTCTCTGTTTCTTTTTATTCATGCTTATGGCATATATAACTCTGACTTCCCTCAAAGCTCCTTCCAACATGAGTCCCCAAACTTCCCTTTCCCATAAAGTCTGAGATTCTGCAGAGAATGTACATTTATCTGTCAAGACAACTAAGAAAACCTATGATGTGCCCTTGGAAACATCTTATATATGGCTGTTCAATTACAGCTGTACAATAAGTTAAACTTGTTGGATTTGCCTTTAACATGTCATTTATATTCAAGCAGCTTTATCTATATTCATACTGATCTTTCTGTTTGGAATGCTCTCTTCCAACCTGCTTTCCCATCAGTATTTTCCGTTAAAAAATATTACTCATACTTGAAGGCCAATCTCAAATATCAGCTCATTTGTGAAATCTTTTATAGCTCCTCCAACAGAAGATATAACATCCTCTCAAGTTCTTATACATTTTGTAGACCTCTGGGTTATAGGATTTAGCAAATTGTACTGAAGGTAATACAAACAATAATTACCAATACTAAATATTGAGCTCTTCAAGTTAGGGAAGTTTTTCTTATAGCTAATAATATTCTCCACACCTGGCATTAGATAGTCACAGTGGATGATCAGCAGACTTTTGGATCATTTATTTATAGTGTTTCAGTTTAGATTTTCCAAGAAGCAGTCATCGATATAGAATTGGATTATAATATTTATAGGGGAAACAAGAAAGATGAAAGGGATGGAGCAGAATACACAGGTAGCGACTTTAGGCACTTATACTCATCTGACATCTGTGGAAGGAGAGACAGAGGAAGGAGGATTGAAGAAGACCTTCAAAATGCAGTATAGTTCTTAGCCTCACTGATGTGAAGTTCCTGAGCAAGGATCAGAAGAAACCCCCAGCAGTAAGAAATGTCTCAGTTCTGGTACCCCTATGCTCAATCACTGTAAGAAGCCCGGGAAAGTCTGGCCTTGACATAGACACTGTGTTGGATGTGAAAGTGCACAGCTGGAGGTTGACAGTCAGCTATGCTCCCTGAAGAAGGATCTCTTAAAGAGAGGTTTCAGTGGTCCACCTTCCTCAGCACCATGCAGTGCTTTAGTCAGCATACTTCTCTTTTCAATCTCATTAAGTCAATGTACTGGAGGAAAGGGGCTACCATTAAAATCATTCAGCTAGTAATACTGAATAAGGAGACAAGAGATCTAGATTTTAGCCTTAGTTTTAGTACTTAGATGAATGACTTCTTCATGTCACCCTTGTATGTGTGAATTTCATTCTGTATAATATTATTTGAAATTTTTTGTTTCCATTTTAAGGAAAATATGAAGTGTCACAAATAGAACTTGCTAAAAAGCAAACCTATGGGATGGGTCCTTTCCTTTTATTAACTATATACACACACACACACACACACACACACATATATACACATACAAACATATATATACACACACATACATATATTTCAGTCAATATAATTATACAATTTTAATTTCATCATATATAACACAATTATAATTATATAATTGTTATTTCAAAATGTCTTTCAATTTAGACCTTACAGAGCCAGGTTTAAGAACTGTGTACTAAACTTATTATATATTTGGTTATATACTTCCTTGGGAAGTTGCTTCATTAAGAATGCATTTTTTTTTTTTTTTTACTGGAAGACCCAAAAGGGAAATATAAATTATAACCTGAACTTTTATTTCCATTTATTTATTTTATTTTGAGACAGAGTCTTGCTCTGTCACTCAACCTGGAACGCAGTGGCATAATCTCGGCTCACTGCAACCTCCACCTCCCGGGTTCAAGTGATTCCCCTGGCTCATCCTCCCAAGTAGCTCTGACTAACAGGCATATGCCTCCATGGCCAGCTAATTTTTGTACTTTCGGTAGATACAGTACTTTCATCATGTTGGTCAGGCTAGTTTTGAACTCCTGGCCTCAAGTGACTCATCTGCCTGGGTCTCCCAAAGCGCTGGGATTACAGGCATGAGTCATTGCAGCCAGCTGACACAAACATTTTTAAAAGACAAATTTTGTATATTTAAGGTATACAACAGGATGTTGTGGGATACATATATAGTAAAAAGCTTACTGTACTAAAGCAAGTTAATATATCCATTATGTCACATAATTAACCATTTTTTTGTGTTTGCTTTTGTAGCAATGACAGCAAAACCTCTACTAAATTAGTATGAATTCCGTATACAGTATGATTTTATTACCTCTAGTCCTTATATTGTACATTACATCTCTAGACTTATTCATTCTACATATCTACTACTTGGTATCCTCTGAGATACACCTCTCCATTTTATTTTCTCCCCTCTCTCCTCTCCCAACCCCTGGTAACTGCTGTTTCATTCTTTGTCTTTGTATATTTGAATTTTTTGAAGACTCCACATATAAGTAATATCATGCTCTATTTTTCCCTCGGTGGTTGGCTTATTTCCCTTAGCATAATGTCCTCTGGGTGCATCCACCTTGTGACAAATGGCAAGATCTCCTTCACATTCCTTACCCATTCATCTATCCATAGACACCTAGGTTGCTTCCCTCACTAGGCTGTTATGAATTATGCTGGAATGAACATGCTAATGCAGTTATCTTTATGAGATGGTGATTTCATTCTGGGGAGTAGGGTGGGTATATGCCTCAAAAAATGAGATTTCTGTGATGGTTCTGTGTTTGTTTGTTTATTTATTTTTAGAACATTCCATAGTGTTTTTTTATAATAGCTATACCAATCTTCCACTCCAAGGGTATATGTCTTCCCTCTTCTCCACACACTCACTAGGTGTTATGTGAGCAGCTACAGCGTGGACAAAGTGCAAGAGTGACACCAAGAGATGACTTCCAGATGATGTAGAGGGACACTGAGGAGGAGAATAAAGACCATCCAAGTTGTCCTCTCTAGCAGCATGCTGCCCAAACTTATTTTGTGCTTCAGGGCTGTTATCTTAAGTACAGTTGTTATGAAGATAAAGAGCAAAACAGCTGCCCCATGTTGTTGCAACTGTTACTCAAACTGAAACCCTGCTCAGAAGCCCAAGGACATTCAATGTCAAATAAACTCATCTAAAACACCAGTCATTCTAAAACCTTAAAGGCCATGTCTATGTTCTAGTGTATTCTTTACCACTGTCCTTCCTCCTCTTCATTTATTGCTTTGTCTCAAGAACACTAAACTCAACACCATCATTTGGTCAGTTGATACCACTAAAGTTGTTCCCATCAGACATGGTGCACCATCAGCACCACACTCACCATTTTGCTCAAAGAAACAGCTGTTTGAGGAGAAAGCTATAGAAAAAAAAAAAAAAAAATCCCAAACGAACTGCTGCAAGGATTCAGAGGAGGAAGTCAGAATCTAGAACAGAAAACAAAGCAGAGCCTCCCTGAGACAGTTTTAAATCCTAGGGCTCTTTTAACATTTTGTTAGTGGCCATTCTAATGGGTGTGAGGTGGTATCTCATAGTGGTTTTGAGTAGTATTTCCCTCATGATTAATGATAAGCACTTTTTCATATATCTTTTGGCCATATTTATATCTTGTTCGGAGAAATATCTGTTCGGGAAATTTGCTCATTTTTTAGTTGGGTGATTATTTTTCACTATTGAATTGTATGAATTCTTCATAAATTTTGAATATTAACCCCTTATCAGATGTATTGTTTATAAATAGTTTTTCCCCATCCATACTTCCATTTCATTTTGTTGATTGTTTCCTTTACTATGCAGAAGATTTTTAATTTTTGTCGTTCCATTTATTTATTTTTGCTTTTATGGCCTGAGATTTTGGTATATTTTTTAAAAAAATCACTTCCAAGGCCAACGCCGGGAAGTTTTTCCCATGCATTCTCTTTTAGGAGTATTATAGTTTTTGGTTTTATATTTAGGTATTTTATCCATTTTAAATGATATTTGTGCATGGTGTAAGATAAGCATATGATTTCATTCACTTTACATCCTTTTTGTGCCTTTCTCAATAATTAGTTAACCATGTAGGTTTAGATTTGTTTCTTGGCTCTTCATTCATTTCTACTGGTTTCTATTTTGTGCCAGTAAAATACTGTTTTGAATACTATCTCTTTGTAATATAATTTTAAATCAGTAAGTGTGATGCCTCCAACTTTATTTTTTCTTTCTTCTTAGAATTGTTTTGGCTCTTTGGAGTCTTTTATGGTTCTATGCAAATTTTAGGGTTTTTTCTATTTCTGTTATAAATGCCATTGGGATTTTGATAGGGATTCCATTGAATCTGCAGATTACTTTGCCTAGTATTGACATTTTAACAATACTAATTTTTTGATACATGAGCATGGGATATCTTCCCATTTATATATTTCTTCTTCTATGCCTTTGTAGTTTTAAGTGTGTGGGTATTTCACTTTCTTGATTAAATTTATTCCTAGGGTTTTTTTGAAAGCCATTTTTGATAGGTTAATATTTAATATTTTATTATGTTAATTATTAATATTGTTTAATATGTTAATTTTTATTGTTTAATAATAGGTTAATTATTAATATTGTTTTCTTGATTTATTTTACTGTTAGGTCATTACTTATGTATAAAAATGCTACTTTTTTTGTCTATTAGTTTTGTAAACTACAATCTCATCTTATGATTGAAAAAACAGAATAAAATGCCTAGTACTTTATACCAAGTTAATCAATATGCTTATAGATATTTATTAAACTTTCCTTTGCAAAACACAGTTCTTAGAATTCTGAAAGTGCAAATGCAAATAACTAAATAATTACTTAATACTTACTGAGAACATATAATGTGCTAGGCACTGTTCTGAGCATTTCACCTTAACTAATGAATTTCTCCTTACCACCCTGCATCAGTTAGTGATTGCCACAAAAATACTATGTAACAAATAACTGCATAATCTCAAAAACATTCGAAACACCATGGTATTAGAAAAATACCAGACGCATAAACCAATGGAACAGGTGAGAGAACCCAGAAATAAAGCTGCACACCTACAACCATCTGATTTTCAACGAAGCTGAGAAAAACAAGCAATGGGGAAAGGACACCCTATTCAATAAATGCTGCTGGGATGACTGACTAGCCATATGCAGTAGATTGAAAGTGAACTCCTACCTTTCACTGTATACAAAAATCAACTCAAGATGGATTAAAGACTTAACTGTAAAACCTAACACTGCAAATACCTTAGAAGAAAATCTAGGAAATACCATTCTGGACATCGGCTCAGGCAGAGACTTCATGATGAAGATTCCAAAAGCAATTATGAAAAAAAACTCAAAAATTGGGAACTATCACCAGAGAAAACAGACAACCTATAAAATGGGAGAAGACATTTGCGAACTATGTGTCTGATAAATGTCTAATATTCAGAATCTATAAGACACTCAAACAAATTAACATGCAGAAACAACCCCATTAAAAAATGAGTAAAGGGCGTGAACAGACAATTCTCACAAGAAGACATACACACAGCCAACAAACATATGAAGAAAAGCTCAATATCACTAAATATTAGGGAAATGCAAATGAAAACCAAAATAAGATACCATCTCATACCAGTCAGAAAGGCTACTATTACATTAAAAACAAACAAACAAACAAACAAACAAAAAACAGATGCTGACAAGATTACAGAAAAGGGAAAGCTTATACACTGCTGGTGGGAATGCAAGTTTGTTAGTCACATTTAATTGAAATAATTATTAGAGCTAGGGATTCTCCTAACCAAAGGGGAGAAAAAGAAGTGTCATAGAATTGCTAGATACAGTCTAAGCAAGAAGAGCTGTAAAAGGCCTCTCAAGTCTCTGTGAGTCATTGGTGTCCTGATTTAGCCTAGTTTTTTATGCAAGCTGTCAAGCAGAATAGGTAGAGGGCAAGGGAATTGCTGTGACAGTGTGCCACTAAGAACAGAGTTAATTGGAATTCTGCAAGCCAATGAATGTGTGACATTCAGAGAAGAAGTGGACCAGTAAATGTAGTATACTCTGTTTAGGGACTGACTGTAAAACTCACAGAATGCAACTGGCTATTGATCACAAATTCAACATGTGTGATTCTTTATAATTAACTATCAATAAATAATAGGGAATGCAATGGTCATTATTTCAATTAAACATGACAGATTGTCCCTTTGAGTATAAACCCATCCTGCTAAAAAAGAAAAGAACAAAAACAAAATAAGGAAAAATGTGCAATTTAATATCCTTGACTGCCAGATTTACTGTATAAAATGAATTCTTTGTAGTCTGTTAAATAAACACTCCTTTTAAAGACATCTGAGAACTAGGTTAATATTGCCCTCTATTTGTAAGACCTTGAGATTCTAGACACATATGACTTTTTCAAAACCCATATTTAGGATCTAAAAAGCAGCCAGCTGTGCTTCATTCGGAGTCATTCTGTGCTTCTCAATGGAGACCTTATTGGCCCTTCCTTGTGCTGTCTGTGTTGGAGGTGTTCCCTAGTCATTGTAAAAATAACCTGTGAGTGTATTGAAATTTTTAGAAGGCTTGAACAACAGCAAAAAAACCCAAAATATGTGTTCTGTAATTACGTTTAAATGGCATTTTGGAATTTTTAGAAGGCTTGAACAATAGTAACAAAAAGATGTGATCTACAATTACATTTAAATGGTGTTGTTGTTTTTCTAAAAGGTCAGAATATTAATGCTTTCTATAAGAAAATTTAAAAATCGCCAGTATGAGTACGTTTTTTGGAGGAACTTTGATATATGTTGTTGAAGACTAAAATTACATGTATTAATTTCCATAAAAAGAAGATAATTCAAAACATGGAATTGTATATGTACAATGATGTTCAATGTACTATTAGTTATAATAAATTATTAGAAAAAATGAAATAAATATTCAGTAACAGGAAAATGGTTAAACTGTGATACATATTAAACCACTCATATGTGATTCTCAGAGCCACTGCATTTTGATAAATTTAGCTAGAAGCTAGGCATTTTGCATGATTCCTCCCACTTCCTTACTCATCACATCATATCACCTATGCCTGGCTTTGAATCCTTACTCTGTCACTTGCTAAACATGTACCATGAGTAAAGTTACATACCTTCTCCTTGCCTCAGTTTCTTCATTTGTGAAATAGTAGTAACAGTGGTATCTATCTTATTTGGTTAACTAAGATCATATAACTACTACAACACTTAGATCGATTTCTGACAAATAATAGGTCCACAATGAACATTAGATTTTCACTATTGTGAAGAGTATGATATAATTATTTCTTTAGTCATTCCATTTTATATGAAAATATTCATTGAATTCATCCTGAGTCTATGGCAATACCACCCTGAATGCACACGATCTCATCTGAATTTACCTTGAAACTGACTCCTTACTGTTCCCAGATTTTGATTCCTTTCCACTGAAATCCAGCTCCTCTTTGGCAGCCACTAATATAAGCTATCTACATCTGGCCATTTCATTTCCCTAATTAAAACCGGGCATTGATCTCCCCTGGCATACATACGTTATTAAGGCATAGAGGATTCCCATGATTTGTTCCTGCTTACAAATGCAAGCTCATTTCTCACCACTCTGCCTTCCATTTTGTGTCCTAGCCATCCCACAGTAGGTTGTTGTTTTTTCTTTTTCTTCCCCTCATACAATTCCAGGCTGTTTTCCTTAAGCCATTTTCATTATCCAAGTCTCCTGTACCTGAGAATACTCAGCCAGTACTAACACTGATTAACTTTTACTCATCCATGAGCAGTTAGATCAGTGAGTGTGACATCCTTCTAGAGGTAGATTTAGTTAGATTTAGTCCTTCTCTGGACCCTCATAATAATGTGTGTCTATCTTTATATTTCATCAACTACCTTTCATTTTAATTTTTCATTTTGGTATTCTTCTCCATTAGAGTTTGAATATATTGATGGCAAAGTCTTAAGATCATGTATCTCTGGCTCCTGGTACAACATTTGCACAATGATTGGTCTATGAATGCTTTGAACAAATAAAGGTTAAATTAATATAATTGTAAACATTTTAAAAATAGTTATGAAAAGTTATATAGTCACAGGGAAAAGCTTATGACATCTTATGAGGTAATAAAAATCAAGATAAAAAATTTTGTATAAAATTCTACATATCATTGCTAGAACTGTGCAAAAGTATCACAGGAAAAAAGATGATTGACTTATGGAAATGTTTTGTATTAACTTTCCAATTAATTTCCAAAAAATATTTGTAGTTCAGTACTAGTGGAATTTATATTGCTTTCTAACAAAATCTTCATAAAAGAATCATTCTGTTCTGAATTTTAGCTGTCTTCTAAGGCTTGCAAGGTATCTTACAGTGTTTTATAAGTCTTCACTTCCCTGACATTATGCAGATTTAAAAGCTACATAGATACATTCAAATCACTGACATAAAATAGTTTATTTATAATGTCCATGCCTCATTGCAAGGCTAGTTTAAGCTGTGGAGTTTGTGGAATACATTGCCAATTTTAAAAACTTGAAAACCTGTTTGTAGAAAAGCAGCTATGATTCCAAATTTCAATGTCTGGTTCTATAATACTTCTAAAATTATTATTAATAATTTTCTTATAGATGAAGAATATTAGTACTTGTGTTCACATGTGGTTTTTTAAATTTACCCCTAGTTTAAACATATACTTGAAACATACACCTAATTTTATTTTCCAGCATAAATCATCACTTTTACCTTAGCCCTTTGACTAATGGCACTGTTTCTTAGACACCTCAATGCAATCATGATGCCATTGTAGTCATTGCACTAGTAGTAATTTTAGATGTTTTTAAAGAGGAAGGGTGAACATTTTGCATTTACATGACTTTTGAAAACCACATCTGAAAGCCCAATTAGACTCTTTAATTTATCCCTATCATAAGTAGAGGAAAAATCGGGATTGATAGAACATTCATTGGAATCTGGAGACCAGTGATAACTTCCAGATATGACTTCCCTTCTCTGTAGGTTAATTTTGGATAATGATAGCTTCTGGAAAATTTGTAAGCATGACCTGAATCAACTCATAAACTATATTCATCTGTTGTCGATGGGTAGATGAGCATCCGCAACTAATAATCTAATGATCTGTTATATTTAAAAGAACACTGTAATTTGCAAGGTAATTTAAAATGCACCATATCTGTATCTAGTCTATACAGTTCTGGTTGATTGAAAATATCATACACATTGTAGATAAAATGAGTAAATCTCAGAGAGTTTAAACAACTTGTCAAAGCTGAGTGAACACTTGACTTCTAATTTTGTGCTTTTTTTTTTTAAAAACTATCCCTCATTGCCTCCCTTAGATTGTGATAATGCAATATTATAGAGGCATAAAGCCAAAAAAATTTTTTTTAAATTTTACAAGGAAGAACTTCCTGCTCTTTTGACCCATTGACATTAGGATGCAAGCTTATAACATTATTTGGAAAGAGTAATGTGGGATCTTTGTTCTAATTCAAATCCAGACATGTGGCTGGCTAAGTTACTTGATGAATATTAGTGAATCACTCGGGTCTCAGTTAACTTACATGTAAAACAGAATTTTAAAATGCCTAATGTAGCAAAACTCAAGACAGTAAAAGAATCAATGGTTACTAGGAGTTAGAGGAGAGAAAGAGACGAATAGACAGCACACAGAGGAATTTTAAAGCAGTTTCCTTGCTCTATAATACTATAATGATGGATATATATCATTATACATTGATCCAAACATATAGAATCTCCAACACCAAGAGCAAGCCCTAATATAAATTATGAACTTTTGGTGATAATGGTAGGTCAATGTAGGTCCATTCATTGTAGCAAATGCACCACTCTGATGGGGAGTATTGATAGTGGAAGAGACTGTGCATGTACAGGGGAAAGCAGCATATGGGACTTCTGTACTTTCCACTCAGTTTGGCTGTGAACCTAAAACTTCTCTAAAAAACAGTCTACGTCAAAAAAGTTGCAGGATAATGAAATTTACATCCTTATACCCGTAAATTTAAAGACATAAATAAAATTGACATTTTTTTATACAAAAACAAATGATTAGGATGCCCATGTTAGAAGATTGTTATGAAACAAAATGAGAAAGTACTTTGATTACTATAAGCATTCCAGGAAGTTACAACTTTATTAGCATTGCCACTATTATTATTATTATTATTATTATTATTATTATTAAGATAAAGTCTCACTCTGTCGCCCAGGCTGGAGTGCAGTGGAATGATCTTGGCTCACTGCAGTCTCCACCTACCGAGTTCAAGCAATTCTCCTGCCTCAACCTCCCAAGTAGCTGGGATTACAGGCACCTGCCTCCACGCCCAGCTAATTTTTGTATTTTTTAGTAGAGACAGGGTTTCACCATGTTGGCCAGGCTTATCTCAATCTCCTGACCTCAGGTGATCAGCCTGCCCCGGCCTCCCAAAGTTCTGGGATTACAGGTGTGAGCCACCATGTCTTCATATTATTTTCATCTATACTTTCTTAGTAGAGCAGGAATAACAATGAAAAGATGTAAGGAGATGTGTAAGCAAGATCTGGAGATTAAGTCATTAGAAATTAGATAGCTTAAAAAGTGAGGAGGGGAAGTCTAGTTCATTACTGTAAACTTTTTCTTTAAAAAATTAACTTTTCAAATGCTTATTCTAAAGAACATGTTTACAAGAGTTACATTTTAGATAATAATCCAACATTAAATTGCATTTTATCAAAATGAATTTAATCCCTGGAACATGTGAATATATTAATTTTCCTAGCAAAAGCAGCAGATGAAAATAGCATTGCTAAAAATTTGACCTTGAGGCTGGTGTGGTGGCTCATGCCTGTAATCCTAGTACTCCCGAAGGCCCAAGCTAGCAGATCGCTTGAACTCAGGATTTTGAGACCAGCCTGAGAAACATGGCGAAACCCTCTCTCTATAAAAAATTCAAAAAATTAGCCGGGTGTGCTGGCACACACCTGTAGACCCAGTTACTTTTGAGGCTGAGGAGAGAGGATTGCTTGAGTGCAGGAGGTCCAGGCTGCAGTCAGCCGAGACCAAACCACTGCACTCCAGCCTGGGTGACAAAATGAGACCGTATCTCAATAAAAAATAAAATAAATAAATAAAATTAAAATGAAAAAACTTGACCTTGAGATGCTCCGTGAATTATCGTGGATTATTCAGGTGGGCACAAGGTAATCACAGAGGAAGAGGGACACTGAAGAGAAAGAACCAGAGAGAACCAGAGAGATGGCAATATGGAAAGACTTGGTTCAACATTTCTGACTTTAAAAGGGGAGGAAGGGTCATGAGCCAAATAAGGTGAGCAGCCTCTGAAAGCTGAAAAACACAAACAGATTCCATCTCAGAGCCTCCAGAAGGAATGCAAATCAGCCAACACCTTGATTTTAGCCCAGTGAGACCCATTTCAGACTTGTGACTTCATAACTGCAATGTTTGTGTTGTTTTAAGACACTAAATTTGTGGTAAATTGTTAACAGCAACAACAGGAAACTAATACAATATGTTTCACTTGACAAGGAAAGAATGTACCTTTTTTTTGAAATACATTTTTTATGATGACAAATGATGGGCCCTTAATGGAGAAGACAATCATATCCTTATTATTAATATTACATTTATGAATTCTATTTGGATATGAAGTTTTTAAAAGTGTCTTTTAAAGTTGCATGTTGGTATGCTAGTGCTATCCCCTGTTTTTTGAAGAAGAATAAATTATGGCAGATGGAAGTAGCTGCAACAATGGTGTTTGGTTATAATGGCAAAATTATTGAAATACTTAATGTAGAAAAGAAACTAGTAGAAATATTTTATTATACCTGCCTACAGTGGAAGAAATTCTATTTAAGTCTATTTCATTGAAAAAGCAATCATATTGGTTTAATAAAAAAAAGAAAATACTTCATCATTAATATTCTATAATTTTATATCTTGGACCTCTCCATTCTTCCACCTACTGCTGATGATTCATAATATCAAAATGTTTAGTTTCAACCCACTGCTTTTTTCCTTCAATTTCCTGTTAAGACAACTTTCCTTTAAAATTAATGACCTGACAAGGAAGGTCTCCAGTTGACTTTCTAGAAGAATCATTTGACATTACAAAACTGTAATTATATAAAATACTGCGTTCCCAAGCATACCAACTTTTTCATGACCTGATAAAAAAGGTTTAGTTGTTGAAGGAATAGTTTAAGATTTTTATATGCATTTAAAAATATTATTTGGCATTTTCTCATAAAACTTCACAAAACAATAACATTTCAATAACTGTTCCTAGAAATATATTGATTTTTCTCTTGATTAAAGAGGGGTACTGAAGTTGATTCTGAATAATTTTCTCAAAATTCAAACATTAAAGTTTTTGTAAATAATTTACTTTTATTTTTCATATAGGTCAGTTATTACTAATATTTCTCAAGTAAATTATGACAATGTAGTGTTTATGGCAAAAAAAGACAAAGCATTGGAAAGAAATCATTTAAAATAACAGCAAATAATTCAGAGCAAAAAATAAAATGACTAAACTTCAAAAGCCCCTAGAATCTCAGTCGAAGGTTCTTGTATGCAAACATGTAACTATCAGTGATATTTCTACTTGACAGCAGCTTCTAAACTTATCTTTTCTCCATGTTTCTTTGATAGAATCCCAATAGGTGCCAGAAAGGGCAAAGGGATACTTTTGTGTGTTCTTACACCATGAGCGTCTGTAGATTTTTGATGTTCCATTTACGCACACACATTTAGAGAGATATAGCATTCTAATATCTTTATACTGAGATTCATGTAACTCTTAGTAATATTTATAGCTACTATTTAGATTGTTTGTATTGGATGGCTGTTTGTTCTTTAAATTTTTGATTCTTTCACATCAAATTAGCTCAGAGAAAAAATTCCCTTCTGCTCTGGAAAGAGGAGGGAAAAACAGCCATTCTGAATAAACACACAGAGCATTGTGTTCTTCTTAACAAGGCCTACCCTCATAGCCTATTTTGCCAGAGCCTACCTTGTGGAGTTTTATCCAAGACCAAAGGGAAAAGGAAATACCAATAGTCTGCTGTAACCTTTCTGTCTCATCTAACGGTGAGGAAAAGAGGCCACAGAGAAGCATTTATGAAGGTCAAAGCCCAGGAACACAGACTAACTAAAAGACTGAGAACAAATCCTAAGGCTATCCCACACCTTACACTGAAATTAATAGAGGTCTTGTACAATAACAGGTTAATGGAATTTAAAGGACTACACCTCTAAGACTTTAGGAAGAAGTCCTTAGGGAAACCCAAAAACAGCAGTGAATACAAAAACAAGAACTACAGAAGAAATGTTAGCCTCTGATATCTGTAGTCACATCAAACGGTAAATATGTCGCATAAGCAAACTTGGTTGCTTCAGGTACAATTGTAAACAAATGAATTTTCTCTGTTGCTTATTGAAAATAAACAATAGGACTTGCAAGGACCAGCATTTGAATGATTACCTCTTTTTCTGGCTTAGCATCACTACAAAAGCTTCTGAATTTCAAGAATGATAAAGCTTATATTTAGCTGCTCATTCCAGATTGCATTTTGAATACCTATCATGTGCCAGACACTAGTATTACTGCAGACAATACAACACAAATCCCTGCCTATATGGAACTTTTACATTCCAGCTGAAGGAGGCAAACAATGGACAAATAAGAAAAGCTTATAGTGTGTTAAATAATAATTGCTATAAAATAAATCAGGGAAAATAATAATGAGTTGGCAAAACTTCAAATATTATCATTGAAAAGGTGATATTTAAGGAAAGTCCTGAAATATAGATTCATGTCAATTAAAAAGTAACAGATATAAAAGAAGCATTTATTCCTTCATTCAAAAAATATTTGAGTGCAGGTATAAGCCCTGAGCACTATGGAGGAACACAGAACTATGTAAAACAGGAGAAAGGTTTCTGAACACTTAGGAAATATACTTAGAATTTTATAAAATACATTTTAAAGAGGTACATGTTTTCTATATGCATCTAATTGAAATAATATGTAGTACTGCGTATAAGGAATTCTAGATTGAAATTTCCTGATTAACTGTAAACTACCAAAACTGGTATTAATGGTCACACACTTTTATTGTTTCTTTCAATACGGTGGTTTCAAGCGATATGTTATTCCTTTTCCACTGAACATAAGTGTGCTAAGTCTTTCATTTGTCTTTCTACTCACCTCCAATTTGTCAGTGAACCTTTAACTGACATTTATTAAAGTTCACTAAATTTGGAAAAGATTCTCAAGGATTAGGAAGTGTCAGACATAATTTTGTGTTAAAAACAGTGGGTCAGAGGAAAGGCTCATCAGTATAGATCCATTTAATGGAGAGTTTGGCATAAATTCTGGATCACATAAAAATCTTTGCAGAGAAAGCACTATTTGCATAAAGAGAACCATTGGAGAATTTATACTTCATTAACCTGTTGAATCTTGTAAAATGTCAGAAGCAGAAATAATATTCAAAACCATAAAGAAGAATTCAGTAGAGACAATATACTTAATTCCTAAATTATAAGATTACAAACTAAGTTCAGCCTGAGGCAAAATATCTTATAATAGACAATTAACTTAAAATCAGAATTGAAATGCTATAGAGCAATATAGCCACTATTAAATTAATATATAATGTAATAAATTGTTTATTAAGCTTTTAAAGACCAGTAGGTTGATATCTAATAGAATACGCTGAAAGTTACATCTTGCTGATTTTTCACTAAAAGATAGCTAAAAGTGACATAAAAATATTAATATGATTTTGAAAGACCTGATTTACATCTAATGCTTTCCTAATACAGATACTGTAAGAATTTTGTTCAACAACATTTAATATCCTTTGTTGATAATGAGCTATTAAATATGTATGAATATCTGACTCCTTGAAGTTTCCAACTAATTATCCTGATTTTTTGTATGGAGAAAATAATTAATACATTTTTCTTATGATATTAAATTTAAAAATTGTTATATCCTCTTTCTCATGTTTGTCTCCCGTCATTCTCTGGTTGACTCTATTTTAGCTACTATGCATTTGATAAAGTTTCCAGAACCTTCACCAAATTTGCAGTTACTTTTTCTACTGCACATTCTAGTTTCTAAGTTTTTGTTTGTTTTCTCTTTTTTGACGACAGGGTCTCTCTCTGTCTCCCAGGCTGGAGTGCAGTGGGATGATCTCAGCTCACTGCAGCCTCTGCCTCCCGAACTTAAGTGATCCTCCCACCTCAGCCTCCTGAGTAGCTAGGACTACAGGCGCAAGCCACCACACCTGGCTAATTAATTTTTATTAATTTTTATTTTTTTATTTTTTGTAGAGACAGGTTTTTGCCTTGTTACCCAGGCTTGTCTCGAACACCTGGGCTCAAACGATCTGCCTGCCTTGACTTCCCAAAGGCCTGGGATTACAGACATGAGCCACTGCTCCCAGCCTGTCAGTGCTCCATAGATCGAAGTTACTTTCATGGCTATTACATAGTAGAGTGGGATTTTGTTTTCCTTTGGCCTGAAAAAGATGTTCCCACTAATTCCACTTAAAAATGTTAACTTGAAGAAAACACACCAGAAAATCTTCATTTTCTTCACATTCAGAATTGTTCCTGTGTACATACTTGTGTGTGTGGGTTTAGACAGAAGAGGAAAAAGAAGAAAGAAAGAGAACGATGAAGGGGGAGTTAAAAAAAAAAAAAAGGCTCTGCTCTAACAAGTTTCTCTTAAAATTTGAATGTAAACACCTGTCCAGGTTTTGTGGCTGACGCCTATAATCCCAGCAAAGACTGAGGAGGGTGAATCACCTGAGGTCAGACCAGCCTGGTCAACATGGAGAAACCCCATCTCACTAAAAATACAAAAATTAGCTGGGTATGGCAGCACATGCCTGTCGTTGGGAGTGGCAGCACATGCCTGTAGTCCCGGCAACTTGGTAGGCTGAGACAGGAGAGTCACTTGAACCCTTGAACCTGGAAGGTGGAAGTTGCAGTTAGCAGAGATCACGCCACTGCACTCCAGTCTGGGTGAAAGAGTGAGACTCTTGTCTCAGCAAAAAAATAAAATAAAAAAATAATAATATAACTACCTTATTAATCATGATATTATCTGTCTATTTCTGGCACAGAGTTATTGTAAAATTTTTACAAAGTCTCATTTGTAATTTGGAATAATTAGTGCTTTAGAGATGAGTTTTATAAACTAATAAATGTAGAATGAATGACACATTAGTTGAAGAAAGTGATTGATCCAAAACTCAGAGTAACATGTAATCCTTAACATTTTACAGAAGGATATTAAGTGAACATCTCTCAGGGCCTGTCTAAATTTAGTTTCACAAAGAAAGCTCAACTAAAAACAACTATAACTTTGGGGGAAAAAAAGGACAGTTTTGTTAAACTGTTTTTGTTGTTGAAAGTATGTAAGAAATCCCCAATTAGAGGGCAGTTCTACAGTGACAATAAGGAATAATAGAAATAAAAATATCATTTTGCTTTACCCCATTTATTCAGATAGATTAACGTAGTCATTTTATTTGTACAAGTTCTCATATAACACTACATATGATTTCTTTGTTTTACAAATAAAAACAATTGTATTTTATTAAGTTTATAAAAGATATATTTACTTAGAAAATATGGTAATATGAGAATTAATAAACTCCCAATTACTTATAATTCAGTTATTTAAATGTGTATTTTCTGAGTT
Source organism: Colobus angolensis palliatus (assembly GCF_000951035.1). NCBI lineage: Eukaryota > Metazoa > Chordata > Mammalia > Primates > Cercopithecidae > Colobus > Colobus angolensis. The sequence goes on along the minus strand of NW_012114688.1, from coordinate 6,807,277 downwards.
TTAAAATCTCTATCTTACACATAAATAGGAGTATGTTAAATAATTTGTTTACATTCTATGAGCTTTTTCTTATTCTTTATACTCTAAAGAGGTAAGCTTAAGGAAATCATGAACAAAGGAAATGACCAGAAGGTGGTTTGATTATAATACAGGTTGTGTAGTGAAACATTACTGTTTGCCCTAACAAAATGTTTTTTTCTTATTTTTGGAACAGCATCTTGTTTTAAGAATTTGCATCCCATCTCTAGCTAAGGATACTGTCTGAGTGGTAGTGGCCATTCTTTTATAAAATTTTATCTCTGTACCTTCAGGGGTTGGCCTAGGTGTTACCTTCAGGCTCAGGCTAGGCAAATCATTTCACTTGGTCACTACTGGCCATAAAGATTAACTCAGGTGTCTCTCACTTCAATCAAGCCATTTAAGTCTTCTCTGGAATATTATTTTATAATTTATTTTTGTTTTTAAGTGGTAAATTATAACTGTGTATATATACACACAAATACTGTATGTATGTATAAGATACACTATGACATTATGATTATGTATAAATTTAAAATAATGCTGTCAAGCTATTTAACACACCCATTCTTCTTCCCCAGTACCTGGCCTCTGGTAACCACAAAAATACTCTCTGTTTTATGAGAGCAACTCTTTTAAGTTCAACTTAAGTGAGATCATGCAGTATTTGTCCTCCCTTGCCTGCCTTAATTCACTTAACATAATGTCCTGCAGGAAATGAAAGAATTTCCTTCTTCTTTAAGGCTGAATGGTATTCCATTGTGCATATTACCACATTTTCTTTATCCATTCATCTGCTGGTGGACACTAAGGTTGAGTCCATATCTTGGCTATTGTGAATAGCACTGCAATGAACTTGAGAGTGAAGACATCTTCTCTTTGAAATACTGATTTCATTTTCTTTGGATATATACTCTGCAGTAGGATTGCTGGATCAGATGGTAGTTCTATTTTTAGTTTCCAAGGAACCTCCATACAGTTTTTCATATTGGCTAATTTACATGTCTACCAACAATGTACAAGGGTTCTCTTTTCTTCACATCCTCGTCAACCCTTATCTTTCATCTTTTTGATAATAGCCATTTTGGCAGGTATGAGGTGATATTTTTTTAACTTGAAACTTGGCAGTAAAAGTCTCTTTTATTTTTGGTAGTAAAATTAAAGATGTGCGCTCAAAGGTTCCCTAGCTCTATGTTTTGGAAAAGTATATGTATTTTGAGATTTCTTGCTTGAAAGATAAAAGCACATAGATTAAAGGAGATAAATAGACAAAGAGGTGCCTCGTCTCTAATTCCAGTCCTTTCTACCTATGCATTGCCCTTTCCTATTATATAAACTCTTATTGCCTAATGTAGTTCAAGTTGAATTCTGACACTGCAATCAAAAGAGTTCTAAGACACCCAAATAAAAATATAACATATTCTTTCATACCTAATAAAAAACCAAATGTGATAGAGGAGGAGATAGACACTTAGAAATTATTCATAGTCCTCCTTTCCTTTTTGCTACCTATCTCCTAAACTAGTAGCACTTATAGTTTAAGAATAGTGGAAAGCATACTTTCCAGATCACAGAAGATATTTTACTCAACGACCATAGTTTGATGGACAGTTTTATAAGTATTTAGATGCTAAGAGTGGACACCATGCCTTGCTACAAAATCGATTTCAAGCTTCAGTAAGCTAGTTGGTAAGAAGGGGCACTTGATGGATTGAATGAGAGGGGAGAAGGTAAGAGTATGGCAATAGAAGAAACAAAGAATTGGAAATGCTTCTTTTCCTGCTGCAAGCACAAATAACACCTTAAGGAAACACTATTTGTAATGCTTCATCCCCTCCAGAATTCCCTGGATGTGCTGTTGGATTAATGATGTAGGAAACCAGGTGTCATAGCTTCAGTAGAATCATCAGTTCTGAAACTGCCGATAGCAAGTTGTGCATATCCTCTTTCTGGCTTATCTTTATGAAATAATTGTATTAGTTAATGTTAACATATTTGTTTAAAATGTTGTTTGACCAACTATTTTGCTTCTAGCTAAACAATGTATCTTCTGTATATCAAAATATGTTTCACCACTAAGCTATGTTCTGAACATTTGTGACCTTTCTAATTAAAATTTCTAATGCTATATTTCATGTAACAGAGAAAGCTGTTGTTGATGTTATGCTCTTCTCCTCTCCAATATTCTTTCACTAATTGTAATTTTCTACACAGATATTGTTCCTATAAATCATAATTGTTTAATATAATACTACTAATAATAGATCCAACATAATGAACTATGTCAAGGCTCATACCTTCTGCTGCAGCAGCCCCAAGGACAAAAAAAAGGAAATGCTCATGAAAAAAAATTATCAAGGGTCATATTTTAAAGGGTACTCTAAAGGGTATTTGTAAGACTTGGAAGCAAACATTTGATTTGGAAGTTAGCTATGGTGATACTTAGCATACAAAAATGACATTTTAAAAATCTTCCTCTGCCCCATCTGATTGTTCAGTTATACCTGTTAATCTAACCACTGCATTATTAAAAATCTCAAATATATACACTTTATTTGGTTCCTCCACCTTAATTTTCTTTCTATAATGATAAAAGAAGCAAGAAAAAAAGGTGAGGAGAACAAAACAAAAACAGAGAGCTGTGAATGTAAATATTCAAGACACTGATGGTCTAGAAAATTATGTGTTAGGTCCTCTACAGAAGAAGTGTAAAAATTCTGAAAGCAAGGAAAATATTTAAAGAGTACAAATGGTTAGATTTTTAGTTTAATTTAAAAACACTTGTATTACTAAAATGACAAACATTTGGAAGCTGAAAATAAAGGTCGGATATTATTTGAAGTGGAGATACAAAGCATAAAGTGAAAATTTGGGGAATATTAAAGCTAATTCAGATGTTTGTGTGACAGTGCTTGAGACTGGTTGACCTTAAGGTTGAAGAGCAGGTAGAAACTTGATAAACAGATAGCAATGCCTGGCCTTAGACTGTATTCCTGCTTCTATCACAAAAAAATCAGTAGATAAAAATTTGAAAAAACAGTTTTCAAGTCAGTGGGTTACATACTAAACATAAGCTACCTTCTTTTAAGAAAGACTAAGGCCTTTTCAATGGTCATTAAAGGTTCAGAGCAGTTGTTCACAACAAGGCAAACTGCAGCTTGAAGGAAATAGTAATTTCCTCCTGAAGCTGAAGGAACTTTTGTTTCCATAGCCTGCATACTTTTCTCAGTGGCCCGAACACTTACCGATGGAAGCCTACTTTCCCATCCAACCTTCTTGTTTCTGCTTTTACCTTTACTTAAAACAAAACAAAACAAAACAAAACAAAACTTGTCTGAAGATGTATGCAAACTAAAATTAGTTTCATGAAAGAGACACTTTCATGATGTCTCTTAATTTCAAGTGTAATTTTACTTACAAGAAAATATTCATTTTATTTGATACCATTCTTATTTTGTATTTTATAATTATTTTCAGTTACTAATGAAAAATATGACCTATGTGCCATAATTTAATATTATATTTCTACTTTCTAATGTTAAGAACTTAAGTATATGTAAATCTAAATCTATCTATCTATCTATCTAATCTGATCTATCTATCTATCTAGGCACATATTATTTGCCTTGACAATGTTTCAGAAAAGGACAACATTAATGTTTAGAAGTTTTGACCTGGCTTCTATATGGAGGCACCTTCAGATAGTTTAATTAAATTAGATAACATATACTAAATCTATACTGAGGCTAGTTTAGCTAAATTGTTCTAAAATTACATTGTCATGTCTCCATTTGGTTTACTTGTTCTTCAGATTTATAGCTTGACTACATTTAGTAGTTAATCCTTTCTAATTACATTTTTGGGTTTATCATGTAGCGCATGGTAGAAAGAAAGCGAGTAAAAGAAAAAGAAGCAAAAAATAGCATCAGTAATACTTTTAATGTATATAGTAGTTAACAAAAAGATTTTATTGTTAACTTCATGTCATAGGTTAGCAGAATAGACTCTGGAGGTGTAGGTTTGGATTTGTACTTTATCACTTACTAAATTGATCACCTTATTTAGGTTATGTATTACTTATTGTAAAAGAAATGTAATCCGGAAACCTAAATAGCATGATTAAATTCAGGATGGTAGCAGGATAGGATACTGTTAAATAACTGCGCTGCAACAATTTGGTGAATCTTACACTCTCTTTATAATCCCTTTTCCAAGATAAACAAGCATTTAATAAATGTTATGACATGGTTCTATTTAATAAATACAAAATAAATGAAAGATAATCTAAATCTATTTTTTCTAAACACCAGCAATTTGTAACATCCCTAGGAAATTGTCTAGAACACAGCATTCCTATCTTATAATGAAACTATCTCTTCCAAGCAACAATAAATTTCTGTTTATAATTTTCTAATTAAATGTCAGAAACAATATACACATATGCATATGCATATATGCATTATTACTTGTGTATATTATTGCAATTGTTTTCAATGTTACCTTCAAGAGAGCGGGAACTTTTTCACTTTAAACTGCCATGTTCCTAGGGCTGAGAACATTGCTTATTATATTATAGATATATGTAAAAAAGTATTTGTTGTTTAATGAACAGTCACTTAAATGCTGCTATCCTCTGCCGTCTGCATGAAATCACATGATAAGACCATGATTGTTCTTATGTCCAAGTCAAGACTCCATTGGTCTAACTGCATCAGCTTGTCTGCAGGGGATTTCTGGAGGTTTGGGGGCTCGTTTCATGTATTTTCAATAACAAATTTGTCATTTGTTGTTCTACTCTGGAACCCTGTTTTCTTGGCTATGTTGTGTCTGCTATATGTGTCACACAAAGATGTCACTGCTTTACTAAGTATGGTAGTTTTAGTGATGACTGTCACTCTGGACTTAGGGCAATGGTGTAATGTCTTCCTGTTTTATTTTGTTTTGTTTTTTGTTTTTTTGTCTTGCTCTGTTGCCCAGGCTGGTGTGCAGTGGCATGATCTCGGCTGGCTTTCTGCAACCTCTGCCTCCTGGGTTCAAACAATTCTCCTGCCTCAGCCTCCCAAGCAGCTGGGATTATAGGCACCCATCACCACACCCAGCTAATTTTTATTTATATTTATTTATTTATTCTTAGTAGAGACAGGGTTTCACCATGTTGGCTAGGCTGGTCTTGAACTCCCGACCTCAGGTGATCCACCCACCTCGGCCTCTCAAAGTGCTGACATTAAAGGCGTGAGCCACTGCACCTGGAATTTCTGTTGTTTTTATGTCATTGTCTTGTGCACTCAATTAATATATAGTTAGTTAAACTGAATTAAATTATCTAAAATTGGTTAAGGTAATTACCTTTTCCATAATTTCTAACAGCACAACCACACCTAATCTGTAACTTTTAACATTGGTTGAATGAAAAATTTAGAAGAATTCATGGCCAGGCATGGTGGCTTATGCCTGTAATCCCAGCGCTTTGGGAGGCAGGGGCAGGCGGATCACTTGAGGTCAGTTGTTAGAGATCAGCCTGGCCAACACAGTGAAAACTCATCTTCATTAAAAAACAAAACAAAACAAAACAAAAATTAGCCAGGCGTGCTGGCATACCTGTAGTCCCAGCTACTTGGGAGGCTGAGGCAGGAGGATCGCTTGAACCCAGGAAGCAGAAGTTGCAGTGAGCCAGGATCTGCCACTGCATACCAGCCTGGGCAACAGAGGAAGACTACATCTCAAAAAAAAA